>NW_004567102.1:87228870-87232044 GCF_000260355.1 Condylura cristata | reverse complement strand
CCTTTGGCCGCAGGAAGAGCTCGCACCCTCCCGCCTGGAATGTCCTCACTGCGGCCGGCCGGCAGCCCCGCAGGGGAAGGGTGTGCTTGCCCTCGCCTCAGGGCCAGCCGTCACGGTAGCGCCAACACGGAGTGTTCCTATTACTGCAGACTCCGTGCGCGCGTCACTTGCCTGCGCGCACAACACGCAGCGCTAGCACCATCCTGGACAGATACTGTGGGTGTCCAGCCGCTCACGGTCAGCAAGCACAAAGCCGTGGTTAAGAGCGCGCATGCTGTGCCCCGCGCCACTTCTGCGGTGCTTTCCCGGCGCTCAGACCCCACGGTGGCGTGACGGAACCAAGAGGCACCGCACACAGCCCCCGCACAAAGGGAAGTGCTCAGCATCTAGCTCTCTCCTGCCAGGCCGTGCACGGCTGCAGAGAGAGATGAGGCACTGTGGGCCTGATACCTCGCGACCAGGGACATGGGGATGGCGCACCCTGGAGGAGTCCTCCATCTACTGTGTTCCCGGGGCTGGGTAGCCGGGGGGAAGTGCGCAGGGAGCAGCGCGGAGAGATGCCCGGCTGTCTCACACGTGTCCGGGTGGGTGCCCAGTCTGAGCGCAGAGAGGGGAGAACGCAAACACCGGGCATGGGGATTAGAGAAGTGGACATGAGTGGACACGCAGGCTGGACACTCCGGATCGATTCTAGAGAGGGGAAGGCGAGACAGTCGAAGGTTCACTGGTGCCTTCGCGTCGACCCGGGAGTGTGGGGAGCGGCTTATGGCCCGCAGGAAGCCGAGCCTACATATAGTTCAGCTCAACACGACCCCGATACCGAAGGGGCAATCGGTTCACCCAGGAAGGGAGGTTGCTGCCTCACTCTGCTCCATGAGCACCGTGGAGAGCAGAGCAGGAAAGCAGGCAGTGCAGAAGGCAGCATAGCAGCGTGCGGTGACAAGTCGGCAATGCCTCAGGCACGCACAGGTCAATGGAGGTGATCCATAGCAGCAAGAGTCAGCCGTCCACACAACAGGCCCGGCTAGAGCAGAACTGACGGGATCAGCACACAGAAACGTTATGTGATCTGATCCCTGTGGTCAAGGAGTGAAGGCAAAGCTGAACAGGAAAAAGAGAGTCACGATGAACTCAAGGCAAGAACGAGCCGCCGGCAAGGGGAACACACGGCGTCGCAGAACCTTTGAATATGCACTCTGTTCTGGAGGGCGTCCAGATCAGATGAGCTGGTGCGGACGACAAGATTCCACTGAAAATACCCCACGGAGCTAGGCCAACTGTGGTGCGATGCAAGAAAAAAAAGACGGGGACAAGTCCAGAGCACATCAGAGCCCCTAGAAATGTAGAAGAAGGTCTCCAGAGGTCACCAGAAACTCTGGCTGACACAGGCATGGGAGTGGGTAGGAATACCAGTGAGACCGAAAGACGGCCGAAGTGATCAGACAAGAGCTCGGCCTACAGTCTCGTGAGCTCGAGTGACTGCATGTCTAGCAACTGAGATTTTTTAGTGAGTTGAAGGTGCAGAGCAGGTCAGTAATGGCCAAAAGGTAGCAACCAAAAAGGAAGAGGAACCCTGGCAGAGGCCACGGGGAGTGGTACTCAGGACAGCCAGGAGGGGGCAGGACAGGCCCCCTGAGGGAACCCTGCAAGGCATGTGTGAGTTTTGGCTCATCCTTGCAGAGCCCCCGGCCACGCGCCATCAGGGGAGCTCTGTGGCGAGCCCGTTGCTGTGGCTTTTGCAGGAACCTGAGTGTGAACTACTGCAGGAACCCCTCGGGACACGCCAGCCCTTGGTGCTACACCAGTGACCCGAGCGTGCGCTGGGAGTACTGCAGGCTGAACACGTGCCCCGCGACCACTGCCCAAGTCCCAAGCGTCCAGGAGACTTCTACCAAAGGTGAGTCGATGTGGCCGCCCACTCCGGCTGGGCTCGCCGTCAGACGCGCTGCTCCCACCAGCACGGTGGCCATGGAGAGCGGGTTTGGCGTGGGGACCTTGCTCCTCCCCCACCCCGGCCCCCACATCTCGGGGCCGTTGCTCTCCCCAGGGCCATGGCGACCCCCTCCTTTGCCCCTTGTCCAGGGAGTGTGTCCTCTGCTGCCCGCTCCCTCCTGTGGCTCCCGCCCACCCAGGAGTCTCTGTCATGGTCCTCGAGAGCCCTGTCCGTCGTCTCTGGCTCCGCTCTCACCTCTCCTCCGTCTGTGCTCTACGAGTGCTTAGTTGCAGCTCCCCGCGTGTGAGACCACGTGTCTACCGTCTCTGATATGTTCAAAGCTGCTGTCTTTTCCGCCGCTCATTTTTGTCTCGTGGTGTGCACCTTTCTGCAAGTGACCTGCCTCATGCTTCCTTATTCTTTGGTTTCTGCGAGGCCATCTGTCTTGGAAACCATCGCTGAACCAAGTTGAGAATAGAGTGGAAGTTAAATTTCTGGGTTGAAGTCCTAAAGAATAGCATCTGCTTGAAGAGACGGTCGTCACTGAATTGTGCGGCAATAGCCAGATTTCATGTTCAGAGCAGAGTTTAGTAGACGGCCTTTCGCAGTCACTTGGGGCAAAGCATGCCATAGAAAATAGAGTTTACCAATACTTTCTTTGGAATCAAAGGGGCAGTGAAATGAAAAGTGTTGTTGAGGCAAACGGCTCAACAACAAAATGCCCCTTCCCCACCTGAAGGAGCAATTCCCTGCACTGGACAAACACCTGACAGAGAGAGAGAGGGAGAGAGAGTTAGAGGGAGGAGGGAACTCCACAAGGCACTCCCTGGCGGCCACATGCAATGGTGACCAGAGAAGGTTCCCTGATTAGCAGGTGAGCCTCACGGTGGGAGGTGGAGATGCAGGCCTCAGAGGAAGAGACAACAAGGATGAATCTCTTCCTTGTGGCAGAGACAACTTTCAATGAGAGAAAGCTTCACTTTTGTCCAACCTTTTAATCCACACCGAAAACATACATGTGCAGATGCAGCTAGGGGACGATCTCTGTCTTGTGTGTCTACGTGACAGAGACCGTCGACAGCTCAATGCACAGTGGAGCCTCTGGGATGGAGTGTCGTTGTCATTCTCTTTCTTGAAACAGAACAGGCGGTTCGAGGTCCTCTCTTTTGGGGCTTCAGGCAGAAACCGGTCGTTCTTCTGGACCTGCCATCTTGTGTGCAAGAGCCTTTGTCAAATTGGCG
>NW_004567102.1:87178719-87228770 GCF_000260355.1 Condylura cristata | reverse complement strand
GAGACTTCTACCAAAGGTGAGTCGATGTGGCCGCCCACTCCGGCTGGGCACGCCGTCAGATGCGCTGCTCTCACCAGCACGGTGGCCATGGATAGCGGGGTTGGCGAGGAGCCCTTGATCCTCCCCCACCCCGGCCCCCACACCACGGGGCCATTGCCCTCTCCAGCGCCATGGCGACCCCTGCCTGTGCCCCTTGTCCAGGTAGTGTGTCCTCTGCTGCCCGCTCCCTTCTGTGGCTCCCGCCCACGCAGGAGTCTCTGTCACGGTCCTCCAGAGCCGTCTGTGGTGTCTGGCTCCGCTCTCACCTCTCCTCCGTCTGTGCTCTACGAGTGCTTAGTTGCAGCTCCCCACGTGTGAGACCACGTGTCTACCATCTCTGATATGTTCAAAGCTGCTGTCTTTTCCGCTGCTCAATTTTGTCTCTCGGTGTGAACATTTCTGCAAGTGACCTACCTCATGCTTCCTTAGTCTTTGGTTTCTGTGAGGCCATCCGTCTTGCAAACCATTGCCAAACCAAGTTGAGAATTGAGTGGAAGTTAAATATCTGGGTTGAAGTCCTAAAGAATAGCATCTCTTGAAGAGACGGCCATCACTGAATTGTGCGGCAATAGCCAGATTTCATGTTCAAAGCAGAGTTTAGAAGACTACCTTTCACAGTCACTCGGGGCAAAGCATGCCATAGAAAATAGAGTTTACCAATACTTTCTTCGGGAACAAAGGGGCAATGAAATGAAAACTCTTGCCTTGGCAAACGGCTAGGTATGGAGCCTTTCAAAATGCCCCTTCCACACCTGAAGGAGCAATTCCCTGCACTGGACAAACACCCAATACAGAGAGAGAGAGAGAGAGAGAGAGAGTTGGGGGAGGCGACCCCACAAGGTACTCCCTGGCGGCCACACCCAATGGTGACCAGAGACTGTTGCCTGATCAGCAGGTGAGCCTCATGTGGGAGGTGGAGATGCAGGCCTCAGAGGAAGAGACAACAAGGATGAATCTCTTCCTTGTGACAGAGACAACTTTCAATGAGAGAAAGCTTCACTTTTGTCCATCCTTTTAATCCACACCCAAAACATACATGTGCATATGCAGATAGGGGACGATCTCTGTCTTGCGTGTCTACGTGACAGAGACCATCGACAGCTCAACGCACAGCGGAGCCTCTGGGATGGAGTGTCGTTGTCATTCTCTTTCTTGAAACAGAACAGGCGGTTCGTGGTCCTCTCTTTTGGGGCTTCAGGCAGAAACCGATCCTTGTTCTGGACCTGCCATCTTGTGTGCAAGAGCCTTTGTCAAATTGGCGAGCGTCCAACAGTGGGAAGTGCACGTAGACACGCAGGATGCCCTTTTCTCTCCTCTGTTTTACGCAGAATGTTCCCTAGCCTAGTGCATCCCTTTCTGTGAACGCATCCTGGTCTAGAAACAGCCCTGCTGTCTTCTTAGAACCGAGGGACGGGCCTGTTGAGATGTGTCACACATATGACATCACAACTGCCTTGTGTTTCAGTGCCACCCGGAGAGAGTGACGCTGCCGACTGCTACTGGGGCAATGGCCAGAGCTACCGCGGCACAGCGGCCACCACGAGCTCGGGAAGGACCTGCCAGCCCTGGTCCTCCCAGACTCCCCATCGGCACTGTTGGACCCCGCAAGCCTATCCCCACGCGTACGTCTTTGTCTCCCCCATGGACAACAAGACAATAGTCACATAGCGGGGAGGACGAGCTGAGGAGCAATAACAATGCCAAATTCTCTGACCTGACTCTGATAGAACAGCTCAATTGCCGCATTCTTGGTACAGATTGTTTAAACAATCTTGTTGAAGCACCGTCTTCCTGAGTTTCTGGAGGCACAGTGACAGCATCTAGGGAATTGTTTAGGTTACCAGTAGAATCTCAGGTAGTCAGACAACAGAGCACATAGACTTTCATCATCTAGGTGGCAGGAAAGGGCTGGTAAATTTCGCAATGTTCATGCCTCTTTCCGTAAGACCCACTAAAGGCAGTATTTGTGTGTCATCATTTGGTCCCTTTTTGTAGGGATCCTGTGGTACGTGGTATTTTACATCCATATATGTCAAGGATGTTGCGCATGACTTGGGTTTAGACCTGTGAATAAACCAATTCTTGGGGTGTCCAATTCTGTTGTACAAATGGACAATGGTCGATAAAGACCTGGCTAGGCCACTTTAGCTTTGTTGCTTTCATGGCTTGCCACCCCGCCCCCTCCCCATGCACACACACACACTGATGAAATATTTCCTCAACGCAGCACTGGGATTCACCACACTGAACCCATCAGAAGGAGACACCAATTAGATTTATGGTTTTCTCATGGAGGGTTTTCTGGGATCAGCCAATGTGGACACAACACACTTGGGAACCAGGGAGAGTGACTGGTTTTAGGATTCCTGCACTATTGTGGGTCTAGGCTGGGTAGCTATGAGGATGACATAGGCAGACAATGAGCTCCAGAAATACGCACAGCTGTGTGAATAATGTGCGAGTAGGGAGAATTTCCCCTACTCAGCCTAAGCACAGTGGAATCCAGAGATACAGAGCAGTGGTGAGGCAACAGAGTAGAGAATTCCAGAGTCTTTGGAGATGCAGGGTGGAGGTTCTGGATTCTACACAGTGGGAAGGAAGGCACGTGAGGAGCATAGTTGGAGTCCACAGAGAACGACAAACTGGGATACTTGGGTAGGTGTGTAGTGGGTAGCTAAAATCAAGGCTACACCATTAATATTCTTGCAGAGATTGAAGCCACTATTAAAAGAGCTAAAGAATCGTTGGGAAATGTGCTTGTAGTCACAAAAAGCTGGGGCATTGAGGATAGGCAGCAGGAATTGAATTCCACTAATATGAACACATCAAAATTTCTAGCGACAATTTAGAAACTGATGGATGCAAATATCACTGAATGTGATCAATAGCCTGTAGCAGACACAGTCAACACAGTGACCCAGCAGTCATGTGATCACAGGGACCTCAAGGATTAGATGAGCAAAGAGACCAGTGATGAGCCCAGATTAGGCAGATGCCAATGGAGCCTCACAGAAGGAAGCACATTGGAGCAGAGTGCACCATGGATCAATAGCACAGGTTCAGAGAGCAGAGAGGGAAAGAGTCAATGGAAAATGCACCATCTGGCTAGACCCACTGCACTGTAATGGGAAGGAAAAGGGTTTGGAACAAATAGAACACCCAGGGCCTATGGAAATAGAGCACGAGATGCAACTGTGCCAAAGAAGTCACAGTAGGAGGAGAGGGACTGGGAGCAGAATCACAAGCTTGACAGAATGATAGCTCAAGTTTCCCAATGATTTAGCATATAGCTGCAGTAATAAGAGAATCCTCCTGCAATGTAAGTTATTATGTTCGAAAAGTTCAACTATACATGGGGACATCACCTACTGCTGACTTACCCAAACAATAGAAATGTCTCACGAAATGCCACAGAAAACAATGGTCAGGTGGCATCTCTGTTATACTTGAATGCCAACTTTGCAAAGTCACTTGTGAGCACATGGTGGTAAGAAAATTCAGTGGTAAGAAAATTCAGAGCAAGCAGGCACCCTGAAAATTGCCTGACTCTCTACTGTTGGGGGAGCTCTGTGGTGACTCCACTGTTGTGGATTTCCAGGAACTTGAGCATGAACTACTGTAGGAATCCTTCAGGAGACCCCAGTCCTTGGTGTTTCACCAGTGACCCGGAAGTCCCTTGGGAGTACTGCAGGCTGAGCACATGCCCCGAGACAGAGGATGATGGCTCGGATTCTAGGTCTGGGCCCCAAGTTCCGAGTGCCCCGTATCCCTGTGAACCAGGTAAGGAGTCTTTGACCAGACACCTAGATCTTGGTTTTTTATATTTGAAGTGTTGGAAATCTTTGGTATGTGGCGATTGCATCACAACAGGCAACTTTAGTGTTGATTTATGATCCTCCATCTGGAATGAAGTTTATTGTTTCGTTTGTGGGTTTCAAAGTTGCTGGGAGAGAGTCAAAGGCATCTACTCTGAGTTTCTTGTGCCTGGAGGTGTTCCCCATATTTTGGTCTCTTAGATGGAGATTCCAGCATGTCTGTTTTGTGTGAAAGTGAGCAATGGGTCTCAAGACCCCAATTTTGAGGGAAGGGGGAAAAAGGTAGTCAGACTGCTTCTCCCTGCATTCATCTTCCCCTTTCATGTTATCATTTTTTTATTATTGTTAATGTATTTTTTTAATTACAAAAGTTTATTTTTACATCATTTTGTACATTTGTTTTCCATCGCAATTGTAATTCCCGCGGGTTTCCCATCACCAAGTCACCCGTGTGCCATCACCATAATCCCGTGCATTTGTTATCATTTATTTTTAAAAGCATTTCTGTTTTCCCATTCCTCCTGATCCCACAGATGAATGTCTGGGGTTATAATGGTGAAAGCTTTCAAGGACAGGTGGTGCATCTGAGCTCATATGTCAGTGAGGCCCAGACCCCTCACAAACACAGAAGGACCCCATAGAACTATTCCTTTGAGTAAGTGTCTCTCTTGTCTCACCTCACCTGTCAGATCCTACGGAATGGGAATCTCCAATGTCTTTGTCTTGCTTTTAGTTGTTTTGGAATCCAAGGGCAAGTATTCTGGAGTGAAATGTGGGCAAGTCCTATGCAGTGGAAAGAAATGTGTCCCTAATATCCTGCTCACTGATGCTCCAAGTGTGGTTCTTCAGATGAGCAGAAGCATCGGGGGCCTCTGGGAAATGCACATCCTTGGAACCTGTTCCATAGGAACAATGGGAATGTGTGTAGACCAATTATGTATAAGTCCTCCACTCCCAGGTATACTTCAACCCAAGTATACTTCAACTGAGGTTGAAAAGCAGATCAACCTTAGGGCTGTGTGTCTTATGTTCCATGAAATGCACACAGAAGTTTCAGAACACTTAAATGCAGGTCTACAATACTACAATCCCATGACTAGAATGTATACCTTTTGAGAAAGTTATAATGTGAGAGCTGGTTGGTGATACTAACACCTGTGGCTATGGTGTATTCTATTTATTATTTATGTGATATTAACTTTCTATCTTTGGGAGCTCTCTGTGAGGTACAGACATGCATAGGGCTTCATTTCTTCTAGAATAAATGACTCTTTACCCCTATGGAATATATCATCTTATCACTGGAAATGTTCCTCCTTCTTACGTCTATATTTGCCAATATGAATACAACCATTATGTCTCTCTTTTCAAAATGTTTCTATGCTATATTTGCTTTCATAGTCTTTACCTGAGAAATTTAGACCAGTTATATTTACTGTAATTCTTAATGTGGTTGAATTTAGCCTACCACCAGCTTAGTATTTTCACCTTTCTTATTGTTCTCCATATAATATTATACTTGATGTGTCCTGTAGGGAACTTGCAACACTGTACTTCTACTCTTTCTATCAAACTGCTGTACAATAACTCTTCAAAATTTACATCTATTATGCCATAAATTTAATAAGGCACAGGTAGTATTTTTGCCATGAACTGTTGGTCATGTTTGAAAGCATTCTAATTACAAAATAACACTTATACAATCATTTAAATGTATCTATTTTATCATCTGGTGGTCTTCATTTCTTTTTAGGTTGTAAATTTTATCTGGGGTCATATTCCTTCTTAAAAGAAATACATTTACATTTCTTATAATTTTTCTAACAGTGAAGTCTTACTTTTTTTATGTCTGAAAGTTTGTTATTTTGCTTTCAACTAAAATATTCATTGGAGATTGAAATGAATGTGACTCTAAAAAAAAACCATTTTAAGAATGTTAATTCCATTACCTTCTATTTTTTGTTGCTGAATGGTGATCTTATGCTTTCGCCTTTGTACTAACATTTTTTTTTTCTGCTGCTTCTTTAAAGCTTTCTCTTATTTCTGGCTTTGAGCAACTTCATTATGTGTGATTATTACCCTGATTGTTGGTCATCCTATTTGTCTCATACCTCTTACCTCACACCTCTTACCTGCTCTTTTTTTCCCTATGTGTGTTTGGATAATGTCTATTAATTTACTTTCTATTCTTTCCTGAATTGTGCCTAGTCTACTGATCACCCCACTGAAGGAAGCCTCCATCTCTGATTTCATAATTTTTATTTCCACTATTTTTCTATTTTCCATTGCTGTTGAAATTCTACATAAATCTGTGCATATTATTATTAAAGCAAATTCTTTAATATACCAGTCATCATCATTTTCGATCTCTAGCAAATGGTATCCAAATATTGCCATTTCTGAGGCCGGCACAGCTGACTAACAGTGATCGTCATTAAACAATTGCTTTTCTTTACTTCTTGAATGTTTCAGATGATCCAGAGCGAACAAGTAGAAGCAATGAAACTTGAGCTGACATACTGAACAGACCAGAGCCAAGAGACTGCACACCATGAGAAACAGCTACTCAGAGGAGAGCATTTCATCAAAAGAAATTCAAAACACCAATTATCTGAAGAAAAGCTTCATCATACTTATTCTAGGCCATGTTCCTTTGCCTTTAAGCTAATCCTTACACCCAAATTTAATTCCTTTGTTCTGAATCCTATTTCCCAAAGCTATATAATCTCATTTCTTTCTTAACAGTGAGGCAGATAGGAGTTCATTTCCCATCTCCTTGCCTAGCAGTTCACAATAAAGCTTCTTTCCTTTCTCTACCCTTGAGGTCATGGTAATTCATTTTTGCACATTGAGTCGTGAGTCCATTGTTTAGTAACAAACTGTTGACCTCAGCAATGACTGCTTAATCAAAGTTCTTTAACACCAGCAAGGAGCAGACTGCGCAGTCAATCTTGGAGAAGCTGTTGGAACTCAAAGTCTAGAGGGTCAGCAACAACTTCCTTTCTCTGCAGCAGTGCTCTCTGTTTCCTGGGTACTGTTTACATTTTTTGAAAAACAGCAGCACTGAAAACAAGGTTAAGCCACCTCATTGAATGCATTTGTGCCTTTTTTTTCCTAGTGGTCTCATAAGGACTGTGGGCTCTTCCCTAAGCCTAGAGAGAGTTATTGTCCTAGGAACGTGGGTTCCAGCCCATCCATCTTAAAAGAGCTTCTGGGTGAGCGTACCAGTCCTAGGTTTGATTTCCAGAGAAAATTTGGGCTAGAGTCGAAGAAATAAGGTCAATTTAAAAAGGGCAGCAGTCGAGGTATTCTGGGACTGGCCCTGGTACTGACTCATCTGGATGTGGCCCGGCTTGTTTGTGCCAGCTGATTCATTTGTTTGTCCTCTGCATTTGACTGAATTTAGCTATTTGGTTTTAAGGTTCTTTGGTAGCCAAAACAACACGCTTGAACATACCAGGTCACGAAGGTTCTCAGACCCCAGTGACAAGAGACACTGTTTCCTTCTGCCACTGGGACTCTCTCAGTAACTGAAAACTAGTGGAGGTACTTAAAAGGACATGAGGATGCAAGCATGTTGCATTATGAATTCACCTGGGGAAAGAGATGCACAGAACTCAGTCAGAAAACACGCAGTCCACTGGGAATAAAGAAACTTGGAGAATTACAAAAGGCACTTGCCTAGTCTCTTTTAGGGGGCCATGGGTCTATTTGCTTTACCCTATTAGCCATGCAGGCTTGGGAGGTGAAGCCTCCATAGCCCGAGCCACCTCACCCCGACAGTGGCAAGAGCTGCCTGTTTCCCAGGCGAGTTTCTCGGAGTGAAGCTGCTGACACGATTCCGGGCAATCGATCTGGTGTCTACCCAAGGGGAAGGGAAGCAAAGAAGAGAAGGAAACTGGGCTCAGCGGGAAAGGTGAGGCCTGCTAGTGAGAGGGGAGTTGGGGGCGGGGGACAGGACTGCTGCCCACTTCCCGGCAGCTATTGCTGGCCACTCGAATGTTTCAACATCCTCTCTTCAGGTAATGTTTGCCCTCCCGCTGCGGTGCTGGGCCCTGGGGAATAATTAACTACTTTTGGGTCTTGACTGTGGGTGCATTTCCTCTCCTGCAAGTCAAACATTTTGGGGTTGGGACAGACCACTTTCTGGAAAGTCTGGCTGGTGTCAAGATGGAACAAAAGGACATGGTCCTTCTACTTCTTTTATTTCTGAAATCAGGTAAGACTTAAAGGTTTTTTTACTCTGATCAATATAACATTTTCCTAGCTGTGCATTGACATAGATACCTGATGTCTTTATGTGCACACGTTCCATTTAGTATTTGGCTTGTGAGTTTCCTGACTCAAACTCTCTAGTCATAGGTTTAATTTCACTGTGAACAGTGGAGCCAAATGGCAGAGGAAATGATGGATGACTTTTTACTTCTAAAAGAGTGAACTACATGATGGTTATTGTATTGACGCTGCCCCCCCCCCCAAAAGAAGCTAACATATTCTCCAGCCCAAAATTGCTAGTCTTCTTTCCTGGTTCCGAGTGTGACTAAAACGGGTCATTTTGGTTTGGGTGTCACGAGCTCCTCACTTTCAATCTTAAACAATGGCCATCTGCTGCCTGCCTGCTGCTCCTGACCAGGCCACTGTCTGCCAGTCCCGTCTGCTGTGTCTGATGCGAGTCTCCAAACATAGGCTTGCTCCTCGTGCCTGCAGAAGCCACAGGCGCCCGCGTGCTCTGGATGCTGCAGCCAGTAGCCTGTCAGTGCCGCAGTGAGGCTTGGGTGACAAGCGTATCCACATTTAGTCTAAAAAGATCTGTAAATATGGTTTAACAAATAAACCATAGTACAGCCCATTGCCATAGGAGCATGGAGTTGGGCTTAAGAGAGTATTAGGAGAAAGATTTTCAGAGAAAAAGGTAGCGCCTGCCAGGACGCATCTGGGACACCAGCTGGGGGTCTCAGCAGCTCCAGTGACCAACAGCAGCTCCAGTGACCAACGTCTCAACAGGCTCAGGGATTCACCTGACGGAAGGGACACAGATGGGGGTTCTCACATGTGGGCTCTGCCACCACTAGCTGCTCCCAAGTCTGAGAACTCTTCAAAAGGCTTAATTTAATGCTCTCGAGGATACACTTACAGAGTTTCTGCCTTGTATTTTATGAGTTTACCAAAGCACAGTCTTCTGGAAATGAGAGCAAATGCAGATAAAGACCTGACTGTGTGCCTTCAGGCCTAGTGTTCCGTCATGTTTGAGACACTTGATCAGGTGCTTTTTGGAGGTTTGCGCACAGCTTCCCACCCTGGCGGGTTGGACATGAGCAGCAAGGGAGGTGGGGGCAGAGGCTGGGGCGGGGCAGCGCCGTCTGACTGTCCCGGGCATGCCCTGGGTAGTGAGTGCCCACCCAGGTGGCTGGGGTGGCCTCTCTGAGGGTGACGATCTGACCCTTAATGCTCCTTCCTGCTGGGATTGCCAGGAGGGGCCAACACGCTCCAGAACGTCTCAACTCAAATAAAACCCATTTCTGCAGATTCTTCATGGAAGTGCTTCCTTCACAGCAGCCTCAGAAAGACCTGTCTCCTCAGGCTGCCTCAGCGCCTCTCCCAGTCACCTCCAGCCCCCTCAGCCTGACTTCGGCCCAGTCCCTCCCTTGTAGTGGTCAAGGTCACCATGTTGCCTAATCCCATTTCAGCAAACTTTGGGAAACCTCGCTAGCTTCATTTTCTCAGCCTCCACTGGCCTCCTACCCTGTGAAAATAATGCGTGTTCCTACCCAAAGTTCAGAGGTCAACAGCCCGAAGCTTGGGACAGAGCTGTGAGCTGGGTCAGGGGTGGCCACCAGGGCCAAGGGCCTGGGGTAGCATCAACACGCTGCGTAGCCTGCTTGGTGACACGCAAGGTCCCGGGGGGCTTTGATCTCACTGAAAACGAAGGCCCAGGCTTTTTCCATGGCCTTTCACAGTTTCTTCTAAATGTCAGATACCTGTCATCAAGGTGAAGCCATTCTCTGCTCTTGTTAATGGTCACAGGTCACGGGGCAGAGCCCAGCAAAGACGACCTTGAATGGCAGCTGAGGGTCAGTGCAGGCTCTACTTGTCTCACCATGATCAAGTCACCCAAACCCTTGTTAGTGTGAGGTAGAACCACTGAGAGAAAGTTAATCACATCCGTTAAAGTGTGTGTCACAAACATCGTTTGTATGCTGGAGCTCGCATTCGGGACTCCACGTTCTGTCCTTGCCGAGTGGGTAACTCAGCACCAATGTCAGCAGGCAGGCCACCGGTATCGATCTACCCGCTGGCCACTGGACCGGATGTCCACAGCCAGCAGACCCAAGACCTCAGTTCCATTAGCGTTGTGACACAGAAGTTGTTGGCTAGTTCTGATCTATTACTCTAGCAGCCCAGTGGTTCTTTCAATATTACGATGAGTTCGTGGCGGGGTTTCTGATCAGATTCACTCCTAGGCCCCCTTCCACTGCTAATAAAGGACCCAGATATACTGGATTGCTACAGTGCAAATGATGACTCACGATAATTAAAGAGTGCTACTGGCCCCTGGATCAACTGTCCCCCTTTACCGCTGCACAGGTCAGGCGGACCCCCTGGACGCCTATGTGAACACCCAGGGGGCCTCGCTGGTTACCGTGGGGGCCAAGCGGCTGCAGCTGGGGAGCATAGCAGACTGTGCTGCGCGCTGCGAGGAGGAGGCTGAGTTCACCTGCAGGTATCGTGCGTGGCTCTCCCAGCTGACAGCCACCGCGGATCGTGGCTATTGTTTCGGTGATCAGAAATTTGTTTGCGGATTTCTTAACAAAGACAGGACTTAAGAGGAAAGAAAATTTCGCAGGACCAGTGTGGAAGCTGGATTCATTCCTGCCTGACAGCAGACAGCAGTCCCTGGGGTCTGCTGGAACAAGGGTCTGCAGAGACGTTACTCCCTCTCACACATTCCATCAGCCACTGTCGTCCCGAGCTGTAGAGTTTAGCGTCATCACCAGGTAGAGAGACTAGGATTGCTCTAGACTCCAAGGAGCAAAACTAGACAGAGCTCCAGTCTGTAGTTGGAGCCCAGTAGAGTGACCCACCTTCACAGGGACACGAGACGCGGTGCGGGTTCTTCGTGTTCCCCAAGCAGCCACAGAACTGGGCGGAGGAGCAGCCATTTAGGGACAGCCAGCAAGGGCCCCCCAATCTGGCCCTGAGGCTCCGCGGAAGACGAGCTAGCGGCGCAGGAGGGCGCTGTGTAGGCAGGGGGGGGGGGCTGCGCCAGGCGCCCGCGGACCCCAGGAGGTGAAGGGGGCGGTGGCCCGCAGGGCTGGGGTCACACAGAGCAGGCCAGGGGGGCGGCACTTGGGGCCTCCGGGAGCCCGAGCCGGGGTCTTTCCCAACAGGAAAGCAAGTACCGCGGCGAGCAAAGAGGGCGCCGGGAGGGGAGGGCGGCGCCCGCGGGGAGCCGGAGGGGCGCTCGCCCTGCGCAGCCCAGGGACAGTGCCCGCCCCGGCGCCAGGAGACGCCGTCCTCTGGGCTCGCGGGCTCGCCCTCCCCTCGCCCTCGCGGGGCGCCTCCCTGCCTCTGCGGCTGGGCTGAGCGCGCCTTTGCCTCCGCAGGTCCTTCGAGTTCCACAGCAAGGAGCCGCGGTGCGTGCTCAGCGCCGAGAACAGCAAGTCCTCCGCGGTGGTCAGGAAAAGGGACGTGGTCTTGTTTGAGAAGAAGAGTGAGTCCATTTTCTTTGTCCCCTCCGCCTCGCCTGCTCTCGCTCCCTCCTCTCCCGGCCCCTCACCCCGATGTTATTGGCTCATTTATCAGGCCAGCGCGATCTTAAATACATGAACAGAATTTTTATCGGGTCATGCGTTCTTTTTGACCATTCTACAAAACTAGAGAGTCCGAGGAGCGCCCCAGAACCCCCCCCCCGCCGCCCCTCCCAGTGGGGCCCCACTCTCGGATTGGAGCCTGATGGGTTATTGACAGCTGACAGTGGGGGAGCTTCTGGCTTCCTGTTTCCTCACTGTTGGCCATGGGCTCGAGCTCCAGCCCCAGCCTCGCGGGGGCTTGGGGGGGCCGGGGGAGGCGTGAGGCCGGGCAGAGAAGGCGCAGCCCGAGCCTCACGGCCTGTCCCCCGAGCCTATGGCCTCTTCTCTCAGGTCTCATTTTGCTTGATTGAAAAATGGAAGAATTGGGTTTACAAAATCTCTCCTAACTCAGGGGACCTGAATATCAGATATTCAAATTTGTATGTGACCGAGAGTGGGGACCCTAAATTCTTGGGACTTTGGCTTCTGTGCTGCAGGAGTGGACTTGGTTTTAATCCTCAGTATCATCGAAGTAGAGACAGGTCCTTATTTTTATTCACAAAATTCTACTCTTTTGGTGTATGGCCTGTATTTCTCCCAGACTCTGAAATGCTTTTGGGAAATGTGTAAGAGTTAGTGTTCTTTTTCTCTAGTTTCCTTGAATTTCTAGATCAACAATCCCAATATTTGGGATTCCTATCTGGTTTTTATTTTTTAAGATTTATTTGTTTATGCACATTAGAACTAGTAACCTGCCAGAGGTGCAGGAGGTGAGAGGATTCCCCAGAGACAGAGTGGGGGGTCGAACAGGCTGAGAGGGCAGTGAGTGCCGGCGCCCTGGGGGTCACTCCCTGGGCGGGGATCGAACTGGTGCTGCAGTGGCTGAGAGCTTCATAGCGCTGCGTTTTAACCCACTGTGCACCAGGGAGGCCCTGCCTCATGCATTCTTGACAGTGACTTGCTGCACTTTCTTTAATCTCACCCCCCCACAAAAAAATTAAAAGAGTTTCTTCAGTTTAGGGTTATTCTGCACACTGGGCCCCGCCCCTGTCCCCGCTATGGGCCCTCGGGCCCTCTCTTTCCACTTAGCGGACTACGTGAGATTACAGAACAGATAAAATCTAAGGCTCCTGGGGTGAAGTTACTAGTTCCTATGCACAGTGAGGTCTTATCAGAGTTACCTACTTGCCACCAAATGAAAACGAAGAAAGCCCAGTGGATTCTCCCTTCAAAATGCTAATATTTAAATATGATATTAGTAAATTGTTAACCAGAGGCGCATGGGGGTGACTGGGAGCTCAGTTTGAGTCGCTGAATAGTTGCTGGTTTTCAAGGTGGTGGAGAGGGGCGAAGGTTAGATAAACGCTGGCAGGTACGTACAAACAGAAGAGAGGTGAAAAGTCAAAAGTCAGTTTTGCTGCTTGCTTCTTCCTGTGGGCCGCCCACCCACCCTGCGGTGCCTGCCAGGGCTTTCTGGGAACAGTCAGGTCAGCCCTCTGCACATCTGTCACCTGCTGCCCTTGGGTCCCGGCCGCACCGTCACTGGCTGGACCCTGCCGCCGCTGGCCCCTCCCGGGTGCCCTTGGGCCTTGGCCCACCACTCAGACACCTACCCAAGGCCAAGGGCCCTGTGCGCTGCAGTGACAGCGATCTGCCCCTCCCAGCCGCCAAGCCACGCCTCTCCTGCAGGGGACACCCTCTTCCCTTCCCATGGCCAGCTGTTTCCTATCTCCCAGGTCTCAGGCTTCCAAAGAGACCTGAATTTATGCTTCAGATGAAGGCAACTGTCTATAGTGATGATACGTCTCAGGCAAGATCTACTGATATCACATCCAGGCTTGGCTGTGAGCATCAGTTTGCTGTAGGTGCCCTCGAAGTACTAAGCCCAGATAACTGATCAATTAATTAAAACATGGATGGCCCTCCCTGGTGGCGCAGCGGGTTAAAGCACAGCACTGAGAATCTAAAGCCGCTTCCGCATGAGTTCGATTCCCGCCTGCCCCGGAGGTGACCACAGGGCGTGGCAGACCTCTCCTGACCCGCCCGCTGCTCCCCTCAGCAGTGTACTTCGTCGATCTGCCTGTTCTGCTCCTCACTCTGTCTCTGGTGAAGCCTCTCGCCGCCCCTGAGCCTCTGGCCTGTACCCCAGTTCTGTATGCACAAATAAATAAATCTTTAAAAAAAACAAAACAAAACATGGCTAAGGTAGGGAATCATAATAGATGATAGATATCTACCTTTAGTACTTTACATGTTCTATGAAAAATCCAGTTTACCTGGGCACTGTTTGTTGTTGTTTTTTTTTAATTTATTTATGGGCCCTCCCTCGTGGCACAGTATGTTAAAGCACAGCACTGAGAAGCTAAAGCCACTTCAGCATAAGTTTGATCCCCGCCTGCCCCGGAGGTGACCTACATGGCACAGCAGACCTTTCCTGACTCACCCACTGCTCCCCTCAGCAGTGTACTTTGTCGATCTGTCTGTTCTGTTCCCCATTCTGTCGCTGTTGAAGCCTCTCACCACCCCCACAATTCTGACCTGTATGCACAGAACTGGGGTACAGGCCAGAGGTGCAGGGGGTGAGAGGATTCAACAGAGACAGAGTGGGGAGCAAAGTAAGCAGATCGACAAAGTACACTGCTGAGGGGAGCAGTGGGAGCGACAGGAAAGGTCTGCTGGCCTCCCGGGGCGGGGATTAAACTCGTACTGCAGTGGCTTTGGAGAGCTTCATAATGTGGTGCTTTAACCCATTGCACCTTCAGGGAGAGCCGGCATTGTTATTTTTTTTTTAAGATTTATTTATTCACACAAGAACTGGGTACAGGCCAGAGTGAGGGTGAGAGGACTCCCCAGAGACAGAGTGGGGAGCAAAACAGGCAGATCTATGAAATCCACTGCTTAGGGGAGCAGCAGGGAGACAGGAGAGGTCTGTCACACCTATCGGTCACTCCCTGGCTGGGGTTGGACTTGTGTCGCATGGCTGGCGATAGCTTGATAGCGCTGTGACTGTAACCCCTGTGCCACCAGGGAGGCCTACCTGGGTGTTTTTGATGAGCAACAGATGCTTTTTTCCTTTTTTAACGTCTGGGGTCACCAACAGAAGGTACCTGGTGCTTTTCTTGCATAAGCCACGCTCTGGTGCACTGCCTGTAGTAATCAACTTCCTCTTCATAGTAGAGCAAGGTCTAGAGAATACCACTAATCAGTCTGACCATAGAATAACTTTTTATTTTATGATTTTCTCACACTCTTGGTCACTCATGAGAGAGGTTGCCCTCAGTGAAGTGATAGCCATTTGTGGTATAATTTATCTCTTTCAAATCCTTAAAACACTGAAGCTATACATTTTTATATTCTTGTCTGAGTTTTGAGTCTCTTTTCCACATTTAGTGGTATAAAGAGCTGACAATAAATGCAACTGAATCTCGGGAAGCTCATAACCCAACTGGCAGGGCGGAGTGGGTGGGCACCCACGAAAGGGGCTGGCGGCCGCGAGTGGGTCACCAGCGGGCCGCAGACAGTGTGTTTCCAAGACAGGATGGCGCCACTGAGTTGGGTGGGCAGTGGCTAATGTGTGCTGTGAACACGTAAAGTACGTAACAACAGCTTTATAACCCATGTGGTGCTTTTTCATATTCAAAATATTGAAACCTCAAGAAATAGCAGTGTGTTTGGCCTCTGCCTAAAACATCTCCCCCCGGCCCCATTCACTTTCCTTTTCTGCTGCCATTAGTCCTGACTGACTTAGACACGCCCTGACTCCACTAGACAGTAAGCTCCACCAGGGAGGGTGTTTGCTCTGTGCTTCCTGCAGCCCCAGCTCCTAGCTGGTCTTGGGGGGCTACTTCCAACCCCAAGCCCCAGGCCAAGGGCCCGCTGGCAGCAGCTCTGACTTAGCTGATAGGGCTCCTTCTCTGCTGGCGTCTAAATTTCTTCATCTGGAAGAGGGAATAGATCAGTCTTGAAAGGAACTTCTAGCCCTTACAATATTGTGTTACTATTATGTTTAGGATTTGTTTTACTCAGTCCGTTCATTTCAAAACATTAGAATTTGTTTTACTGTAATAAGCTCGTAAATTACTACATGACAAATGTCCTTTTTAAGGTACACTTCTTTTAGAGTGGAAATATGGCTTGTCATTATTTGACACCACCACCAGGGACACGCGAGCGTCCATTCAGGCAATGAGACACATGCGCAAGTGGTCGGGGCTGGTGGTCATAAATACTGAAATTGCTGCTCAACAGTTGTATGAGCTGGAGGCACTGAAGCAAATATTTGTAAGCTGCACAAAGCTACAAGTTGGCTCTCCGGAGTAGAGATGTGGTCTCCCGCGCACACGTCCTACCTGCCAACCAGCGCAGCCTCCCCCTGGTGTTCGCTGGCAAGAACCTGATCGGCTCTTTCTCTCAGTCTATCTTTCAGAGTGCAAGACCGGAAACGGGAAGAACTATCGGGGGACAATATCCAAGACAAAAGGTGGCGTGACCTGTCAAAAGTGGAGTAGCTCGTCTCCGCACAAACCCAAGTAAGCTGCTCCCTTCACCTGTGTCCACCTGCTGGACATAGGAGGAGCATGCCTCTAAGTCCAAACAGAATGCATGAGTGAACAGGTTCAGAGAGAACATTCCAGAGATGATGGCGGGGGCGGGGGGGGGGGCTGGTTTGTAGCAGGAGAATGGAAGCTGGCCGCTTTCCTGAGCTTGTGTCTGCGCCCTCCCAGGAGACTCAGGACACCGTAGCCGAGTAACAAAGACCGAGCAAACCGCGGGTTCTAGGCTGAGTCTGAGAATGACCTGAGACGGCTGTGCGCAGGACTGGGTCAGCCAGAGTCAGGCAGAGCAACCAGCACTCTGGCTGTGTCCACTAGAACATTTCGGAGCCAAAGAGGAAACAAAACTAAAGCGAAAGCCAGATTCTCGCACACCCCCACCCACTCTAGTCTCCTCTCTCGTCTCCCCCGATACAGTGTTCGGTGGCCTCATGTTCTCAGTATAGTGTCTGTTATCTGCTCTCAAGGTCCCCATTACCGTATCATGTCCCTCGGAGGAGGGCAGAGCTAATATGTCCAGGGCACAGAGGTAAAACAATTCAACCAAACGGTCAGGTGGCCGAGCTGGCTCTCAGGCTCAGGTGGGCTTCCCCAGCGAGCAGAGGAGGCCAGGTCTTGAAAGGCTACATTTTACCTAGCACACACCCACAGAAGAACCAAAACAAAAGCTACCTTTTTTGGACTCAAGTCTTGTGCTGTTGATCTTATTTCTTCTCTCTCTGGAGCAACTCACCCCCAGAATGGACAGGGAGCATGAGCCCCCCCGACCCCCCCCACACACATTAGTGCTGCCCTGTTTGAAGGGAGCGCCTGGGGGCCCGCAGCTCTAACTTTAAGCCCCTCACTTGCCACTTACTTCTCATGCAAGTTCAGGCAAGACCCGTTCTGTTTTGTGTTTCCTCCCCTGCCAAACAAGGCTAACCCCACACTGATGGGGATTTTATTAAGACTAAATGAAAGAAGGCACAGAAAGGTTTCGGCGTAACGCCCCATTGAAAGTTTTCACACCCACGTGTAGTGACCCAGTTGCAGAGAGAGAGGTGGCTGACAGAGCCGGTCGGGAAGGTGAGGATTCTGATGAGCCTGAGATCTTCCCTTTCTGCCCACTGCGTGGACAGGCGGCCGCTCAGACGTGGTGGCAACATGGTAGTTTAGGCCACACCAGTGACTGCTGGAGACAGCCGTCTGTGAGAAACAGAGAGGGCCCTGCACAAAGCTCAACCATCAGCCCTACTGTGGTGGGTGACAAAGCCTGCTGCCTCAGGCAGAAGCTGCCCGTTTCGCAGGTACCACACTGACGTGCAAGTGCTATCAGTGACTGCTCTCCTTCCTCCACAGTTATACCCCTGAAGAGTTCCCACAAGAGGGCCTGGAGGAGAACTACTGTCGCAATCCAGACAACGACCCAAAGGGGCCCTGGTGTTACACCACAGACCCCAACCTCAGATACGACTTCTGCAACATCCCCCAGTGCGAAGGTCAGCAGGGAAGCTCGAGAAAATCTGTCCACACCTGTCCATGTGGTCACTTGCTGTCAGCTGTCTCCCAAGGAGTGCTGTTAGTTATCAGTTAGCACCTATTGGACAAGATGGAAAGACGTGTGCACCTCTCAGAAAGCACCAAAAGCTTGCACAGACCTCTGCCACTGATGACAATATTTTTATTAATGTTGCTCCAACACCTCCAAAGATGAAATGAGATCTAAACTCCAGATACAAACTTCCGGTGCTTAAAGCGCCTGCACAGCATACAGCTGATTTGCAATTAAATAGTTCAAATGCAAGTGCATAGCCCAGAAAACTAAGTCACTGAAGTGGCGACGGTACTGTTTGACTGAAGCCAAGCAATGAACCAGATGGTAGATCAACACTGCATTGTTTCCATAGTCCGATCAATGGAACGGTCCACCTTAAAAGTCAATGCTAAAAAGATTTGAGTTTTTAAATAATGTAAGAAAGCCAAAATCAGTTTGTTATGCTTCTAAACTATAAATGAAAAGTGGCTGTCCTCTGAGAAAACAACAAAGCCAAGGGCACAAGCAAAATCTCCGGCTTGTAAGTCCAGAGAGCCCCCTTGTTCGTAGCCATCCATCTGATCACAATGCCGTAATAGGAATTTATAAGGATCGTTATGGTCACGAAAATGCCAGCTATGGATAACCCCATGAAAGATTGGCAGGCGCCTACGAACATAGGACCCTCTCTCCATGTCCTTCCTGTCCACTTAGGGTCAGGTACAGGTGTGTGGACTCGGTCATGAATCTAACAGCTAAGTGGGGGTTGACCAAAATCTGCTGTTTTTACTCTTGGAAAGAATGACATTGTAGACTGTATTAGTGAGTAGCGTCTTCATGGCCCATTTTATCACCAAGCAGTAGTTGGAAAGTATAGGTGAACGCGCGGGAAATGGCATTAGAAGCATTGCTATGGGCGTTTTACTCTTGTTTGCTTCATCCATTTGAGTGTTTTTTCACCCTATCTTTCCTTCTGCCACTTTCTACCCAGATGAGTGTATGCACTGCAGTGGAGAACATTATGTGGGCAAAATCTCCAAGACCATGTCCGGAATCCAGTGCCAGGCCTGGGACTCTCAGACTCCACATGCCCACGGATACATCCCGTCCAAGTAAGAACAAGCCGAGGTTACATAGGTATTAGGAGCCGGGGTTAAGAGAAAATGAATTCTATTTTATTGTTTCAATAGGAGGTTGAGGACAAGGAATGGTGGCCTTGGCTAAGTTTCCTTGGCCAGGCTTTGGGAAGTTCATCCTAAGTATGAGGAAGCTTTTCTCAGATATCTGGCTTTGAATTTCTGGGGTGGGTCCCTGCCTCTGGGTAAGACACCTCTCCTCTGCATTCTCAGTCTCCGGCTAGCTTTGGAGCTTAGTTCAAAGTCATTTGCTTCTATTTGCTCAGGCTGGTCAGTGAGATCCAGAATCTGCTGTCTGTAAACATAAGCTTCAAAGAGAAAACTTCTGCTAAGTTTTTTTATTTCTTCCTTTTGTGCTTTGAGGGTCTGGAAAACAATGTCACCAAAGCTCATTTTCTGTCTCACAGTCCTAACCACTCACTGTGCGAAGGGTGTGCCATTGGTATTTGCTCACAGAGGCACAGCTCATCTTTGAGTTTCTACAAACCTAGAAGCTAGCAAGACTAGAATCTGGTATACCAGAAGGACCGTTCCTTTAAGTTCTGAGGATGCCAGCTTTTGTCTGTACTTGTTGGCTATTTCTAGTCAGTGAACACTTTAAAAATTGTTTTTAAAAATGTTATTTAAACTTATAAAAAATTGTTTTAAAAATTGTTATTATTTTTTTTAAAGTGTGATTATTTGCACATGAGTAACTGGAGTTTGCTTAAATCAGTTTTCCAGATGGCCAAAAATTATATAATTATTGATCTTGTTCAGTAATGTTGCACATGTAAGCTATTAGCATGCTTCTTCTGGGGCTTTTTGGCATGTATAAACTATTAGCATGCTTCTCCTGAGACTGGTACCTCTTTGAGGACAGCTTTTACCCAGTCATGGACTCAGGTGTCTTCCCTGCCCAGAACACAGCAGGAGCTAAACCCTGGCTCACATGATACTGCTGTCATCGTGAGTATAAACGTGCAGTGCTGTTAAAACCTGTCTCACATATTCAGATTTCCAAGCAAGAACTTGAAGGGGAATTACTGTCGCAACCCTGATGGAGAGCCCCGCCCCTGGTGCTTTACCACAAATCCCCAGAAACGCTGGGAATTCTGCGACATCCCACGCTGTGGTAAGTATGGCGTCACCCAGTCCTCAGGGATTCTGACCTGTCCTTCCCTTGGCACAAAGAAAACAATGGATGAGTGCCTGTTTGCCGACTTCCAGGCGATGTGGCTCTATTTTATTGCTCTTCTAAAGCAATTTACTGGTTATGTAGGTAATTGGCCAGGGCATCTGCCTGCTGTGTCTCTCTTCAGCAAGTCCTGTCTCTTCAGGATACAGCTGAATGAGGGCTCAGGGAAGGCATCTCTGATTCCTACTTCACTCTGGTGCTAACGGGAATTCAGATATCTACCTGTTAGACCATGGGTTTCATCATTAACCACAGTCTTTCTTAATTGTTTCTTTGCAAACAAAAAGATTTATTCGGTGTCCAGTTCAGTTTTTCCAGCGTGTTGGAGACAGTAGGAGAGAGAGTTTGTGGCAGAACGACTTGGAGGAAAGAACCTTCTAGTATCACCCTGCAGTTAGAATTTGAAGGGACTAAAATTCGAGACAGGGTCAGTTGTCAGGGGTGAGATGGACTCAGCAGGCTGACTGCCCTCAGCTCTAACAGTCATTCCTTGGGACACCAAAGAGCTCCAGAAGAGAGCTTTCTTGGGAATGTTAGCTCTATTCTCATCATCTTTGAATTTCCTCAAGAATATCTTGCTTCCTGGATGCACATGCTTTTTCTTGGAGACATTTGTGTTCTTTCCATAAACACTCTCTCTCTCTCGTCTGCTTTTGTGACTGTTGTGTGTCATTCAGTCGTGCATGTTCAGTGGATAAGCTACTAGTCACTAGGGAGCTGAATGATTGGTGTACGTGAAGATTTGGGGAGTGAGTTTTACAGAGTTTGATCGACATGTGGCTGACTGAGCAAAGTGAATGGAGAAAGAAGCATGTGCCCAGGGTGTGTGAACCTCACATGTTCCTCGTGAGAGCAGAAGTCCAGGTAGGCAGGCTGCTGCTGCCTGCATCACCCTCTCATTCCTTCCACATGTGCATTCTTTACATAAAAAACGATCTGTGTGACTTATTTCCCCTACTCAAGCAACACCTCCACCATCTTCTGGTCCAACACATCAGTGTCTGAAGGGAAGAGGTGAAAGCTATCGTGGGACAGTGGCTGTCACGGCATCTGGTCTCACCTGTCAGCGCTGGAGTGACCAGACCCCACACAGACACAACAGGACACCAGAGAACTTCCCCTGCAAGTGAGCCTCCCTCCTGTATTTCACCTGGTTGCTGCTATGGATGGTGAAATCCCATTTATTTTGCCTTAGGGTTAGTTATTATCAAATTCCTTGAAGTAGGATTCAAGTATTCTGGAGTAAAAGCTGGTCAAGTAAGTAAAGTGAAAATTAGCATTTATTTTCCTAAAATACTGTTTCTCAAAGTGTGGTTCCCCAGACCACCGGCAGCAGCAGCATCAAGAATGTTACAGTCAAATTCTAGAGCCATTTTCCTGAACTTGTAAACTGGAAATTCTGGCAGCGGATCCTGGCAATGAGTCTGGCCAAACCCTGTACCCCATGTATACTGAGATTCAAGAGCAGGTCAAACCCAGAGCTGTATCTGTCAGTTCCATGAAGTGGATGTTGGTGTTTACTTTTGAATTCAGCAACAGTATGGAAACGGTCAGTGTCTGGCAGGTCCAGTCCATGGCACAGCACCTGACCTCTGGCCAAAGCATCTTTGGTTTAACTCTACACAGTCAAGGCATCTATTCTAACATCGATCCAAGGAAAGAGAAGTATGCTTGTCACAGTTTGATGGAATTTGTCATTCAATTTAGGCCATCATGGTGTCGACTACACAAGGATCTAATGTCGCCATTCATACGTGTGTTCATGTAATAGTTATAGGATCAATACAATATTCATATTAATATTGAATTAAGACAGTCAACTGGTTTCTACATTTAACCTTTTTAGAAATTGGACTCAAAATTACTTCTATTCCAGAGATTTGGATGTTAACTACTGTCGTAACCCTGATGGAGAATCTGCTCCGTGGTGCTTCACAACCAATAGTTCCGTGAGGTGGGAGTATTGCAAAATCCCATCCTGTGACTCCCCGCCCGTATCCACAGAACAGACAGACGACACAGGTGAGCGTGGTTGTGAGCACTGAGCCACGTCCCTAAGTGCTATCTTGGCTTCTTTGCTTTGTGGAATCAACACAAACACAAGTTTCATTGGCCACAGAGCTCTGTTCAGCTCAGACATGGGCTCTATTTGCTCAACAATCCATATTTGTTGAAGTGCATATTATGGTTCAGAAAATGGTTGTTTTGGTTAAGGTTAAATGCACCTTCAGCTTTTATCAGGTAGAATGTTCCATGAAGCTCAGCTAAGTCAAGATACGTAGGACTTTTTAGCTGTTCTCTGTCCTTGCTAACTTTCTGTGACTTAGTCATTTGCTTGCTGAGATCTCTTGCTGTACACTTACCTGTTTTTGGGTTTGTGTTTCCTATCTTCTGGAGCTTTGTGTAGGCACAGAAGCACTTAGGATTGCCTTCTGAAGGAAATGACCATTTTCTCCTTATGCAATGTTTCTCCTTAACCCTGGAAACACCCCTCATTCTAAAATCTGCTTTTAATGATATGGATACAGTTGCTGTACTTCTATTTTCACTAACATTAATCAACTTTATCTGTTTCCTCAGCCTTTTTAATTGAGATGTCTGAGCCATTTACGTGTAATGGTATTGTTAATAGGATTGGATTGAAATTGACCAGCCAATTATTTTTGCTTGTCCCATTTGAATTTTGTTTGTGCCTTCATCTTCTATTTTGTTTCACTGAATGCTTGCTGTTATATTTTATCACCAGTAATTGCTCATTTGTTGAAAAATGTTTTTCATATTTTTAGAATTTTTCTAATGATCCCAATATACATCTTTATGTCGCAATCTACCTTCAAATAATCTTATCTGACTTGATGTACCATGAAACTTATAACACTGTGCTTTTTTCCTCCCTCCCCTAATATTATGCTATTATTCACACACAGCTTACTTCTACTATCTTGTAAACCCCACCATACATTGATACTGTTTTTGCCCTGAATAGTCATATTAAAACTATATATAAGAAATCTCTGTTTTTCATCCACTCATTTAATTGTCATACTTATTGACATCACTGGGTGCTTTTTGTTTCTTTTTGTAGATAAACATTTCCATCTAGTGTCACATTCTTTTGGTCAAATGTTTCACCTTCTCTAGTCTTGTTCCAGAGGTCTTTTGTAGCACAGTTTTTGTATGTATGAATGTATTTTGCTGTTAGTTTTAACAAATTATATTGTTGGGTATAGAATTGTAGGTGGACATTTATTTTCTTTCACCACCTGAAAGATGTCACTCCATTATTTCTTTTAAAGATAGCTGATTTTAATTACCAATTTATTATGAAAAGGGCATTCTTGAATCACCCCATGATCTTTGCATCAATTTGTCAATCAAATAGTGATAATGCCAAACGTCAGTAGTTACATCACAGCACTATTATGAGCACGAAGCCATGGCTTTGGATGCAAGGGGTCTTGTTGGAAAATTTAAGAATGTGGAAGAAAAAGCATTTGATAAACCTGGTTTCCATTGAATGACGGCTACATATTTAACATCAAAATGTTCTCTTTTGCTTGCAATAGTTTCAGAGGGGCAGTCTGGGTTCCTCTGGGCTTAGTGCTCCCCGACACTCCCCTACTCCTTTGACAATTTCACTCATCTCTGCTTTTCGGCAGTTTGATTGTGCCTGGTGCCTTTCTTTCTTTCTTTGAGCTACTTGCGGTTGTGGATTGTTGATTTTCAATATGACTTTTATAAAATTTGCAGCCAGTATTATTTAAATAATTCTTTTTTCTACTTTCTCCCTCTCTGCTTCCCTCTTTGGGGCTTCAATTACCCAAATGTTAGACCTGTTCATATTGTCTCATATTCTTCTCTAGGTTTGTTTCACGTTATTTCTGACTCCTTTTTGCGCATCGCGGATGAGTATATTAACCTATTTTCAAAGTCACTGATTCTTTCCTCAGTTGTGTCTGATCTGGTGGTGAGCCTACTGAAAGAACTTCATCACTAGTATCTTTCTACTTCTCATAGTTGCCTTTTATTCTGTCTTGCAGTTTCTACTGCTGCTGAAATGCTCTATGTGTTTCCACTGCTCGCCAACATTTCAGAGTTCATAAAACATTTTATTTTCTCATTATCTCCAGTTAGTCCCTATCTTTTGGACTATGTCTAGCTCTGTTGATAGCTTTATTAATAGTGACTTTTGGCCTCTGGCTTGGGGATGTGTTTGGCAATATTTTTAATTAAACTGCTGGACGTTAGGTGTAGAACAGCTGAGGTCACAGTCAATACAATTTATGCTCTGAAACGAGTCCCCCTTCCGCCTTGGACAGCATGCAGGGTGGAGCAAATCAGTCACTGCCATAGATGCTAACTGAGTTTGCATTTGGTTGTTCCTGCCTTTAAATTAAGTGAACCATGATTCAGATTTTCTGCAGCAGTGGACTGCTGTTATCTTGTATCTGGAGTGGGGTCCCAAGTGCTGGGGCATTTTCTCAATATTCCTAATCATTTCTTAGTTTTCAGCACTCACTGCATGCCTGTAGCCGGAGACCTCTCTCTGTGGGAAACCCAAGCTCATGGTGAAACTGCTGTTCTTACTCAGCACTAAGCTTTTTGTGGAAGGAGACATCTTTACCCTTGTTTTAGCCAAAGCCTGTAGAGCTGGACTCTGAGGGTGTGTTTGTCATTGCTCTTACCTCCTCTTCACATGGAACTGAGCTTAAATGGGAGAGAAGGAGACTATTTATTTCTGTGGTAAAGGAGCCTGAGCACAAGAGGATTCATTTTCTTCCAGGGGAGTAATGTTTTTGCCTCTAGCTCTTCCTGAGAAGTGCAATATTGTTGCCTGCCACTCTGGAGGTAGGATGTTTCTGCTCCACCTCCCAGTAAGTTAAAGCTTTGCCTTTCCATAAACAAAGAGTCCAGGAAAATAAATAAGAGGTCTGGGTCTGTCCTATTATCACCTTCATCCTCACCACAGAATGTCTCTCTTTCTCCTAACGAGTTGTTTTCATGAAGACCCAGCCACGAGCCATAAAATAACCACTGATACAAGTGTCATTTCCAATATGAGCATTCCAACCTTTTTATCGTTTCCTGCATTTAAAATTAAATATTTACCAAAAAACCTAAGTCAGTAAATGTGTGGATCTGTGGTCTTCGCATGGCCGGTGGCCAATCTGGAAAGAAAGCACTGCTAACTCCAAACTACGGTTCTGTTGGTGTCTAAAATCGCTTCATAAATTTCTCTGTTCTTGTCATTTTCAGCTGATGTCTTCTGTTCTAATTTCAGTACCTCCTGAACAAACTCCTGTGGTCCAGGATTGCTACCAGGGTAATGGGGAAGGTTATCGAGGGACATCATCCACGACTATCACAGGAAAGAAATGTCAGCCTTGGTCATCCATGAGGCCACACCAGCACTCAAAGACCCCATCGAATTATCCAACAGCGTATGTATTCACAAGCCTAGCAGCAGTGAACGGATAGGTGTTTGGGCAGTCATGCTCGACATTAGGACCCAACTTCTCTTTCCATCTGAATTTGAGACAAATGACTCCCACATTTTGTTTTCTGAAGAAATGGCTGGAAGAAGAGAAGCTATTGGATGCTTCTCCTTTCTGCATAGTTTCATGGAAGCAGGTGGCTTGGGCATCTGTGGAGCTGTTGGGGTTGCACTAGTGGAATGTGTAGAATAAAGAACCAAAAGCTTAGAGAAAACATCCTTCCATAGCATCTGCTAAAGATGCAGTTTTTTTAACTATGCATCTCCAACATTTGATCCCTAAGATAAAGTATATTTTTTCATTGGACCTAAGTAGAAATATGTCATTTGACATGAGCAGACATATTGGCCCTGAGTTTCTGTGGTCTGAAGGGATCTGAGCTGCTGTGGTCTGAAGGGATCTGAGCTGCTGTGGACTGAAGGGATAGGAAAGCAGAAGGGCAGATGCGAGCTAGGACGTACACAGACACAGATGGGCAATACTGACAGATAAAGAGAAAAAAGGCTGGATTGGAACAGGTCAGTATTCCTACAATAAATGGCTGTCAAGTCAATGACAAACTATTTTTTTTGTTGTTGTTGTTGATGACAAACTATTTTCACACTGTGGACAACAGGCAGCATAGTACTGAGGCTTTTTAGATTGGGAAATAAATTCTATGAACCATACAGTTATCATGGTCTTAAAAGACTGTAGTGCAAGGAGTTGGATCCAAAACAGAGAACAGCAACCTACCCCACTGAGGAGACAGAGACTAGACTAGGTTAACTGCAGCAGCTGGTATTTTTCTTTTTTTAATTTTTAAGTTTTGAAGTTACTTTCATATGGACACAGGTTCCATTTACACTCCACCAAATAACCCATGACATACCTCATCGGTCTCCCTCCCCCATCCTTTTTCCTCTCCTCTCCCTTTCCTCTGGTAACCATTATGTTCTTTCACTTAACTCAAAATGTATTCCTCCTATATTTTACCTGTATTTTTTTTGTTATTTATATTCCACAGATGAAGGAAATAATTGATATCTGTATTCCCCCCCCTTTTTTTTAACTTCATATAACATATTCATCTTGAGGACTACACATTTTGTCTCAAATGTGATTATTCCATCCCTTTTCACAGCTGCGTAGTACTCCGTCAAGTATATATTATAGACTGTTTAATAACGATAAAGCTTCTGTGCAGAAAAGGAGTTCCAGAAATATGCATAGATGTCTTCATCAGTATTTGGCTGAATGCAAAGCTGCATTTGTGAAGAGAGAGACTAGGAGAGAGGAAAACAGCTATCAGGAAGTGATGAGATAAATGGATATTACAAAATTCATATACCTCTGGGAGAGTCTGTGTGTGAGGATTTGAGATTCTGATTAGCTCGAGAGGAGAGACTGCAGAACATTTGTACTTTCAATAGAGACACTGGAAATGTCCCGTTTTAGCATTAGGGACTAACTAAAGTAAGATTTGCTCTAAGAATAACCTAGTACTTCAAAGCAACCACGAAAAGGTCAAATGACTGTGAGTAAAGTAACCCTTCCAGGCGAAAACTCAACAAAATTGAGAGGAAGACAAAATTGAAAAGTAAAGTCACTTGGTAACACAGCACCTATAATGTCTGGTGTTAATGATTTTTGTGTATCTACTAGTTCAGAAATTAAATGTGATCTGGCACCATGATCACTAGTCAGTAAAAACAGAAATGGTAGAAATGATGGATTTAGCAGACAAATATTTCAAAGATTTTATAACTGTGTTCAAAGATTTAAAGGAAAATATGAACACGAAAAAACACATGGATGAGCTAAAGAGAAAGGAAAGGAGGCATAAAAAGGAAGCAGGAAACTATAGACCTAAAAGGAAAAGATAGATAGAAAGGGCCTCAAGATTGAAACATGTAAGAAAATCAGTCTTGATGCACACAAAAAAATTAACGTCCACAAAGAATCTTAAGGATTAATAAGTAAATCTTGCTACTCAGAAGACATGGATGTATACACGAGGGCAATGTATAAAAACTGACCGTATTTCTGTGCCCCATCAGCATGGCTGGGAACAAAAACTGAAAAATAATATTCCTGAGGATAGTATCAAACCCAAACTAATCAGTGACTGTTGTAATAAAGTATGCTCAAGAAACTATATACTACATATTACAAAACGTTGAGGAGAAAATTCAAAGGTCTGGCTAAAGATATCGATGTTTATGGACCAAGAGGCTCCATATCTGATCTTTCTTTTCAACCCACACCCAAGCAGAGTTGCAACATTGGGATGATAAATGGTGACAAAATACAAATGCCAGGAGCTAAAATCACCACAATAATCTCTAAAAGAAGAGCCAATTTGGAGGACTTACATGCCTTGATTTGAAGACTTCTGACACGCTGTGTGACCGAGAGCCAGGCAATAAGCTAGACAAACAGGCAGAGCAGTACACTAGACACAGGTGCACGTGCATGAAGACGACTGATTTTCAGTCGAGCTGGCAAACAGTCCAGCGAAGAGAGAAACTCTTTCCCCACGTGGTTCTGGAACACTTGAATAGCCTTATAGGAGACCAAAACCTTGATTCCAACCTCAGATGAATTTGAGAAATCTCTTAGGCCCAATGAAGCTAAAATGAAAGCTGACATATCAAGCTTCTCGGAAAAGCCCCAAGAGAACAAGCTCACACTGAGAGGATCCGCAGCCACTACAAAAATGCACGACCAGGACTTCCACAAACAGGTAACCGGTTCTCACCAAAAATCACCAAGAAAATAGACAAATTTGGATCCAGAAGTGTCGTCATTCCGAGCTCTCAGTGAAAGAAGTCAAACAACTGATAAAAACAGGCAGGGGGTCCCAAAGGGCACCCACAGATGCCAGTGGCCAGCGAGGCCCTGAGTGTGCTGGACCCACACGAGCCACCTCCTCACCCCGGGGCACAGGCCACCGGCCCCGCAGCCTCCGCTCTCCGGCGCTGGACGGGGTGTCGGGGACCATCCACTTTGCAGGTCAGCCGACGGCTCCTACAAAGCCCAACACGCCTCCCCCGTGGGCCCGCAACCGTGTTCACGAGGGAGGGGAACAGAATCTCCAGGGGCCACGTGCCCGCCAGAAGAGGCGGCAGACGCACTCGGGCTCACCCTGCAAGGAAACTCCTCTGATGCGAACAAAACGAAGGAGTAATTGCTGGCAGGTTCCCGAAACGAACACAGCTCAGTTCAGGAGGCCCCGCTCCTTACAAACAGCATAAATCAAGTTCCAACCCACGGACTCAGGGAAGAACCACGCAGAGTCCACACCCAGTGCCCGGTCGTCTGAGGCTCTTCTGCCGGCGCCACACAAGAGCCAAATCCACTCCCAGGCAAGGGATCAGCAGCTGTCACCTCCGGGGGCCGCAGAGATGGACGGAGCAGCGACCCGGAGCTTTCAGGGGGAAGGGCGCTGTGTGTCACACCAGGAGAGGGCGCTGTGGGGAGATGCCCCTCAGGACACACGTCAAACTACATGGAAGGCCCACGCAGGTCCCTGAGTCAGTGGAACGCTGATTAGTAGAACGCGGATTATGGAGCCAGGCAGGTGCCTGTGCAGATGGGAGGCCTCCAAGCTGGGCCCGCTGGACACAGAGCTCCTGGACTGTGGGCGGGGCCTGGTCTCTGCAGGCAGGGCGAGGGTGTCCGGGACACAGAGCCCGTGTGAGCCCCAGCATCCACACCCTGTGGGTCAGTACAGGGAGCCCGTGAGCTCTTCTAATACACGCAGGAGACAGTCCTCACTGGCCTTCCCTGGGTGCACATCACAGTGTGAGGGAGCTATCACGGTCCTTTCCACTACAGCGTATGTATTAGCTCCAGTTCCGTCTGCGGCCTCTGCTGTGCTGGCTTTTTCAGTAAAGTTTGCAGCCTGTTTTTAGCACCCAGTAGCTTAGAAGCCATGACCCTCTGAGCTGTGGCAAACAGTGACACTGGGCCTTGGGTGCCAATCTTTCAGCTATTTGATAGCACTTTGTTGTAACAAGATCCAGGGTGCTTTGGGGTGTTACTCATGGTCCCGCCTCTCCTGACCGAGATTGTTATGGAACCCACAGTGACCTCAGGATGAACTACTGCAGGAACCCGGACCACGATAAAAGCCCCTGGTGCTACACCACGGACCCCAGTGTCAGATGGGAGTACTGCAACCTGAAAAAATGCTCAGAAACAGACCAGAGCAGCCCAGGCTCGCCAGTGGTCCCCCCAGTTCAAAGGCCGCAGGATCCTGCAGAAGCAGGTGAGTGTCTACACCCAGACACCTGCAGCCTGGGCCACCAGGATGCGCCAGGCTGAAACGTAGGGAGAGCTCAGGGACGCAGAGGCCTGTGGCTGCGGGGACCTGGTGTGCTGGCTGCGGGCTGCCGGGAGGACGCCAGGGAGGCGCCGGCTGCCACAATGCCTCTGCGGGGGACGCCTGGGAGGGTGGTTTCTGCGGGCAGTGAGAAGTCCTGACCGTGAGGGATGGGCAGAGGTGAGCCTGGGTGTATTGCAAGGCTGATACAGTGGCTCTGGCAGAGTTGGAACATTCCAGAAAAGCAAGTCCATGCCTCCCCCTGGAGGAACAGAAATGACTCCTTTGGTTTGGAATGTGCCAAATTAGGGGTGCTAGTCAGGCCAGGTGGCGCTCCCTGGCAAACACGAGCAATGTAGCTCAGCAGGGCCGGGGCCCCAAAACAAGGCCGTGGTTGCCAGCGTGGCGGGACGCCACGGACTCGCCGTGCGTTTCTGCTGCCCGGCCCGGTGTGTGGCTGCAAGGGCCGGGCTCCTGGCTCCTGCCGTCGGGCTACAGCCCAGCGCTCTGCCATGCGGCAGGAGGAGACACGGGGAGCTGGTGTCCCCTAAAATAGCACACAAACCCGGGGGTCTGGTGACCTCTGATGAGTTTTGCATAATTCAAAGTGCTCCAGACAGTCATGATTAGAAAGGAGAAATTGGTTTGAAGCTCAGGCCCTTCCCCCAGGGCCTTGCCTCCCCCAGTGCTTGTGGGGTACCCTGTCCTGGCCCCCTGAGCAGGGAGAGCGCTTCTGGTTCTGGCAACTCTGTCTTAGTGTCCTGGCCACAGTTCCCAGTCTGATGTCCTGCTAAATGTGCGATCACTCCCAAATGTGCCAGTAAGCAAGGTCCCCGCTTCCTGGGCCCCCCAGTGCTGGGGAGGCTGGGCCCAGAGTCTGCACGCACTCTGCTATCGGTCCGCACCCGGTTCATGACCCCATTCTGTTCCCCACAGACTGCATGTTTGGGATCGGGAAAGGATACCGGGGCAAGAAGGCCACCACGGTCACGGGCACCCCGTGCCAGCCCTGGGCTGCCCAGGAGCCCCACAAGCACAGCATTTTCACTCCGGAGACAAAGCCACAGGCTGGTCTGGAAGAAAACGTAAGCCCCTCGCTGGGGACCTGCTGCACCCCCGTGGACCAGCTCCTGCCGGCTCGGCTGCCCCTGCGCCACGGGAGCCAGCCCGCGCGCAGGCCATGTGTGGGCGGGCGGGGCACCCCGCCTTCCGGTGGGCCCCGGAGCCGCGTGGGAAGCCCTGCCCTGGGGCCTCTCGCCTCCCTTCTGCGGCCTGCCCGGCTTTGTGTTTATTGGGTGCTGTTTATAGTTTTCAGTGTTTGCCCTTAGACTTTGGAAATCAAAGACGACCTTTCTGACACGTTAGGAAATTGCTAGAAAATATTCCTGGGGTCATGAGGATTCCACGGAGTAGGATTTCCTGGTCTCACGCTTCCTGGGACGGTTTTCTCTGGAGGGAGGATGAGTAGGGAAGAAGGGAGACGCTGCTTGTGGGGCTTGGCCCCCGGACGGTGCACAGCCCAGGGGAACCAGCGTCTCTGGCAAACAGCAACTGGAACGTGGGGTCGAAGAGGCTGAGGTGAGCCAGGGCCCGATGAGCTGTTCGCACCCCCACGCTGCGGGGTCTCTCAAAAGTGCCCTGCCACGGCCGGGGTGCTCACTGAGTGGGCATCCTTCAGCCTCCCCGTCCCCTGTGCCCCTCCTAAGGGGGGCGAGTTCCTCAGCTGGAGCCTCTCGACAGCAAAGAGACGTGGCCAAGGTGCTCGGTGCCTCGGAGCCTCCGTGAGCGTCTTGAAACCAACCCGCCAAGTATAAAGGGGCACCGCACCCCCTCTGCCCTGTGTCCATAACACACCTCCCTTCTTTCAGTACTGCCGGAATCCCGATGGGGACACCAGTGGGCCCTGGTGCTACACCATGAACCCCAGAAAGCTGTTTGACTACTGTGACATCCCTCAGTGTGGTGAGTTGTCCTCTGTGTGGAAGGAGCGGGCTTCTCCAGAAAATGCAGCTTCCCCTCGGCTGCGGCCGTGCCGGGGAGGGTTGGGAGCCGAGCCCCTCTGGGGGTGAGGACTGCCTCCCCCCAGCCCTCCTTTCCCCGGAGGTGTCTGGGGGACACAGGCCTTACTGGTGGCCCCATGTGTTAGGCAAACTCCTGTCCCCAACACCTTAAATAAAGTAAATACAACAGAGGGAGCTTAGCGGCGACCTCAAGGTGTCAGATCCTACCTGGATTCTGCGACATCTGGTTTGGATGCGTGAAGACAGATTCCAAATCACCACTGGAAATGTTCTCTTGCAGCCCTGCGGAGAAAGAAAGCAGGAGGAAATTGTGAGGCTATAGATAGTGGACAGCGGGAATCAGGGACATTCGGTACAGGCATAAAGGACAACAGAGCATTAGGTACAGGGCGTAGTGGACAGCAGGAATGTGGGACATTGGGGACAGGGCGTAGTGGACAGCAGGAATACAGGACATTGGGTATAGGGTATAGCAGACAGTGGACATCTGGGACACCAGCTGTAGGACAGCAGGAATGTGGGACATTGCATGCAGGACAGCGAACCAGAATACCAACTTGTGCCACTCAGGGTCTCTTCACAGACTCCCACTCTAATGTCTACCTCTACCAATTTCCCCCACAAATAATTTTAAAAGTACTTAAATATTTTTTGAAAGGGGGACTTATGTATTGTCTACCACCACTTTTGAAACTTAAAGTATTCCAGAGATGCGCTTTCGTTTGGGTGGTGAGAGGTCAGGCCCGGGGCTGGGCTTAGACTCCTCTTCCTGTGACTCGCGTGGACAGTGCTTCCTGAACGCTGCTCTGCCCATTTGTGCCACAGCGTCCTCTGCATTTGACTGTGGAAAACCCAAGGTGGAGCCGAAGAAGTGCCCGGGGAGGGTCGTGGGCGGATGCGTGGCTAACCCGCACTCCTGGCCCTGGCAGGTCAGCCTCAGAACCAGGTAACGGTGCTTCCCGGGACGTGCTTCCTCCTCGCGGGTAAGCCCCATGAGCCAGTCCACCTTCTCACTGACTCCACACAGCTCAGGGGTTAGGGCCTGCTTTTGAATCTTCCTACGGACCCAGGGAGCCTATTATAAATTGAAGATGTATTTTTTCTAGGGTTTCTATTTTGCAAGTAGCCGGCATTGTTAGCTTTTCCTTGGTCTGGCAGCTATGCTCAAAATGCAGCAGTTTCATACCCAGCTCTGGTATCCCTGGAGCTGCAGGAAAACGCCTCTGAAGTTGACCTGGTGGATGTTGTCTCTTTGTAAAACAAAAAGAAAGGGACGCTTTTAGAATCCTGTCACTTGGGGAGGGGCGAGGGTGAAGTTACACACTCCCAGATGCACATTCTTCTCGGACCTGTTCACAAATGAAGGGATGTGCTCCCTCCACAGACGCACCCTCAGCGAGGGAGCTCCGGCCACCTAGCCGTCCACTTCCCTCACAGGGTTCTGCCCGTCTGGCCGTCATGCCGGTGGCTGTTCCTTTACAAGGCTGCTTTCCTGGCGTCTCCAGAACCCCTACGGTGACGCAGGCTCCTCTGCTCGTTTGCATGGCTTTCTCATCACACCTGCACGCAGTGCCCTGCCCTGGATGCCAGCCGGACAGAGGCTGCCAGCCACAGCCCCGGGAGGCTGAGGACGCCACACAGCAGCATGTGTCCCTCTGTCTCGTTGGTTTTTCTTCTCTTGCCTCTCCTTCAGTCACTCCTTGCTAGTTAGTCTCACTTTTCATATATTGCAGGTTCTTTGTGTGTGTGTGGTGTGTGTGTGGGTGTGTGTAGAACTGGGGTGCAGGCTAGAGGTGTGGGGGTGAGAGGACTCCCCAGAGACAAAGTGGGGAGCAGGATAGACAGATCTACATTGTGAGGGGGACAATGGAGAGACAGGAGAGGTCTGCTGTGCCCTTGGGTTTCCCTGGCCAGGGAGGGAACACGGGCCATAGAGGTGACAGTGTTGGACAGAAGCCCCCGGCCACAGCGAGGCCCCTCAGACTCTCCTCACTACACGAAGGCCTCCTCACCGTCGCACACTTGCTGTCCGTGTCCTCGTCACAATCAGCTTCACGGCGACTCTGTGAGCGACTGTGTGGCTAGAGGGTCCTGCCTGTGAATGATTTAGGGAGTTTTCTCAGGTGATTCCACAGACTCCCACGAACCATGGTGGCTCAGGTCACAGTGGCTTCCTGAGAGGTCCTGCCTGTCTCTTACTGCGGAGAACAGGCAGTGACTTGAGGGGCCCAGACCGGCACGTCAGGCCAGAGCTGCTTCATGATGGAGCCTCATGGCTTGGTGCTCGGGTCGGGGAGCCCACACCTAGCCTTCCCCAGCCCCCTGGTATGAATGAAACCTTCCAGAAAAGCCCACTTGTCAGAGACTCTTTGTCCCCAGTCACGGATTATTGGGGGGCAGAACAGGCAGGGTCTCAAGGTGGGAACAGCGTAGGTGAGCGGAGATTCCTAGAAAAAGGGGGGAAAGGAAAAAAAAGGGGAGCGGGCGCGAGGAAGACAGGGAATGGGAGTTGGGTGCGAGTCTTCCTGCCCTGCCTTCCGCGGAGGTTTATTTTACACGCTTCAGGCCGGCAGAGGGGTGACATTAGCATATGAAATGAGCTGAGGTCACAATCACCTTTTTGCTAAGAATAGTCTGGGGTCGTTTTGACCTTTAGTTGAGATTATAATATTTTTAAAATCAATGTATCAAGGTTAAAACAGGTACAGAGATTCACAAAGTTTAAGATTAATATTACTATATTTACCACAGTGAAGATTCACCAAAATAAAGCCCCTGAAACATTATCTATTACTTAATGCTTTCATTCTCATAGAGACATCCTAGGGGGGAAAGTAACTGAGGGCAGGAAGAGGAAATTTCTTGTAAATCAAATTAAGGTAAGGCTCTTTGAAAAACTTGTTAGAAAGTTTAAGTGAGTTTCCTTGAAGTCTAGATGGTAGAAAACCTGATTAGCTCTGAATAGGCCACTTGGGTGAATTTCCATATCTAAGACTAGATAGTAAGAAGTTTGAGTGGTTATTTAGAAACTGAATAGAAGGCTACTTGAGATAGAGTGATAAGGTTTGGGTTTTCCTCCTCTGGCAGTGAGACTTTGCCCTAACAGACATTTGTTTTTATTAATCAGCCAGTTGTTTCATGACTTCTGACTTCGAGAGGAATGTCTCACCCTGGTGCAGTACTTGCTTGTCAGGGCCAGGTTGCGCCTTCTAGGCTGAGGCAATCCAATCTAGACTGAGGCAAAAACCAAGCTGAAGGTTGCTCAGAATATTTTGATATTACGATTATACAAAAAAGGGAGGTCACAACGTAAGTGAGCGTGGAAAGTCTGATTTTTCAGAGCTCTTCCGTCTCCATCCGGAATATGTCGGTCGATAGCTGTTGCACAGCTTGTGTCACCCACTAGTGACGCCAGCCCCGCTGTGAACGTCAGTGCTCTCAAGACTGAGTGGACACTTCTTTCTGGAGGACTGACCGTGGTATTTGAACTAAAGTCCTGGCACTTTCCTCCCTAGGTTTGGGATGCATTTCTGTGGAGGAACGTTAATCGCCCCGCAGTGGGTGGTGACCGCTGCCCACTGCTTGGAGAGGTAAGTGTGGAGCACCTGACCGGAAGACCTGTCTCAAAGTCCCCACCCCCTTTCCTTGCCACCCTCGCCCTCCACCCTTCACTCCTCCCCTCGACCCCCTCCTCCACTTCTCCCTCCATCTCTACCTCTCCTCCCTGCCTCCCACTCAGAGGCCACAGGGAAGGCAGCTGGGATGCAGTGTCCATGGCTCGGGAGGGTCCCTGAGCTCTGGCCTCTATTTTGCTCCTGACATCACTGTCTTCTAGGTCCCCAAGGGCCTCATCATACAAGGTCATCCTTGGTGCACACCAGGAAGTGAAACTTGAGCCGGACGTCCAGGACATAGGAGTGGCCAAGATGTTCCTGGGGCCAGGAAGAGCAGACATCGCCTTGCTGAAGCTCAGCAGGTACCGGCCCCCGAGGCTTCATCCAGGCCGGCACGTGTCTGTGGCCTGGCGTCACGAGCTGTGACAGTGTGGTGCGTGGGGGCCGAGGGGCTCAGTCAGGCACCATCTAGGGGACAGAGGCGCGTGAGCCCGAGGTCCATGCTGGCCCCACCCTGCCATCCCCAGCGGTGGTCGTGGACAGCCCTGGGCGGGCTCCCCAAGAGGACAAAGACTGAGCTGAAACCCGAGGTACGCAGTTCCCCCCAAACTCTCACTTATTCGGCTAGCCGGCTAATAGGCACTTGCAGCCGGAGGTCGTTCCAGCAGCCTAAGTTGGCAGTCTCTCCACGCCGCAGCGCTGTGTGGCTCCAGTGTGGGCGTTTCAGAGCTCTTCACAGACCGCAGGGCCCAGCACGTCACCACCTGGTCTTCACTTCCCATCAGCCTCACAGCGCCGCTGAAACGGTGTTTTTGAAGCCTGGCAACGAGGCAGCCTTGCTTATGCCAGCTCAGGTCAGACGGATTTGGGCAGGTCCCGGCCAGCTAAGTTAAACCCACGGCTACTTTGGGAAGGCACTTCGGGGCCTGGACAGGCGCAGGGCTCTGGTGGAGCCCGGGCAGCGGACTCTGCACTGACAGCCGGTCGGTGTTTACGACTCTCTAGGGCGGAGAGACAGGAGCTCCTGGGTGGAGCCCAGAGGGCGATACCCTTCCTGGGGCCTGATGGCCGGCAGGAGGCCCTGGCGGCCTGAATGTCGCTGCATAGATGTGAGGTTCCGGGTGTTCTCTGGTGGGCAGGTCCGTTTAGCACCCAGCCGGCACCCTGCACCCGCCGTCCAGGCGGCAGCTTCTTACCCAGAGAGCCTGTCTGGCCTCCAACCTGTTTGCCTTCAGAATCTCCTAAAGCAAAAACGAGTCGTAAGACCGCAGCCGTAATGTTGCAGGTTCTGGAATGCTAAGGCAATTGCAGATTCTCTGAAGACACGCCATCTGGCGAGCTGCTGGCCTCCAGGCTCACCCATCCTGTGGGGTTCATGTACACGCGTGGATGAGGAAACAGAGCCCACAAAGTCGAGCGGCCAGCGCAGGCCCGGCCCCTCGGTAGCTGCCACCACAGCCGGGGCGGTGTCCCTCGGGCCTCCGTCTGCGGTCCAGGCCTCTCCACTGATAGCACGCGCTCTCATGCAGCCGACATGGCAGGACAGATGTGGGCGCTGAGGCTTTGCCATCCCGACAGCCTCTACTTTCTGGTCCTGTGGATGCCTGAGGGACACGCTGGCTTGTCCGCTGCTCCGGGCCAACACACGGAGGAACAGGGGTCTTCCGCGCGGCCCGGCGTCAGGGGGGTGGAAATGCCAGCTTCCGGCTGCGGGCTGCGGTGGCAGCGTCTCACCTGGGTGAACCAGCCCCTCATTCTAGCTCTTTCTGCTTTGCCGCAGCCCTGCCATCATCACTGAGAAGGTGATCCCCGCCTGCCTGCCAACCCAGAACTACGTGGTGGCCGACCGGACCTTGTGCTACATCACCGGCTGGGGGGAAACCCAAGGTGAGAGAAATTTTGCAATTCCCCAAAGTAATGATGTGTTGACCTGCCACCTACGTGGGGAAAAGGAACGTCTTGGAGAAAGTTGGACAAAGCCCGTAAATGACGGTTGGGTGCCGGCCTGTTGTCCTCGGTCGCTGCCAGGGGTGCTGGGCCAGGCGGGGACAGTCTGCGATGTCAACATTAACGGCAGGACAGAGGGCTCTGACGTCAGGCTGCAAATGTGTCAGGTCATGTCCCCCGTGAAGCTGGCCAGACTGACGCCCCATAGCGTGAAGCAACAACAGAAATTCACAGTCAAATCCGTCTCCCCAGTGCCTGCTCGTCCGGCCCGTGTGGCTGTGCCGGCTGCGACAGACAGAGCAGGAAAGGCAGGAGAGAAGGGGGTGTCAGAGCGGTGCGGTTCTGGGGTGGGCCCACTGTGGCCCTCGGGGCGGGAGAGGGCGCTGTTTACAGGGGGTCCCGGCTCAGGGCCTGGGCTCCCTTTCGGGATTCCGTCCCACCCTGTACCGTACCCTGACAACAATTACAGGCGCCCCACGGAGGGGCCGGGGAGGGACAGGTGAGCACAGGTCTCCAGCTCGCTCCTCGGAGGGCTGTGCGGGCCGCCGGCCCGGACACTGTCCCCGGCTCTGCCCCTCTTGGGCAAGCCGGCCACGTCACCCCACAACCTTGGTCCCAGGGCCGTGGATGAGTCTTCCCAGATGGGGTTCCCTGGCGTAGTTTGTAGGCACACATTTTTCAACAGAAGAAAGATTTTGTGGTTTAAAAAAAGGGAACAGCTCCTAGTCTAGATAATTCCAAACTCGTCTCCTTCTCACTCTGCTCTTGCTACTTACTGTTTCAAAATCTCGCTCCGGATTTCCTGCACCCCCCTTTCCACACCTTGGAGCTGAACACGGAGGTGAGGGAAGGCGAAACAGCCCACAAGGCCTCTCTGAGGGGTGCGTGCTGCCCCGCCATGTGCACGTAGAACCACCTCGCCCCCACGCACAGCTGGGGGTGCACATTCCGGTCCCCTTTGGCAAAGAGGCGCGGCCTGACCAGGCGCACCCACACCCAGCCCGGCGCCCCCTCTTACCAGCTGCGGGGGTCGGCAGGCACCGCCGCTTCGGGCCGTTTGTTTCCTCTGCCGATGGTGGGCTGCTGGGCTGCGGTGGGGGGGCCCTGAGGCCAAGTCCTGGTGACCCAGGGAGCGCAGCCCTCACCCCAGGGCTCCTCGCATGCGGCAGAGGCTCCACGGAGAGGACTCCTGGGCGTGGGGCCCCGCTGGCTGTCTGGGCGTCCGGAGCCAGGTCTCCCCCTGAGCATGGGGGCGCTGTCAGCTGTCAGGAGGCGGCGCCCACTCCCTCGGTGCCCTCATGGTCTGTGAGGCCCTGCCACATCCCCCGCACCAAGGAGGCCTCCACCCCACCCCCGCGGGGCGAGGCGTGGCCCTCGCCTCGGGGCATGGGCTGGGATGCCGGAGGAACGGTTTCCAGGCATCAAGGAGACCAACAGGAGCCCGCGCGGAGCCAATCAGTTAGAATGGCCACCACGTGGCTGCTGGTCCGCTCGGCTCGCCTCCTGTGCTGGAGTCTCTGGCTCGGCTTCCCCGCAGGGGCCGACCACACTGGCCGGCTGTGCTGCGCACGGGCGCTCTGTGCTTGGGAGAGGGCGCTTTATAGCAAACACCCCTTACGCTTGCTGCACCACCGGCCACCACCGGCCACCACCGTCCTCACCGTTGCTGCGACACCTTTCATCCCCGCCGCCAGCAGCAGCAACACCATCACATCACCCCAAACCTCCCCACCTCCCATCAGAGTCACCGCTGTCCCCCAGCCCATCATCACCGTCACCCCCACCTCCCCGTCGTCACCACCAGTTAACGAAACGCAGACCTCATGGCGGTGGCTCCGGTGGAGCTGGCCTGCTGACCGCTGCGTCCTCTCGCTGTTCCTCCGTGCCAGCCCCTCCCCCGCCGTGCAGTCTGACCACCCTCCTGCACTGCCTCCCCGACCTCGCCCCGGCCTACCGAGGAAATAGCTAGTGCTTATTGACCGGCCCGGGGGTCACAAAGCCCAGGTCAGGCCTGTTTGACCAATTTTCCAATTGTCAGTAGCAATTAGAAATCCGATGAATCAGTACTTTTAAAAATCAAGGTGAACCCTGGTTTACAACTCTATCTGTGATTTAAGCCAACAAGTGCTCACACCACGTGAGAGGTGTGTTCCCATGTCCCACCTGCCACCAAAGCACCCATTCCCCTCCACCGCAGACCGCTGGCCCCTGCCTGCTCCGTTCCCTACCCCCACCTTCCCCGTGAGTCGCCTCAATTCTGCAACGTTCTACCCTTTGCTTTAGCTTAGCTCTTTCTGTTCCTTTGTTATGTTTTTCCGATGCCACGCAAGTGAAATTATCCAGGATTTGTCTTTCTCCTCCTTAGCACGATCCTCCCCAGTTGCATCCCTGCTGTCACAAATGGCACCATTTCATCTCTTTTCATAGCTGAGTAGTATTCCACGGTGAGTAGACACCTCAGCTTCTCTATCCACTTAGGTCGGTTCCACATTTGGCTGCTATAAGCAGTGCTGCAGCGGACAGAGGGTGCCTTCAGCCTTTTGAACTAGCGGTTTTGCATTCTTTGGATCATAGACTCGAAACAGCTGCATCCTCTTGCTGTTTCTTCTGTGGCAGCCCCTCCCCCGCTGTGCATTCTAACCACCCTCCTGCACTGCCTCCCCGACCTCACCATCTCGTAGATCTGCTTGAAAGAGTTTGCGGGACCTCCCTCTGTCTCCCGTGGGGCTGGGCCTGTGTGCATTCCCACCCTCCGTCCACAGAGGTCCCTTTTCCTCTTATCCTTGCCAGCACTTTTCGTTGGTGCTTTTCTTTGAGATGGCCATTCTCACGGGCCATATCTCACTGGGGTTTTGGTGTTCCCTGATGAAAAGTGACGTTAAATGCTTTTTCACATCCCTGTTGATCATCTGATTTTTCTTTGGAGAAGTGTCTGTTTAGCTCTTTGTCCCACTTTTTAACCAGGTTCCTGGTTTTCTTACTGCTCAGTTATGCGAGTTCTTTTAGATCCTGGCCATCAGCCCCCTTATCAGATGTCTGATGTGCAAGTATTTTCTCCCATTTTAGGTTTAGTGATAGTTTCTTTTGCTGTTTGATGTGGTCCTGTTTGTATTTTTGTATTTCTTGGCATTGGAGTTGGGTCCCCAAAGACATAGCGGAAGCCAGTGTCCTGGAGAGTTTTGCTGATGTTTACTTCTATGTTTTATGGTTCTGATCATACATCCAGTCTTTAATCTATTTTGGGTTAATTTTTATGTGGTGTGGCTTGGTTTCAATTTTCTCCATGTGGTTGTTCAGTTACCCCAGCCCAATTTGTTGAAGAGACTTTCCCTTCTCCTGTGTGTACTCTGGGTTCCTTTCATGGATTAACTGTTCACATAGGTGTGGATTTACTTCCAGGCTCTGAATTCAGTTCCACTGCTCTCTGAGTATACTTTTATTCAAAAGCTTTACTATTTTTATCACTATTACTTTGTAGTATACTTAAAAGTCTGAGCACATGATCCTTCCTTTCCTCTTCTTTTTTGTGAAGATTGCTTTGTCTGTTCAGGGAAATTTCAGTAACTTTTGCACTATTTCTTTGAAGAATTCCATTGAAACTTTGATGGATATTGCATTGACGTTAGATACTGCTTTGGGTAAGATGGCCATTTTAATAGTGTCAATTCTTGCAGACCATGAGCAGGAATAGCTTCCGTTTCTTCTTCTATCCCCTTAACAATGCCCTACAATTTTCATTCAATATGTACTTCATCTCCTTTTTTTATCCCTAGGTATTTGACACTTTTTTCACACTGCTGTATATGGGATTGTTTACTTGATTTCCTTCTCTTCTACTTTATTATTTACATATAGGATCACAACAGAATTTCGTTGGGATTTATTGTTCCTAGTGTTTTTTAGTAGCGTCCCATTGTGATGAGGCGCAGGGCTCCCCTGGATCATCCCCATCAGCAATCACCCTAGTAGGGCTCCCTCTTCCCCCTCCCCACCGCATGGACTCCCTATCACTATCAGCCTCCTACATCCTGGTCCCCAGCAGCCTCCCGGCTCTCAAAAATGCCATCTCTACTGTGACCACAGGATGGCAGCACATCCCCACTGACCACATCAGTGCCCATCAGGGTGGACTGCCGGCTGCTGCGTTGGGGATCTGTCTTGCCCAAACAGCACATAAAAGGTCAGGACACTCGAATAAATCGCTTACAGCAAAATATTTCGACAAGGACCGGTGATTGCTGATGAGGGGATGATCCGAATGAGCCCTAGGCCTCATCACTTACCTTGCTTAGAATGCCAAAGACATGGCGGGGAAACGGAGCACCCGGGCACTGAGACGCTGAGTGATCCACTACAAAAAGTCGCACAGTCATATCAATAGATGTAAAGAGGGCGTTTGACAAGACTCAGCATTTGCTTATGATAAAAAAAATTGTTTACGATAAAAATTCGACAGAAGGAACATACCTCAGCATAATAAAGGCACATGGCCCACACACAGCGAACGTCGTATTCAGTGATGAGAAACTTCCTTTAAGATCAGGCTGTCCACTGTCACCACTATGGTGTCACATAGTACTGAAAGTCCTAGCTAGAGCAATTAGGCGAGAGAATGGTGTTTGTATCCACTATTTGCAGATGACAGAAAACCCTAAAGACTCCACTAAAAGAAATATTGAAAGCAAAAAAAAGAAATGTTTCAGTGGTATGGACACTATCCCCTTGTCTCATCCAACCTGTGGACAGGGGAGGTCTACCACTGCTTCTCCACTGTTCTGGAACTTTCCATGTGAACACATTTTGGATCCAATAACCTTTACTCTTCTATTTCATCTTTTCAAACACAGGCACCTATGGTGCAGGCTTCCTCAAGGAAGCCCAGCTCCCCGTGATTGAGAATAAAGTGTGCAATCGCTACGAGTTTCTGAACGGAAAAGTCAAATCCTCTGAGCTTTGTGCTGGGGACTTGGCCGGAGGCACTGACAGCTGCCAGGTAAGAGAAGACTCTAGAAGGCAAAGTTGATTTTGTACTGGTCTGGTTAGGGCTTCTGTGCTATTTCGGCCCCAAAGTGGCAAATTCAGGAAGGATTTGTCAAACAAAGCCACAGTCTAGGCTTGATGGACCCCCGAGCCCCATAGGCCTGCCCCCCGAGCCTGATGCAGGTCATCCAGGTGACTCCTGGGCCTGGAGTTGCACGTTGGGTATAAGCAGGTAGCTCAGATCCATCGCTGCCTGGGGGTGTGCTGGGGTGGGGACTTGAGGGGGTTGGAGATGGGACCTAAGCAGGGAGGGGCAAGACCAGCTGCACCTACCCCCCAATTGTTCTTAGGGTTACCCTGCCTTAGAGAAGCCCCACAGTGGGAAGACACGAGTAGCTATTCACAATGGATTTTCTTCACCAGGAAATACTAAGTGGTGTGGTTTTGTTGACATACTTTGCTTGTTACTGAAGCACACAGATGTTCCAATGATAAGTTGATAAGATCCTTTCTGATTATAAAGAATGTTTAAGTTCTGGGAAAACTCACCTCCCATGACAAAACATAGTGGCTGAGCCCCTCCTCCCGAACAGGGCGACAGTGGAGGACCTCTGGTTTGCTTCGAGAAGGACAAATACATTTTACAAGGAGTCACTTCCTGGGGTCTCGGCTGTGCACGCCCCAATAAGCCTGGTGTCTATGTGCGCGTCTCAAGATTCGTCAACTGGATAGAGGATGTAATGAATAATAACTGATGGATGGAAGACAGTGAAGCACCGACAGCTCTGGTTAGTATGCTCAGAAGTAATTGACATTAATCAAGTGAAGAAACTTCTAGTTACCCTCTGCCAATTCTCAACATTTTTAAATATTGTTGTGGATAAATTGTTCCAGTCCATGGACGCATAGGCTCTGTTACAAGGCAACACAGTTAGGACATTTGTTGAAAATAAACTCTGTTCTTTAATGTTTTGATGTTCCTTGTTTCCATTTCTTCATCCATCCTACTGGTTTTCCATAGAGGACCTAACAGGTTTTGCTCCTAAAGTATCGTCACATAAAGACAAGGGACCTATGTGGCATCATGGCCACGCGAGCCTTTAACTACAGTTAGCTATGTCTCTCTTTTGTGGGCAAAAGATGCCTTGACACGCATCTTCGTGTGTTTATTTTTGGCAATGAGATAAATGTTTTCAAAGCACAACAGGTATCGGGGGGGGGGGCAGGGAGGCATGAGAACAAATTCTATTCTTGGAATGAAATCTGTTCCTGACAACTCGACCGTGGCCAGCACACCCAGCTCCGGCAGAGTGGTGCGTCGGGAAGCTCACCGGGCAGTGGGTGTGTAATACAAGACCAGTGAAGAGGCTCAATGCTATTCTGAGTTGCATCTGAGTCTAGAAAAGGTGCCAAGTGCCTACAAAGGACCAAGCAACATAAGTGGCTTCTTAATTCCCGCTGCTAATTGACTACCGGGGTGGACAGCACTCAGGTCACCCAGGCAAGGTGTATTTATGGGGACATGTGGTCAGGAGGAAGGGCAAGGGTGGACACTGGTTTTCCTTGGCCATTTTAAAGACATTTATTCTTACCAGAACCAAAATACAATTGAAAGTGATAGTACCAAAGAACAAAAGAGGAGGCGGGAAGCCGAGTCCAGGTGTGTGAGGCTGAGGGGAGGACGCACGTCGTGCCCTGGCCCAGCTGTTCTCCTTTCACTACAAAACAAGACGCTTGCCATCAACTCCGATGAGGTCTTTAAGGATGAAGCGGCTTATTTTACAGTCAGCACATGTCTTGCCATGTGCCCACCGGGAACGTCCTTCCTGGCCGGCCAGCTTCCCCTTGGCGCCCATTTTGACTGTGAGCACAGGAGAGGCCATCAAAAAGCGCTGCACAAGCCATGCACTGAATCGGAGGCCACGACAAATGCAGAGAAAGGGCACTCAGGCAGCAGCACCCTTGCCCACGGCACAGGCAGAAGTCTCTGTCACTAGAAAGATCAGCGCCGCCTGGGTGCCCGAGAGTCTCACAAAGCTTCTGCCGACTCTTGAAGCATCATCTATGGCCCTTTCTTCAGATTGCTCCGGCAGCTTCTTCCTAAGACAAAGCGTCCGGACAGAATGAGAACTGTCCGTGTTTTCCACTCTTGACCACGGACACCATCACCCTCGTGGACATGACCTCACAAACAGAAGATAAGCATCCCTTTATGATGAAATCGCAAGGCCCAAGGCATCATAATCCATAGGTTTTGTTCAGTAAAGAACTCAGGTTGGGTCCTCACTGTCTCCTAACAGGGGCCCAAACCATCCTGAATCTCAGGGCTGAAAATGACTAGAAAATAGAGCCAGACGCCCAAATTGCACTGCAGATTTGTTCCTAGCTATGGACAGAGCCCAGCACACAGTGGCCCCAGATGCCATGGGGCTGGCAAAGCTCGCAGCGAGCAGAGAAAGCGACTGCTCGCTCAGGACCGCTGCACCCCCAGGCCGTAGATCCCGCCTGTCCTCGAACAGCACCTCCAGGCAGTGCTCCTGCGGGACTCTTCAGGGTGCAGCTCAGAGTGGGAGACTGGGTGGCCCCTGCTGAGCCCTCTGCCCAGATCCTTGGCCTGACATCCCACATTCTCCATGGAGCAATGATGGGGACTGGACGGGGCTTCTCTCGCCCCTGGGACCACGCGGGCCAGGCCCCAGCTGTCCGACACGGCAGGCTTGTCTCCGGCCGTCCGCACCTGATGTGGGCGCGGAGTGAGAGGGATGCGTCCTGATCCGGCCGACACTGTATAAAAATATCCGCATAGTTTGTCTTTGTACAGTATTAAAATGCATAGAGCTGCGTGGCGTCCCACAGCACACGTGGACACACAAGTCTCTTCAAGAGGCGCGTCGCATTGTCAGAACAGTTTCCTCCGTCTTTCTCAGGGGACCTCACAGGTGGGAGTGGAGACTTGGGTTTCCTTTCTCCTGCCCCAGTGACAGGTGTGCCGGCTAACTGAGCAAAGGAGAAAGGACAGGCTTAGGGAAGACGAGACCGCCAGCTGGAAAGTCACAAGGCTACTCAGCCTCGAGGCGGCCCTGAGCAAGTGCACTCAGACAGGACTTCGCACAAAGCCCAGCTCACAGGTGGCAGACGTAACTGGCTCCAGCTTTCAGAATTGAGGCCGGGGAGCCAGCGTCACACACACGCGAGAATTTCTGAGTCACGTGGTTTGGAGTGAGCTGCCGATTGAATAAAACACAGCAGAGAGGACACGGGATTCGTGCAGGTTAAAGGGGAAATGCTACCGCGATTAATAATCCAGCGTTTTCCCAGGGGACGTAACCATGGGACACGGTGCAGGCGCTCAGTCTGCACGAGTGTGGATCACACTTCACTAGATCTTTTTCAAGGGTAGAGACTGGGCACAATCGACTCCTTCACCCAACTTTTGACTATGAAAGTCACAAAATGCAAAAATTAGAATAGCGTCGCTTGACTTTTGGGTCTAGTTCTTCACGTGTGTGTCGCTGGGTGTGGATTCTCCCTGAGCTGCATGCACAGGCCCCTCCCACCCTGAACGCCCTCTCCCCTTGCTCCGCTCTAAGGCAGTGACGAGAGAAGAGCCCTGATCTCACATCACCTCTCGTCCTCTGCTATGTTTTTGCTGATGGGCTTCAAAGTCTGACCCCGACAGGTTTGGGGCTCGGTGGGAGTGTGTCACTCGGGAGGGACAGGCAGCAGCGGGTGGGGTAGATGGAGCCCTCTACCAGACACTGGGGTGCCCTGTGCAGGCAGCAACCCTCCGTCCCCACTGCTGAGAATGGGCGGGAGCCCGGGGGCGATGCCGTCATGGCGGCGCACGGCCCAGGTGTTAAGTTTCCTCAGCACCATCACTCCCCGGGGGTTGAGATGTGCCTCCACTCAAGCTGTGCCCAGCGGCGTGCCATACCTGCCAAGTTTCTCCACATCGTCCACTGTCTCTGGCAAGACGATGCCCTTGGTTTCAGGCAGAAGCATCACGAGGCCACCGCAGATAGAGGCCAGGATTCCTAGGGAACAGCGGGAGGCGTCATTCCAGCAGGAGCACACAGCTGGCCCCTCGCCCTCCAGCTCACTCTGGAAGCAGCTGTGCTGGCCAACCTTCACTAGCCCCTCACACGGCCCCGCGGCCCCAGCCCGGGGTCACCCCGGCCAGCGTTTATCCTGCTCTCCGTCTTCCTCACACCCCGTGCCAGCCCATCGGCCTGCAGTCGGGACACACGTGCCCTCGCTCGCTCACGAGCTAATGACCGCTGCCTGCCAAGTGCCGGGCCTTCGGGGAAGTCGCTTCATGGAAGACAAGCCGGCAGTCAGGAGTCGCTGCAGCTTCTCCTGGCCTCACTAGAGGAGCCCCACCTCCCCTTCCTGCGGGAGACACCAGGACTCTTCCCGGCTTTGTCCAAGGGCCATGCCTTGGGGTCCGCTGAGGAGCCCTCTCTGCAGTACCTGCACCCGCCAGCGGAGGCGCTGCGCCACGCGCAAACCTCTGCTTTTCGTAGAAGCTTCTGTCCCAGCCCCTGCGCCCCAGCATCGAGCTAAGCTAGCAGCCCGTCTCTCTGTCCTTTAGAGCTGACTCTTCAAACCCCGTCTTCCTACGTGTCTTCCTGTGCTGGAGACACTGGGTACGTGCTTGATGCTGCCCCTGCTGGCCCCGAGAAAGTGCACCCTGAACGGGGACGCCTGCCCGCACCACGGAGCCATCGCCATCCCCCCCCCCCCCCCCGCCGGCGCCTCCATCTCCCGGCCTCGCTGAGAGGAGACAGCAGCCCTACCCCGGAGGGCGTTTCCACCACGACCTCCCCAGGCCGGCCCACTCAGGAGCCAGAGAGCAGTGGCCGCGGGAGTTGACAGCCCAACCTAGAGAATCTGTCTTTACTGGTGGGTGGACTTTGATTTGCCATGATGACCGGCTCAGAAATGTTACAAAATGTAACAAAGGCCCTGGCGGGGCAGGTCTACCCCAGCCCACCTGCTGTTGGCTGGCCAGCGTCCTCCCGCCCTGCCCCGTGGGACCCCACCTTTCCCCGCTGCCCACAGCGTCCTCCCCTTCCCGACTCCACTCACCCTGCCTCCCTGACACGCTCCCCAGGCCTCTCTGAACTTGCTCATCCCCACAGTTTCAAAGACTGTCCACATCAGGTGGTGTCCATAAGGTGATGTCCAGACCCCACTCCTCACTGGTGCGCACGGGCACCGAGGCCTCTGGTTTCTGCGTGTTAGACTGGGTCTCCTTCAGCTGCCTCGTGTCACCGTATCCCACCTGGTGTCACCGTATCCCACCTGCCCCTCAGCATCCACCAAGCCAGGGCTCGGCCTCCCTGACAGCTCTCCCAGCTAGGGCCCTGGCCCCCCACCTCTCTGCTCCCCCTGGCCCTCGCCCAATCACTCAGCCCATGTTGCCAATTTTATTTCTAGTATATTCCTGAATCTCCTCCTCTCCCTTTACCCCCCCCCCATCATCGCTGAGAATCCACCACCGTGACCTCTTGACCTGATTACGACATCCATTTCACTGTCTGGCTACTAGCGTGATCACCCCCACCGATTCATCTGCATGGGTCATACTTCCAGAAGGCAAACCCAACACCGTCCACCCCACCTCCACACTCTCAGAGGCACCACTGGGTACAGGGCAACTCTTCAGTGCACCCGGCCCCTGCCCAGCGGGGCCTTGCTCCCCGCTGCGTCTGCATCTGCCGGGCACACGCTCCCCACCCTTCAGCCCCCCATTTCATAGGAATCAGACTGGCTGCCCAGCTGGAGGCTGCCTCCTTCCTCTAGCCCTCTCCCCGCCCACCCTCACCTGGAGAGCTTCCCGCCACACTCAGCTCTCAGCCCAGAGCTTGGTCCCTCCTCTCTGACTCTCCCCTCCGCCTGTAGGCTCTGCCCTGAGCGAGCTGGGCTCTCACGGCCTGTCCCTTCAGCCTTTATCCCACCCCGTTGTGATGACGAAACTGGGCTTTCTCCCCACTGGGACTATGGCGCCCGAGCCCTGCACACCCTGCCCCCCCACCCCCAGCCCCACCCCCTGGCAGGCTGCAGTCTACCTGCTAGGCGCCTGGACCACCATCTTGGCTGAACGATGGGACTCTATTTGCTTTATCCTGCTGGCTATAGAATCAACACTGAGCTTGAAGATCGACTCCATGAAATAATTTGAAATGATCTCTTACTGAATCCCTAGGTATTAAATCAGCAGAAGCCGACCTTACTGTGCGAGCACTGTTAAAGGAGGCTCGCTTACTCAGGATGTAGGTTCTCAGCACTCAGTATTTCACTGCACTGAATGCCAGCATGAAAAATATTCTCTATCAGGAGTAAGGAAGGGCGGGTGGGGAAGGCAGGTGAGAACGACGCTGACCTGCTTCCTTTATTGCTGAGGAAGGTAGGGGGTGTGAGATGTAGGCAGAAAGAAAGTATGAAAAGCTGATGACGTCTGTGAAGTCACTTGTAAATGGGGCTGGGATTCCTTCCAGGGAAACTGCTCTGCTTCTCTCTTTTGAAACAGTTCAAAGACCCTGGAGTGGGCCGGAAGTTATTGTTTTATGAAGCCATCAAATAAACAATTGTTTGCTGACGCTGGACTTTCAGCTGCAGGAGAGGCGCGGCCGGGCCCCTCCGTCCTCTGGACGGTCAGTGACTGGTAACAAATAACCGCGAGCAGACTGCTAACAGTGAGCAAGGCTTTTCTTTAGCCACGTAACTTCACCGCCTTCTTTCACTTCCTTAAGCTCTCCCTCTGCTACCTGCTGGGGCCCGTTGGACTTTTCTACTTGAACCGGTGAGCCACTGCAGTCCTTTGACCCCAAATGAAGCACATTTGGCTGCGTGGTGACTCAGTTTGGGCTGACAGGTGGGACGGTGCCGGCCCAGTGTCCTCATGGGTCCTCTCTGTGAAGGCTGCGGCCTTCGTTGGGAGCGGGAGGAGAGACAGACCTGAGGCTGCCCAAGAGCATGCATGCAGCATCGCAGCGAGAGCTGACGTGGACAGAGAGCACGGACAGCTAGAACTGGTCTCCGGGCTTATCTGAAAACACACTGACTGTCCCAGAGAAATCACTGGTTCCGATCCCCAGTGCCATAAAAGTTTCATAGCTGTCGATCCTCAACTTGGAACTTAAACAAAGAAAGCTAAGATGAGCTCTGCTCACCCAACCCTGGAATATAAATTAAAGTTATTTAGGGCTTCCCACTTCACTGGAACCCTGCCGGCCCCTCAGCAGGGCGAGCGCGGTCCGAGTCGGCTGGCTTTCGCCAGCGTCAGCCCCGGTCCTCGCTGAGAGCCCCGTTCACGCGGGGTGCGGGGGAAGCACCGCAGAGCAGTGAGACCGGGGTTCTTACCGAAGATGATCAGGGGCAGCTCCAGCCACACAGCCGCGAGCCGAAAGAGCAGAAACGGGGCTATGATGCCCCCGAAGTCACATAAGCCCGAACAGAGCGAAACGCCAAAGTTCCTGTGGGGAGAAAACTGTCCTAAATGAAAAATATTTCAACAAAATCAAGGTAAATAAATAAAATATTCAAACACAAAGAGTATAGAAACTGGAGATTTGAACTTTGAAAAGGTAACTTGCGCCCACCCTAACATAACCTCTTCCATTTCGCGTCTGGGTAGGACACGGTGCACCCCCCCCCGCGCCC
>NW_004567102.1:87148689-87178584 GCF_000260355.1 Condylura cristata | reverse complement strand
TGCGTGAACACGACTGGACCCATGAAGCAAGTGCCCGAGCGGTTTTCTGATCCCAGCTCTAGTTCTTCCCACAGAACCAGGTTAAGTCTAAAGACACTGGGACTAGACCGCTTCTGCCCGCAAGTGCAGGCAGCAGTGACCGGGAGCAGCTGTGACTCCTCCGGTCTTCACCAACTGCACACAGCCGGGACCACATCACCACCAGCCCAGGCGCGCTGATCCCCAGTGCTGAAGTCAAGGCAAGACGTCTGGCTGCAGAGTGGCCGAGCAGAAACCACCACAGACACGCTGGACTTGCCGTAACGTTGTCGGGTACAATTCCGAATTCACCAAATAAACAATCTCGAAGGCCATGGTTATGCCGAGTCTCCCCAGCGTAGCCACCGCAGTCCTCAGCCACGCTGTTCCTGCAGACAGAGTGGGAAAGGCAGGCTCGGCAGCTGCTTCCGAGACTGCAGAGCACGCCAGCTTCGTGTTCTCCTAGTTTGGAGTCTTTGCTAATTTCAAAGCCAGCTGGTAGATACTTTCCAGTGTTGCAGCCCAGTTTTAACAGCAGCAACCGCTGGGATGAGAGCTCATTTTGCAGTTTTTCGGTTGCTTTTCCGAGCGGGGTTAAATTCTAGAAATAGGGCCCCCCCCCTCCGATGGTGCAAGGGGTTAAAGTGCAGCACTGTGAAGCTGTCTGCAGCCACTGCAGCTCGAGTTCCATCACCACCACCCCCCCACGAGTGACCCCCAGGGCTCAGCAGACCTCTCCTGACCCACCCGCTGCTCTCCCCACACCTCTGTATGCATGAATAGGTAAATCTTTTAAAAAGTTCTAGAACTAGCATTCAAGACCGCTGGTCAAGCAGCCAGTGAAAGCAACATGGCCTTCCTGATGGCTTAAAGGACACGGGAAGACATCTACACTTGTCTCTCCGAGGCCACCACCCTGGCTGCCATCCCCCGGCCCTCTGTGTGGCCACGTCCCAGTGGCTACGGGTCCCAACAGGCAGGACGAATCCAGACGAGCCAGCTGCTGTTGGTCCTAGACAGCCGCTCGCATCCGAGGGCCGGGGTCGCTGGGCGGCCTCGCTGGGCGGCCTCCTGACACGCGCTCATTGCCTCGCACGCCCCCAACCTGCTGCTGCTCCCACGTAACCAGCCGGAGGAAGTCAGACTCTTAAATACTAGTTGGTTCATCCATTTTTCAAATGAGCTCTTCAAGGGCTGCTGTGGCTGCACAAAGAAACTCTTTTTTCTCCATAGTAACAGGAAGGAGATGCCAAATGTTCTCCATTAAATATTTTCTTTTTTGTGTGTTTGAAAGGAAGGAGTAAACCATTTTTGTTCTGAAAAGTCAGTGCTCTAATTTCTTAGGAGTTGTTCAACCTTCACCATGCTTTCCTAGCGGGCTTGGGGTGAGGAGACACAGTGCCAAGAGCAAGAGCACCCCAACTCTCCAGGGCAAAGGGACACCCGAAATCTCAAAGGCAAAGGGACACCACAATGATCCAGGGCAAAGGGATATCCCATCTCTCCAGGGCAAAGGGACACCCTAAATCTCCAGGGCAAAAGGATACCCCAATGCCCCAGGACAAAGGGACATCCCAACGCCCCAGGGCAAAGGGACACCCCTACTCGCCAGGACAAAGGAAGGACACGAGCATGTCACATTCATCTCGGAAGCGAAGCACCCTTTCACGCTCGCACTAACCTCACCCAGCCCTAAAACGCCCTTGTGCCTTCTAGAATTATGGAACTTCCTGAATACATAATTTTTTAGTTGGCATGTAGGCATGAGTGATGAGGATGGAAAAAGAGAATCAAATTCAGTGGACTCGGAATATGCAACAAATAAGAACAAGTGAAACCCCTCAGCCTTAGGAAGGCAAGCAGAGGAAAGACTGTTCACGACCCCAGATGCCACCGGGAGCTCCAGCTCAGGGCATTTTGACTGCAAATAGCTGAGGAGGTCCCGGGTCCTGGACGTTTTCCCAGCTGAGAACAGCTCACACTAACAGTCACGTCGGGGAGGGAGGCCCCGACTGCGCCTGTGTGCAGCCGCCGCCTGCTCTGGCCGCCCGCTGTAAACACCCGCCGTGTTAGGCCTTGTTTCCTTGTGAAGACTGGGAGGGGGCAGGAAAGGCTTCTACCCCTGGGTGAGCAAGTGGCGCGGCGCCAAGCGGGCACTCGTGTCCGATTCCCTGGTCCCAGCCTCCTGGGGCAGCCACTCACGCTCACGGGCTGCGAAGCATGTGGTCTGTGGCTGTGGAGAGAACTAGGTTTCCAGGTTGGGTCCTGGGCTAAGTCCCTGAGCCATGGGGCTTTTTCCCTACTGAATAAAAATTGCTATAAACGAGTCCCACCAGTAACCTCCATGGCAGTTTCGGTTGACAACAGAGACCAGGAATGTGCTCTTAGAAAGAACCAAACAACAACCGAGACACCAAATGAAAACACACACCAGGAAAAAGTGACGTGTTTTGCTCTGTGACCACAAGGAGATAACTGGACGATTCAGTGAGCTACCTAGACACCCCTACCAGGTTGGCACTACCGGGCACAAAAAAATCACCCTGGGGTCTTCTAGGCTGGCAAATAATCAAACAAACATCAGAACGGCTGATAAGAATAAAAAGGCAAAGAGCAGATTAACAACACGTGAGCCTGCTATGTCGTGGGGAGAGGCCGGCAGGAAGGACTTGCCCACGTGACTTCAGGCTCCATTTGAAACAGGGCCTGATGGGCGGCCGGGGGAAAAGGGCCCGGGAGGAAGTCAGCTAGGAAGTCAGCCCGGGGAGGCTCAGCAGACAGAGCTGTGCAGATTGAATTTCTGCTGCCTCTGCTGACGAAGGATACGTCTTCAGAGCATGCCCTCTAGAAGTCTGCAAGAAAACGTGCTTTTCAAAAGCAACCTCCACCCGGCCTTCGAGCGCCACCTATGAAATCAGCCTCTTGCCAAAGGCGTACTTTGGGGAGCAGGCTTTTGCTCCCCGCAGCACCCTGGCACACACGGTCTGCTCCACGTGCTGGCCTTACTCCGAAAGGCACGGCCAGTCCCAGCAGTGGCGGCCGGCATCTGGCCACACGGGCGCTTGGCGGACGCGTCAGCAGAGAGAGTTCCCAAAGGCGCTGCGTGTGGGTTAAAGTATTTAACAGAGGAGCGGGAGTCACGCGGGCGTGACTAGACTACATACACGAACACAGTGTCAGCTCCGTCAAGTGGCGGGCTGGTCCTGGGCTGGCAACAGACATCTGGGAGCAAAGACTAGAGGCATGATTTACAAATGACCCTGTGACAGTCACGCCGTGAGAGGCCCGCCCCCGCCCCGTCGAAGGGGCGAGAAACCTCGAGCGCAGGCTGCCAGCCCCTCCTTGCACACCGCACAGGAACCTGCGGCCTTTCACCCCTGGGAGGGCCAGGCGCCCACCAGAGATTTCCCCGTGGGCACCCCCCAGCACTGGGCACCTGGGCGGGGTGGGGGTGGGTGAGCCCGGCGCCCACCTCCTCTGCTCTGGACGCATCAGCACATCTTCCTGACAAACAACTTAGAACCAGAAGCTCCTCCTGTCAAGAATGGTTACATTTTGAATGCTAATGACTCGCTTTTCCTGCTAATATAAACTGGATTAAAAGTCGAGGCTGTTGGAACAGTTCTCACTGAGCAGTGTGCCTGGCTACAGCCGGGCTGGGAGGCTCCCTGTGACTAGCTCATAAACTCTCTGTCTCACTGTCACGGAGACTTTCTCTCAGCCAACAGGCCTACCCTACTGCTTGAGCCTCCAGCTGAAACTCTGCTGTGGAGCCATGAGATTACAGAGAAAAGGGTCACTCTGAAGGAGGGTTTGGTCAAGCTGATAAAGACCACCAGGAAGACTCCCTCGATGACTAAAGACGGGATGCAGGATTTTAGGTAAGTACAATTCGCCTCTCTTCTCAGTGGGGAACCTCTGCTCAGAGTTCTAAAGTAAAATTTAGGGGCTCCTCTGGTGATCTAGGGGTTCAGTCTCAGCACTACCACTGCTCTGGCCTGAATTCGATCCCCGGCCAGGGAGTGACCTACAGGGCACAGCAGACCTCTCCTGTCTCCTGGCTGCTCTCATCAGCAGTGGATTTCAGTGGATCTGCCATCTGCCTGCTCTGCTCCCCACTCTGTTTCTGGGGAATCCCTGCACCCCAGTTCTTCTACATTAAAAAAAAAAAGAAAAGAAATACAAATAATAAAAATTTTTAAATAAAGTAAAATTTAGTGAACATCCCTAATAGAGATATGGCCACTAAAGTCCATGGAATTACTTTTCACCTAACGAGAAACATAAATGAAAACCTTTTCTTTTCTCCTTAAGGCAACTCTCATGTCATAAGAAAGACGTACCCAAACGTCTATGCTTGCCGTCACCCAGCTTAAAGATGCTGGGTGGGGGGAATAAAGTGCTTTCTTTTTCAGACTGTAATTAGAGTTCAAAAATGTGGATCAAAAGCAGTGAGTCTTAAATGAAGACACGGCCGAATCGCTTTTCAACATTTCATTCTTCAGACCATGAAAAGCTGTGGGCAGTGGAGGGAAGGGCCAGCTAACCTACTGGCGTCATCCCGGAGCCGTCCCGCAAAGGACGATGGGTAGTATGTGCAGGGGCAGCCCTGGGGAGCCCTCCTGTGATGACGTCAACAATGCTGGGGAGAATGTCTTTCTACTGGTAGCTCAGCAGCCCCAGAAACCGAGTCAAGAGCTCCTGTAAGTCAGAAGTAATTGGCCTGCACCCCAGTTCTTCTAAGCAATAACTAAATAAATAAATCTTTTAAAATAAATGGGTCCTCTGCTGACGAAGGATAAGTCTTCAGAGCATGCCCTCTAGAAGTCTGCAAAATCCGAAGAGGAGTGGCTACGGAGGATAAGGAGGAACTCAGTTAATATCCGGTCTTCATCGGGAACTTGAGGATCGAAACGCATCCTGCCAGCCCATCAGACCGACGCGTGCTACAGCAGCAGCGAAGGCCCCCGGTGTGCACGGGACAGGCACCAAGCAAGAGCGACTCATTTCAAAAGCGCCGAGATGGTTCTGGACTTAACTTGGGAGGTTTCATCTGCAAGATAAGTTAGCAGCCCAAACCCCGAAGCCTGTCTCCTCTTCTAGTTTTCAGTATCTGATTGTGTGACCTACGGAAGCGCACTCCACCCAGTTGCTTCACCGTGGCTTGAGACACCGCCTTGCATGCTTTCTGGGCTGAGGTTGAAGGCCCACATGTTAAAGTCACCCTGAGCAGCCCAGGGGCCAGAGAAGACTTTGGGGGGAGTGACACCATCAGGTCAGGAGTCACACTCAGTCATCAAGTCGACTACTTTCCCAGCTTCCCATGCAATGAACACCGAACTCCTGCTCCATTAGCACGTCCGTATCCACTCCTCTTCGGATTGTCTCGGGGGACGGCATCTACAACTAGCCAGAGGCCACTCGAGGCCCTAAGCTCTCAACTCGTCACCCTTGCGTGTAAGCGATTCCCGAGGACGGGAATGACCCCACCTGGCTCTCTGCTCTGCCTTAGCTTAGTGGTGGCCATTTACAGACATGAGGTGGACAGGTCTTGCCTGAGGTCCACGATACAGAGCCCCAGCTCTCGGCACGAGCTACGTCCACAGAGAGGGGCAGTATCCCCCCAAATGCTTGTCTACCAGGTCTCGAACCCTGACCTTATTTGGGAACAGAGTCTTGCAGACATGAAAGGTGAGGACACAGAGACGTGGAGCGGGGGACAAGTGGTGACAGCCCAGCGAGGACTGCTGAGTCCAGCTGCCAGCCACAGGAGCTGGGAGAGAGGCGCCCCCGGAACTCGGCCCTCCGGGAGGAGCCACGTGCCAGCGGGCAGGAGCACCAGGCAGGGGAAGGGCCAGCGCTCAGAGCTGCTGGCGCGCTGGCTGCAGGCTACGGTCTCCAGGAACGTGGGAAGAATGTTCTGCTGTCTGTGGCCTCTGTCTCCGCAGCCCAGGAAGCCAGCAGCCTCCGGGAAGAGGAGAGGACGTGCGTGGTTCTGTCCGTCGCTGCTCCAAGTGAGCGGGGCTGTGCGGCTGTTTCAGAAATTCTGTTCTGGGGACAGGCGCTTCTGCAACTCTACTTAGATTGGGTCCTTCTGGTGTTTTGGGAACTCATAAACTCACAGTAACCAGCAAGCGCATCTGTGAAAGCCTGCGTGCTGTGGCCTCCACAGTGCCATCCTGCTGTTCTTTCCTGGCCCTCGGGGGAGTCTCGGAAAAGCAAAGCAGCCTTGTGCGACGCCAAGGCCAAGAGTCCAGCGCCGGGACCCTAGCCAGCACCCAGAACGGAAGTGACAAATGCTCTGGGTGCCCAGAGGCCCCTCCAGCCTGCGTGGACTCTGCAGGGACCAGCGGGGCACCTCACGGGCACCTGGACTCACCCGCAAGCTCTGCGCTGCGTGTCAGCCGCTGCCCCCAGAACGGAGGTCTGCGGCACCGCTGACGTCGTCCTTCCCTCGCCAGGCCCACCTGGGCTCCCCATCCCAGCATCTGTCCCCGCAGCCCCGTCCAAAGTGCCGCGGCTCCGCCACCCTGCTGGCGGGGAGGCTGGACCAGGCGCAGGCCCCAGCCCCAGCCCCACCCCGCAAGGGCCAGCCAGAACAAAGCAGGCTTGGCCCGCGCCCTCTCCACGTTTCTCTCCCAGGGGATCGTTCTCTGCCCCAGAACAGCTGGGGCCCGTCCCAGCCCCACCACGCGGCCCCTTCCTCACCCACGGAGCCTCTGGGGGGCTGTTCCTGGCTCCCCCGGGGGCATCGCACTGCCCACCTGTCTTAGTTAATTACTGTTGTTATTATTTTGCTCCTTCTGATTCTTGCAAATACTTCCTCATTCCCTTTATGTGCGAGTCACGCCACGTGGCTGATCCCTCTCCGCTGACCGGGCAGGTGTCCGGCTGCTCATCCTTCCTCTCACCCCCTCTGGGCTGCTCGGGGAGCAAGGGTGCGAAGGATGGTGGCAACAGCTCCTCCGGTAAGGTGTATCAAAAGCAGGCGATACCCCTAGGAGCTAGACTTTGCACCAAAATGAAACTAAAAGCAGAGAACACAAAAAAGCTGATAGAAACATTCTCTTAAACCTCAGTCTTTCCACTGATGGAGCGTCAAACTTGAGTGGACTCACTAAATGCGTGGATTATAGAGAAACCGAACGGAGCGAAACCAACACAGAGACAAGCAAAAGGGGCTGGGGGGTGGGGAGCCCCTGGACCCCAAGGGGTCCGTTGCTGCTGGTGGGCAGGGTGTGAAAGTGCACACACACAGCGGAGGCTTGAGCCCAGCCATTCCCCACCCCTTGGGTTTCGCTTCATTAGGTTTCTCTATAATCCACACATGAGTGAGCCCCCCCAGCCCAGCTCACACAAAGCTGTAAACCTGCTTGACCTCGATAAACATAATTCGGGGGAAAATAAAAACTGAATCCAGGACAGCTGTGCCCAGCACCGGCTCTGCAGTGGACGTCCCAAGGTCAAGGTTCCGCGTTCCGGCTGAGCCCGACTAATTCTTTTCAAGGTCTTGGCTGCCCAAGAGATGGGGACACCCACCTTCGGGCAAGAAGGCGGTGACGAGGCAGGCCACCCCCGCCACGACGTTGCTGGCCGCGAAGGGCAGGCGGCGGCCGAAGCGCTCGATGGTGAGCAGGATCAGCAGCGCCCCCGGCAGCTCTACCACGCCCGAGATGAAAAAGTCGATGTAGAGGTTGCCCGCCACGATGCCCAGGCGCATGACGAGCCCCTGGTAGACCAGCGCGCTGGTGAACCTGCAACGACAGCGGGAGAGGCAGCGGGCGCGTGAGGCGCCGCGGGAGGGCGCCGGGCAGCTCCTGGCGTGCCGCTTACCACGCGAACATGAGGATGAGCGTGCACTTGCGCATCTGCGGCGTCCTCACCAGGTCCAGAAAGGACGGGTTACTCACGGCCTCCTCCGTGACGGTGATCTGCGGGCGACAAGCGGCGGTCAGCGCGGCCGCGGCACGACGCAGCTGCACAGAGCAGACCGGCCGCCGCCTGCAGGGCCGCCGAGGCTCGTGCTCCGGTCAAGGCGCCCGCGCGGCGGTCCCGCCCCGAAAGCCTCACGGCGAGGCCACGGGCAGCGTTTCCCGAGATGCGGCCCCCGCGCTGAGGATCTAGTCTTAGGGGGCTAGCAGCCGTCTCGTATGCGGAATGCCCTCCGACCTCGGGAAGGAGGTTCATGTAAAGGGAAATACCTTGGTGCGTTTGTGTGGAGCTAAGAAGCATAAAAGCAGCCCAACCCCAAATACCGGGTGGTTTCACTCATAGCAGGAGATAACGGACCGGGCGGGAAAATATTAATAATGAACAGCCATATACCAGAGACATTTAATGGGGGTGGAGTGGGGACTGGGATCAAAAACAAAAGTGGAGGGGTTGGGGGGAGTGCACTGGACTGCGGTGTTGGCACACGCGTGATTGGGTGATGGGAAGCCCAAGGGGATTGCAACTGAGATGGGAAGTGGCACAAAATGATGTAAAAATAAACCGTTAAGGCCCTCCCTGGTGGCGCAGCGGGTTAAAGCACAGCACTGAGAATCTGAAGCCGCTTCCGTATGAGTTCGATTCCCGCCTGCCGCCTGCCCCGGAGGTGACCACATGGCGAGCCAGACCTCTCCTGACCCGCCCGCTGCTCCCCTCAGCAGTGTACTTCGTCGATCTGCCTGTTCTGCTCCCCACTCTGTCTCTGGTGAAGCCTCTCACCGCCCCTGAGCCTCTGGCCTGTACCCCAGTTCTGTATGAATAAATAATAAATCTTTAAAAAATAAATAAATAAATAAATAAAAATAAACCGTTAAAAAAAAAAAAAAAAAAAAACAGCCCAACCAGTGGGATCCAAACTCGCGGCTCTGTTTCAGTGAAACCCTCACGCCTTGTGTGGATGAGTGGACAGTGGCACCAAGTTCAAGAGCAAGCGCAGGCCGAAGGCACCATCTTGTTTCTGTCCATTTGCTGGAATCTGGGGCCCAGTTTCTGAGTCAAGACAATTCTGCTTATCTCTACTTGTCATCCAAGAAGTTGGTCTTCTCTTTAGTTCAATTAAACAAGGACTGGCTGTTTCCTCCCCTGTGAAGGCACTGAGGGCGACAAAGCTCGCCAACACCAACCAGCGTCAACCAAGATAAAGGACTTCACCTTGCGCCCAGCCAGATGACGGGAGACCTCGCGCCCCAGTGTCAGACCCTCACTTCTGGATGCGCACGGCAGGGAGAGGGTCGCTGCTCTTTCTGTCACTGTATTTTCAGTCTATGATTTAGCAGCAAGATGACCTGTACGTGGACGAGTACAGCGTCCAGTAAAATGTTCCGAGTTAATTTTCTAAATTCTAAGACTCGAGTGAAGCAGCTGTTTGCCTCTCTGCTGCTCCAACATTAAGGCAGGGATACTGAAAGTGGAAGGTCAGAATGGAGTGTATTGTGACAACGCATCACCATACAACTGACAGTCAAAAGGTTTCCACAGTTGATTTCTGAATATTGCCCACATTAAAATGGCAGACAACTGTGGGCTTTAAACCAGACCCAGGGCTCATACGCTAAGTGAATGATTTCATTAAATTTTCATCAAAACTCTGTGGAGCTAGCTTTTCATTAATCCCACCTTATAAATAAGACGCGTAAGGCTTCGGTCACTGGGGTTACGACATAGCAGGAGTGTGGCCAAGTCAGGATTTAAAACCAGGCAGCTGGTAGAGGGCCCTTGTGCTAACTTCCCACGCTGCACTGCTAAATATACAGAAGACTGTCCATTCTAGAAAACTACTTTGTGGTAGGTGCTCATCTCTACCTATCTTTAAGAAAGACACTGTGCACTAGATATTAAAAATCTAATACTTAGCATTTGCCCAAAATAATTTGCATTTTAAAGCCCTTTAAATTAAAGATTAAACCCCCATAATCTGGCAGCAGTTTTCCTCCATGGATGTATCCCTTATTCAGGAATCTTTCCACTTAGTGTTTCTCCACAAGGCATGGTGTTATCTCAGACACATAACTCCAGGGGGCTCCTGGCCGCTGCGCTCACCCACACATGCGCACTGTCTCCGGGAGAATGCAGGTGGCGGCCATCTTTTCTCCTTAAGGGCAATATACATGATTTATTTTGTCTCACTTTTCTTTCTCCTTCAAGCTTACTTCCCACGTATAGCTATGATTTCTCACTACTAAATAAGACTGAACAGATGCACTTTCATTCAATCCCAAGGTCAACATTCAAGTTCTTTGGTCAATTCAGGTACACAATTTGATATGTAAACAGCGTTGTAGGTTTTTTACAGTTATTCTTGGTACTTAACTGTTTCTAAGATAAAATAACTTCTTGTCTCTTGCCTTCACATTGGCTCTGCAAACGTCATGTTTTTCTGAACCATGTCTAAGTCGGGCAAGTCACTATAGGAGCACAGAATGATGGCAGGTTTGAGTTTGACAAGACAGTAGAGGTCTGATGGTCTGGCCAGGGTTCAGCAAACTTTCTGTAACTGCCAGAAAGCAAGGGCTTCTGGTTGTGTGGTCTCTGTTGGAACTACTTAATGTGTGTGCAAATAGGTAATAGCAGCTGGGTTCTGATAAACTGTTGTTTTACAAAGCAGGTACAGGAAAGCTAAGTAGTTGATCCAGGAGAACACAGTTATGTGAACCAGGAGGTGTCGTACTTCAGTCTGTATTTCTATCCACTATGCTCCACTGTGTCTGCAACATGAGCGTGCAATGTCAGTACATTGTTTAGAAGCATGTTTCTGTCATTTCACTAATGGTTCTTAGAAGATAATGGAATGGTGGTCTTGTTTCTTTTTAACTGAAAATCTCTTAAAATTAAGGTTAAAATATATTTTTGGTAACAAGAACAAATAGTTCACTTTTAAAGCAAAGGATTTAATTTACACACCAGTATACTTTCGGGGGTTGTTGACTCAGTATCATTTTCCCTTTCTTTTTCTTAATAGAAGGCCCAAACACACACACACACACACACACCATCAGTTGGTGTTCTCAGGAGAACTGACTCTGTTTGCAGTCTGCGGGCAATTCCATCCTCGGTGCCAGTGACTGGACAACGGCTCATTCTGAACCAATGACAGATGAGCACGTGACCCAACCTGAATCAATGAGCCATGGGCTTGAGACCCAATGTGAGGCACTGAGAAAGGGGGTTCTGGAAAAGTCCTTAAATTCCCATAAGCCAGGGTGTTCTAAAGGAATCTTCACTCTCTATCCTTGAGGAATTAATACAGAATTGGTAGGCTCACGTAGATCTTAGTAGCCCTCCTCCACCCAGTAGGAAGACGGCCTTGTCCACAGGGTAGAGGGACAGAGAAAACCACAGATGGTTGATGGCTGGGGCGAGGCTTGGCCAACCTCGAATGCTGTTGTAACTCTAGAATTTGAGCAACATAAGCCAGGAGATGTCCTCATGGTCTAAGCCTGTTTAAATTAGTTTTCTGTTACTTATTGCCAAAAGTGGAATTATCTGCAGAATTCAATCCAGGACAATGGTCTAGTTTTATCAGCTGAATACTTCAAGCATCATCATGTTGTATTAAATCATTAAAATAATCACTTCAGTCTTCCAACTCACTCTGTAAAAAAACATCGAGTCTTAATTTCAAACTCTTGAGACTTAGAATCAAGCAGTTAGCTGATTTCCCAAAGCACAAGCTGAACGCCTATTACACATCCTCTACCGCGATTATGAAATGCTGATAATAAGCAGAAGTAATGGAGACCTTGAAACCAATCCCTCCTGACCCGTGAGGATTAATAGTACTCCCAAGCAAGTCAGCATTTTGCCTCATTTAAGAACAAATCCAGCTGGTCTTTGATTTACTAACATGTTTTCCGCAGTGACGCAGATATTCTAAAACATGACCCACTTTCTGGGCGTCCAAAGACTTGGAGAGACTAAAGGCCACACTGTGGGCGAGTCGCACTGTGGGCGAGTCGCACTGTGGGACTGCTGGGCCTCGTGTGTGCGTGGCCGCACACAGCAGCTTCTAAACCTTGAGGTGAAGCTATGCTCAGATTGCTATTTATTATTGCCATAGTGAGTTTGGTAACAGATTTTGCTGAGTTGGAGTCAGATACAAAAGACTAGAAGTGTCCAAACAGGTTAGTATATATCTTTTCCATCTCAGGGAGAAACAGAATTCCCCGATGTTAAGTGTACGCTTCAGTGGGTCACAGCACCACCACTGCTGTGCTATGGACATTTCCACTCTCCCCAGGACATCCTCGTCTCTGCTTCGAATCCTCTGCCCCCGCCCGTGGTCTCTGGAGCCCCCTCATCTGCTTTCTGTCGTCAGTTTTGCCTTTTCTAGAACCTAGAAAGGGAACCAGACAGGATGTTGTCTTGTGTGCCCAGCTTGGCATTGCGTGTGTGGTCATGTGTTTGTGGCATCTACATGGTGTCTGCCAGTTTTGATTTGGAGCAGAGGAGATGGTGAAACTGTCCCGGGAGCCTGTGTCTGTTTGGAGTCCTGTTGCCTAGCAACGTCACTCCTAGCTGTGGGCACCGCTCACGGTTACACTCACAGGTTGGTTTCCTATTTATTTACTGAGCTGGTGGTTATTTTCTCTAGCCGTCTCTTATTCATCTTTTAGTTCTACCATGATTTTTTGTTGTACATCAACAATGAAGGACCCTATGTTACAAGAGCGTTTTATTCAATTAATCTAACTCTATTTACAGTTTCTCGTGGTGTCTTTCTGAAATATTTCTTCCAGTTGACATTTTAAATTTCCAAAGAAGAGAAAGACATAACCAACAAGCTGTTGTCAATATAGGGTTCAGTGCTTCCCTGATGAGGGGCTGGTGTCTGGTCCAGAAAGAGCAGCCAGGACCAGCCAGCCGTGGTCTGCTTTATGGAGAGCACTTTCTCCCCGGCACATTATCAAAGCCGGGGGGGGCCTCGGTCCTCTTGTCAGGACCAGGAGCGTGAGACTTGCCTCACGAGTGTTTGGGGCACCAGTGCGACGCCCTCACAGAGAGGGTCGTCACAAGTTGCCCACAGTTCTGTGTGGTAGGAACTCCAACCCCTAAGGAGTCTGTGCAAACAAAATATTACTTGAGAATCTGGGGCCCACCGGTAGAAGGGCCAGGAGCCACCCTCAAAGCAAAACTACCTATCGGTCTTTTGTTTCAAGCACTGGGAGCTGGAGTGTGCGCCAGCCGGGAGGAAACACACTCTGGCCCACTGCTTGGGGACACTCCCATGCTTCCGGCCCAGGAATAATTGTCTTACAGCACAGTGCTTTGGCCAGGCTTCTAGGTGCAATATTGCTGTAATAGTGATGATGATGATGATAAATAACAATAATAGTGAGCATAAAGGGATTCACCAAGTCACCTATTGTGCTTTAGGAATTTTGAAAAATGTGACCATACCTGACAAGAGAAACCCCTATGTCAAAACGTAACAAGGATGTAAAACAATGATACTTAAAATAGCTTAAAATAATAACAATAATAATTAAATAATTAAATAATAATTAAAGAAAGAAAAACCTCATTATACTTTACAAGAAGGGTAAAGAAATTAGTTATCACACAACAGCTCACATGGTAAAGAAATGGCCATATTAAAATTATCGTGAGTATTTGATGCTTATTAAAACAGCTGAAACCCTATGTAAGGATAATAAAGCAATCTTGCCTCAATAACAAAAATAAATTAAAAGCATTGAAGACCAAATCTTAGTCACCTAAAACAGGTTGAATAAAAATATAGTGTGAGTCACACACATCAGTTTAAAATTTCTAGTAGCTCCATTAAAAAAGGTGAAAGGCAACAATCAAAATTACTTTTAACAGATGCTGCATCGGTCTTTCTCCAAACTATGATCATTTCAACATGTCATCCTTATGCTGTCTTAAAGCTCTTTCATGTGCTTTATTTCATTCTCAATCTTTGGAATCCACTGTGCATTTCCTCTTCAGCACCCCATCTCAGACGGGCCCCCTCAGGGCGCCTCCCAGTGTATGGCCAGTGACTTCTGCATCGACAGAGCAAGTCCAGAGAGCCTGGGCCCGACAGATGTGCGTCAAGATGCCTGGGAGAGAAAATCCCCCAACTCTGCATCCAGCTGGCCTGAGGGCACCCCTGCACCCCACACAGCAAACACGCAGCTCTCCAGAGACCCTGCGGGGATCCAGAGTGTGGCCTCAGTACCGGCAAAGGTTACTGCTGGTAAACGGGTTGCAGTTGCCGGTCACGTGTTGGAACATTTCTTCATTTCTCACAAACAAATCTGACAGGGCTTTTCTCGAGGGGGCGGGGAGATGTTAAAGCCACAGAGAGGAAGGCAGAGAGGATGTGCTCTCAGCTCTAGAGCTTGACCAAATACTAGACCTGGCCAGGGTGGGAAGGGGGCACCCAATTTGATGTTAGCAGGTCACAGGCACCGTACTATGCCCTTGTACCCCCAGCTCTGACCCGTGGAGACGGGGGGTGGGGGGGGCGCGAGCGGGGGGCGGGGAGCGCGGGTGCTGTTGTGGCTGTGCCATGGTGGAGACTCAGAAGTGGGGCTGGCTCAGAAAATCGGGTCAGGCCCTGGTGGTGCAGGGGGTTAGGACTCAGCACCGAAAGCTGGCCACAACCGTTTCAGTGTGAGTTTGATCCCCGGCCCGGGAGGTGACCACAGGGCGCGGCAGACCTCTCCTGACCTGCCCGCTGCTCCCCTCAGCAGTGTATTTCAGTGGATCTGGATCTGCCTATTCTGCTCCCCGCTCTGACTCAGGTGAATCCTCTCGCCGTCCCTGCACCTCTGGCCTGTACCCCAGCTCTGTGTGCATAAATAAATAAATCTTCAAAAAAGAAAATAGGTTCAGTATCACATCCCCACAGCATCCAAATGAATTCTGGACTGCATAGGACAGTGAAAACCTTGAGCTAATAGGTGCTGTGTGACCCTCGACATCAGAACTGTTTCTTAAACAACCCATGGGACAACGGTAGGCAGAAATATATGCCGATCTGATCTTATCAAACCAGTATCAGGATTTAAGGATTTTTGTCTATAAAAAAAAAATAGGCAAAGCTAACAGATAACTGGAGGGAGGGGGTGGGGTGGGGAGATATTTACAGTGTCTAAAACCAGTCACCGGGATAATGTTTAGACTATAAAAGGAGATCCTATAAATCAAAGGGGCCATAATACCAGAATCTAATAAAAAGAAGCAGAGGCAGGGTGAGGCATTGCAGAGGCCCCCGGATGTGCTGATCCTCATGGGTGGCCAGAGACCCGCTCTCGGCACACACAGGAGGCCACCCGAGTTAGAAGCCTGGAAAATGGCCTTGCCGAGCTGTGACTCAGCTTGTGTGCCTCCTGGAACCCAGCCGTCCCACTTGCAGACATTACACTAAATGGGAACACCTCACACGGGTCCACGTAGGTCTCCCTACATGCCCCCTTTTACTGCAGGTGACCCAGGAGCCTGTCCTGAGGCCCAGAGCAGCGCAATGCCAGCTGACAGGTGCACGCAGCAAGCTCGCCTTTACAAGGGGGTGCAACGAACGAGGCAGCGTCACATTCAACCGGGGGCCTGCTGAGGGAGAGAACAGGCACAGTGGAGGAAGGAGAAGTCAAAGCAAACAAACCAGAGGCTCCAACCCAGCTCTGCCTTCAGAGAACAAAGGCAAAGCCTAAGTGTCTCCCTCAGGGAAGCTCAGGGAAGCTCAGAATCCCTCCAGCCTCTGTGATGCCACACTTGCCAATTATACAAGCTTGACTTTGCATCCTCAGCTCCGCTGTGTCTCAGAAAGTCCTCAGTTCATTTTTAATTATGAGCGTTTGGAGCGCTTAGAAACTTTTCCAAAGAAAGCCAAGTTGAATAGTTAGTTACAGAACATTGACCTGCACCTCAATAAATATTAAGTCCTTGGTACATTCTGGAATGTGCAAGCTGCTCCATCGTTTTATTTCTTGTTGGCAGCCTAGCTCCTGATCACTTGTCCTTCACTGATACGCACTTCACTGCTCCAGGCTGGCTGATCTCTCGAGAGGGGTATGTACCACCCTGGCATTTGGTTTGGGAGGACGCTGAGAGAGACGTTGTGCAACGTGGGAGCTGGATCTCTGGACCACACCGCTCCCACTGTCCTTGTGTCCCCCTGGGGACCTGCACCGTCACCCTGTGTTCCCACTTTCCCCACACTGAGACGTATTTGATGGCAGCCCAACAAGCATATTGGTTTGTTCCCAGCATTCATGGCCAAGTAGAAGTTGTGCATGAACGCAAGGAGAATGAAACGCACTGAAATGGTTTCCAAACACTACACATAAGATTTCAGCTGTTCTTCAGCTGTAAGTGAAAGGGAAAAAAAAAAAATACTTAGCTCTACTGGACTTTCTTATCTGATGAAAGTGAGTGTCGTTAACTAGTTAAGGATTATTAGGAAAGAGACTGAAACCAGCTTGCAACGGAGAAAGAAGACAAAGCAGCCACGGAGCACTGGGGACACGGGCGCTGTGAGTCATGTCCGGGACGTTTGTGCCACTGAATGTTGCGTGGAGAATTTTTTTTAAAGATTTGTATATTTATGCACACAGAGGCTGGCGTGGGGTGGGGGCAAGAGGATTCAGCGGAGATTGAGTGGCGAGGAACAGCAGATGGACTGAAATTCTCTGCTGTGAGGCATTAGGGAGGCGGAGAGGTCTGCGGGGCGCCCTGGGGTCCCTCCCTGGCCAGGGTGACACTGCAGTGGCTGTGGACAGCTTCATAGTGTTGTGGTTTAACCAACTGCACCACCGGAGAACCCTACCTGCAGGTTATTTTGTAAGTATTTGAACACCTGCTGGGAAGGATCTGATGATAAATGGATGTACAAAGGAAGATCAACCTCTGCTACATTGCTGACTGTCCTTATACTTTTGTTTCTGGGACAACCTCCTAACACTGTGTGACTCGCCTGTACTGTGAAGGCTATCTTTGAAGCAATGATTAATAATCGACCTGTTGGAATGCAGAGGCTGCTTATTTTTAGGAAACGGAACAGTAGACAGAGCGTGGGAGCCCCAAGGTCACTCCACCAAGTCCATCTTATGCTTCACTCGGTCCCCACCAAGGCGTCTGTCTTCGGCATAAGGAGCCATAGAGAGTGAGCAGGACAGTTACAAACGCTCAGGTATTGCAGAGTGAGTACTTAGATCCCCAGGCGGGAAGAGCGAAGTCGCTAAGCCCGGACACTACCCAGAGGCCCGGAGGAAGCCTCTCGGAGGGGCTGCGGGTGAAATTCCCACTGCTGCAAGACAACCAACCTCGTGAAAAGCCAGTCACTCATTTGTTGACTTCCGGGGCGCATAAAGCTGTATTTCTGCCCACTGTAGCCCATGAGGTGTGCAGTAGCTACGTGAAGGCTGACTGCATTGCTGCAACACGCTGGCCACCATCGGAGCGGCTCAGGGCGCCCAGGGACCAGCTGGACGCAGGGTGGCCCAAACCTCCAGTTTGTAACGCGCGTAATATTCACGAAGCACCGTGAGACCAAGTGCGACGCAACAGCGTGACTGCGCTTCGCCCCAGCGCTCCCGACACGGGAGCAACTGACCAGAGCGGTCATGCGATGCTCTTTCCGCGTCTTCCCTGAGCCTGAACTACTAGTCCAGTGGGCCCTGAAATGTAAACAGGAGAACAGAGCAGAGCAGGGCTCCCGGCGCAGCCCCCTCAGGCCCTTCCCTGCACACCTCCCGACTGCTCTGCCCCCCAACCCTCAGCCCGCCACCCCACCCCCTTAGCAGGCGGAGCTGGCCCTGAGGTCAGGGAAAACAGGCTATGATGAACTCAACTTTATTTTGTTCAGTCAGGACAACAAAGCGAACAAGCCTGGGAAATGGGCAGGAACCCCGCGCCTGTCAAGACTCCCGGGCATCAGCCCTGCAGAGATCTCGCACCCCGGACCCCGAGGCCCCGGGGTGAGGTGCGCAGGAGCAGGTGCTCCCACACCTGGCCGTGGGCGGAGCCTTCCAGCTGCCGCGCCGCCCGGAAGTGACGTCACACGACAGGCAGGCTGTCGTTTCTATTCGTGGATGATTCATGCATGCGCGGGCTCAAGTTCCCACCACTTAGTCACGCCTTTGCACTCGCTAGTAGTTGCCAACCCCACCTGCATCTGCCTTCTTCTGAAAAAATGAGTACGGCCTTATCCCAGACGGATGGACACAGGCACAGCTTGGCTGAAATGCCAGGGACGCTGCCCTGGCACCACGGTCCCCAAGTTTCCTGCTGGGACCGACGGGCTCAGGACCCAGCCTGCCCCCCAAGCCGCGCGGACGGGGGTGGGGGGCTGCCTTGGCAAGCACGTGTCCACTCTGGTCCCCTCCCACGCCCATTCCTCGCAGGGTGACCGGGTTCCGCTTTCTCATGAAAGCTTCCTCTAGCAGAAAAAGGGCTCTTGGTCTGGCCCTGACCCCCGACATTCCCTAAGCTCTTTCCTGGGAAGCAGATGCAAATGTCTCCACTCCTTCCCCTCCTTTATTCAGCCACCCAGAGAAAGGCGCTCGAGCTGGCGCGGGCGCTGGCACAGGGGCAGCCTGCCTCTCCCCCAGGCTCCTTTCTGCACATTAAATGAGACTTCCTCCCCTTCCCCCCCCAGCACCAGCTTCAGAGAAAAGAGAGAGCAGCACAGGTCGACATTATTTGTTCCAAACTGAGTCATCTAGACATCCCGCTTGCGTGGACCTGGCCCCAAAAGAAGCGTCGCTATGGTAACACGACCTGGATGTTCGTCATCTGGCCGTTCGTGAGCGGAATCTTGATTTTTACCTTTTCTAGGAAAGGGAGAATGAAAAGCTAGCCCCTGGGGCCTTTCATAGCGTCTTCCTGGAATGGCCTCCTGGGGTGAAAGAAATGGATCTCCGTGTGTTTCCTTGCCATTTAGCCAATTTCCCCTTGTGACGATCTGAGTGTATCTCTGCACCACACCCCGCGCCGAGGTACCCTCACCTGCCTCAGGCCCACCCATCTCCTAGGGTTAGTCCAGGGAAGGGCGGCTGAACTGGGGGGTGGGCGAGCAGCGCTGTCCTGTCCACTAGCCCCACGAGGATCTCTTGCTGGGGATTTCTGCCAGGGAAGCCTGGCACAAGCCCGGCCAGGGTTCTGAAGTCGAACCCTCGTCACCCCTCAGCAGGGGACACTTTCACAGAGTGCCAGCATTTTCTCAATGATTCACAGCCCTTGGGGTGGCAGGACTGGTTTTGCCAAAAACACAAGCAGGGCACTGGCCGTGCGGCTCCCACCTCCTCGCAGCCATCCAGCAGGAGACCCGGGAAGGCCCGCAGGCCATTCCCTTGGCAAAGGCCCAGGAAGAAAAGGAAAAGGCAGACACGCTTCTGTTTTAGATGAAAGCATGTTCACAATTCCCACAACAGCGAGCAGGCTCAACAAGCCCGTGCGGCCTATCATTTTGTTTTCTGTTTTAATTAACTGTGTTTATGAAGCCGCCACACACGGCCAAGGAAAGGCCAGCGCTTGCTTCTCTGCCCTGGGACTTGGGGTGGGCGCGTGTTGGGGTCCAAGAGGCCAGTGCTCAGGACGAGACTAACACTACAGTAGAAACTGAGCATCGAGCAAGCCATGCGCAGGAAGCGTGTGGATATAAGGTGGTATGTTCACTGCATATGCGCACCCTACATCAACAAATGCTTCTTCAGAAGGAGTATCACTTTGTGCTGGAACTTCAAATGAAGGGCCGAAAAGTTAGAAGGCAGGTGGAGGGGGGCCGGGCAGCCTGCTTCTGCCTGGGGAGCTCTGGCCCATCTCCTAGCCGGGTGAGGCGTCCCTGACCCTCCTGGGCCTTGGGGTTCCTGGCCCGCTGGAAGCAGCTTGGAAGCACACAAGTGCAAATCCCAGGTACCTTCCTCTGTGTATACCTGACAGCCCCAGAAACGCCCCCTCGCCAGCAGTGCCCCCATGTCCTGGGCAAACAGGTGGCCCCGCTTGTTATACCACCTGTGTGCATTCGTGGTCCTGGGCCCTGCAGCAATGCTACCCATGATCCCACGTTAGGAACAGGCCGTGGGGCACCGGGACAGGCTGGTGGGAGTGGGGCAGGAGATAACAGTGCCCTCTCCTGGTTGGGCTGAATATGTGCTAAACTCCAACTTGCATTTTATGAAACCGCTGAGTCTGACCCAGGCACATTCCAGCCCTGGGGCTGAGGGGAGGGCATGGAAGAGTAAGGGCCTCTCCAGGCTCCTCGCTCTGAGCACTGCTCCAGGGAGCTGCCCCCATTCTCCAGAGGACACATTAGCTAGGTTTCTAGTTCCCTTCAAGCCCAGAGTGCTCTGTGACACCTCTCCTCAACATCTGCCCTGGTGAAATGAGAGTCAACAGACCGGCAAGATTTCAGCTGCATGTCCTCTAGTGGAAGGAACTTACCATTTAACCACCCAGTTTGGGAAAGGAGCACCCTGGACTCAACAGTCCATCTATACCATTTCTATGCCCTTTTTATGATAGTATAAATCTGTTTCCCTTTCTATGTGCCATCATCTTATTGTCCATAAGTTAGAAACATAGAGAGTAATCAGCACAATCATGTAAACACAGACCGTGAACAGAAGCCAAGACACCGGCGAGCTCCCACCACCTGCCCCCACGCCCTGCGCTTCCCAGACGCCACCTTTCCTGGCACGGCCCGTTGGGTCGTTTGGGGGCCTACTTTTCTTCCTCTGAAACTTTCAAATGAATTCGACCCAGAGAGTGGTCAAGTCCTGAGCCGGAGAAAACTACTAAACCCCATAGCTGACAACGAAACTCAACACTTGGGCTGAAATGCCATGCGGTCCTGGGTTTCCCGAAAACCCGTCTTTGAGAAGAACAAAATATATTATGTTCATTAAAAAAATCTCCCTCTCGGGAGGGAAATGCACTGGACTATGATGATGGCACATGGGTGATCTGATGATGGGAAACCCAAGGGGATTGCAACTGAGATGGGAAAATGCACAAAAATATGTAAAAAATAAACTATTATAAAATTAAAAAAAAATAAAACTCCCTCTGGAAGGAAATGTCAAGCGCATGTTCCCACGCTGGAATGGCCCGCTCGCTAGCAGCAGGCTGCTTGCATAACGCGTCGCTGCAGCACAGAAACGAGGCAGCTGGGCTTGCCGGGACTGAGGGCCGGGACCGGCCCGACGCTGGCCTCGGCGGCGTCCGTCTTCGCGGTGTTGGGAGCTACCGCGTGGGGGCGCTGGGCACGCGGACAGGCGCTTGGGGTCAGAAAGCTCCGCCGCGGATGCCACGTAAATGTGCTGCCATGGCAACCGGCCAGGGGATGTTTGCGCATGCGTGTGCTTCTGCCGCAGGCGCCTACCTGGCCGGGGGCGGTAGACTCGCTGTGAGCGGCGCCGTTTACGAGCATGTCGTGGAAATAAGCACTCCACAGTCAAGCCTGATCGCTTCACTGCGCCGACAGCACTGTCACCGCCAAGGCGCATGCCCCACTGCAGCTCCAGAGCATCTATGTTAGCCAGAGTGGTAACCTACTGCTCTCCGTGAGCATACCCTGTGGTAGGAGGGGAGAAGACTTAACCCCTTACAACAAAGGCTTAAAACCCTTGGGTGAAAAGATACCAAAGACCTGCCACCGGTAACTGTTGAGCTGGCTGTTGTTAAACTGTGACAACCATCCGTCCTGGCGAAGGTTGGTGGCATACTTCCGCTCCGTGCCTGTGGGTGGGCTGGAAGCCTGCTTCTCTAGGTTTGGGGGGTCTCTCCACCTCCTCTGGCACCAGAAGGCGAGGCGGAGAATGGTCCCAGGATGAGGCCGCGTGCAGAGACCGAGCCCAACCGCACATTTCAAGACACCACTGTGTCACACCCCTGGCCAAAGCAACACACAAGGCCAAGCCCGCCTGCAAGGGCGGGCACACACCATGTACGCACACACCACGTACCGGGGCACTCACCACAAACCGTGAGACCAAAGCAGGTCACCTCGCCTGGCCCAGCATCGATGGAGCAGGGGATGCAGGGGAAGACGCCCTTGCCGCCAGGCAGGGGTCCCCTCTACCACAAACAGACGCCATCTAGGCCACCAAAGGCTCGTGGAAGCACCAAGCCCCACTCTGAGCACTGAGCCTGTTCACACCGACCACCTAGCGGATTAACTCTGGGGCAGGAAGAAACACCCTCAAATGTCTGCAGCACCATGAGACACGCGCGCAAACTGTGCTTACTGAGACAGCGGCGGCTTCTTGGCCTGGCCGGGAGCTGTGGGCCAGCCGCGCAGCTCTGCTCCCAGCTGCAGCTCTCGTCCTGAGCCCCGCACTGAAGGAGCCGCCCGCAGGCGGAGAGAGCAAGAGGCTGTCAGCAACATGAGACGCTGCTCACAGCTTCTGCCCTGAACTGGCACTGCCACTGCTGTTCCCTGGGCTGTCCAGGGGCACGGCCATGCCTGACTGGCCGGGAATGCCCATGGCACGGTGGAGAGGCTGCCCAGCCCACAGCCCTGGTAGGTGTGTGATCTTCACTGGAGAGGAGGGGACAGTCAGTGTATGACAGGTGGCACCACTCGACACAGAGGAAGGTCACTAAGAAACAGCCCTTCTTCCCTGACCGACAGGCCCCCCACCTCCCCCTACCCCCCCATCAAAGGCTGAGCCATCTCTGCTGCAGGCCTTGTCTACTTGGACCAGCACTTGTCTGGTCTGACCAGCACACACATGCAGCTTTGGGGACTAGGCCCAGGATGGCCAGCAGGCAGATACCGTGTCACCACATCCCCAGACCTCTCAGTGCATCGTCCAACCCACACACAGTTCCATCCGGGCGGTCAGCCACAGGTCTGGGGGCCCTGGGATCTCCTCCAGAGAGCAGGGTGACAAACGGCCCTGTGACGTGTGGGGTGACCATGCATTCAAGGCCACCCTCACACTGACAGGGGCAACAGTCCCCAACATGAAGAGGCTGATAAAGGCCGCGCCTGTGGTTCTGCAAAAGCTGCAGCAGGAGTGTGAGGAAGCGCCTCTCGACTGGCCTATGTTGCTGAGCACCATAAAGAGGGGTTTTGCACGTTGTTCTACTGTGTGCGAGCGTCAGCATCTCTGAAGCAGAAAGTACCGTGTGGCCTGTAATGTGGCCAGATTCCGCGATTATCCAGGCTTTTAAATGGAAATGCTAATTGCTCCTCTTTCTGAAGAATCGGCTTCTCTTTGAAGCTGTATAGTATGAAAAGGCAGGAGATGGATGGGTTCAGGCTGAAGCTGTGGTTTCAAAAATGAAAGCACCTCTGGAAGTGGGCGGTCCAGGAGTGGACCACCAGGATGAGCCAGCGTCATGGTGCCAAAGACCAAGGAAGAGTCCAGAAGCCCTGGAGATGTGGCAGAGGGACTCAGGACCAATGGAGATGAGCTTCATCTGCCCAAAGATGGGCAACCTGAGTGTCAATGAGGATAAGGACGGGGACTGAAACAGTGTACACCAGGCCCACAAGGCTGTAAAACCCCACAACGCACAGGCATTGGTCACCTGGGGAAGGGACCCATTCTTTGAAAAGAAAGAAAGATGCATGTGTCCTGTCTTGCTGTAGGAACTGCAGCTCAGAGTAACCAGACAGCTGATCTTCATATCAGCATTCCAGGAACAAGGGAAGAAGTCACGGTAGGTGAGAACATCGTCACTTTGCAGCCTCTGATGGCTCCGTGGTGGCGGGTTATGCTGTCAGGGGTCGCAAACAGCATGGAAGAGATGGCCGAGGACGGCCAGGCAGGCAGACGCCAGGCAGCGTGAAAAGGGGACAGACTAAGCCATCTACGCCGTCTCAGCAGCGGTAACAAGCCTGAACCTGACGAAGCTCTAGATCTACCCACGTGCAGCGGAGACCAGAGCCAGAGGGGCCGGCTAAAGGACAAAGAGTAGCCAACACTCTGTAGACTGCAGAAAACTACAGGGAAACACAGCAGATCTTCACCCTTAACATCGCAAGAAGAAGGAGAGCCAAGCATGACTGAAGAATGCAGGAGAGGCCTCTCAGCCCCCAGCACACAAGTGTCACTAGGAGCCAAATGCCAATAAGGCAGCAAGAGCTGAGAAGACAGTTGGGAAAGAGGAAGGCAGGACTTGGGGTGCTCAGAGCCGCACGGGGAGCCACGGTCTCTCTCCGTGGTTAGAACAGACCGGCATCTCTTTACCACCTATGTGTGACAGAAAGCTCGTCTTCAGCCCCCACTGCCCCAGCAGACCGGGGCAGCCTTCGTGAGCATGGGGCTGCTGCTCGCGCCTACTGCAGGAGTGAAGGAGGAAGACAGACACCCCAAAGATATGACCCCCTTCTGGGGGACGGGAAGCTCACAAGGGAGCCAAGGAAACATTGGCTTAAGATACTTATGTTAAAGTCTTTCTCAAGAGTGTTTCTTCTGAAATAAACCGAATGCTACAAAAAAAAAGTCAGCAACCTAAGTTTCTCCAGGGCGAATGGCAAAGGTTTGGCTCTCCCCAGAATGGTCCCTGGCATGCGTCCTGACCATCCTCCTGTTATTCTGCATTTCTTTCATCTCGGCAGCGAGAGCACTGCCATCTATTCCTTTATAGGTTCTTCTCAAAGTATTCAAAGTTTGCATCAAATACACAGGTATGCCTTCAGCCACCTGTCAAATCTTTCAAAGGGTAAAGAATGAGATTTTACAGTTTTTTGTGAAATCAAGATGAATTACTAAATCTCAGGGGACCCAAGTGCGGCTATTACGCCGTGACAGCAAGTATTGTCTGCTTTAATATGCCTTTTGTGTCTTCCCCAGGCTCCCCCCCCCCTTTTAAAAATCCAGGCTAGCAGTGCTGAACTCACATATTTAATAATATGTGCTTCGATGACAGCTGAGTTCATCCACCTGAACGGTATTTAGGAGGTAGAAGAGATCAGCGTACCTCGGAATACGTTGGCGAGAGGTATTTCCCGTTGCACTTGGCAATGCGCCTCAGAATCTGCAGGGCTTTATCCCCTTTCTTCTGAGTAATCAGCCAGCGAGGAGATTCAGGAACTGCCCTGGCGATGAAAGTCTGTGTGAGTGATGCCTAGGATCCTCACACCTAAGAGTCAGAGTACGTCTTGCAATGAGCTGCCCGTCTTGCAACGAGCTGATGTTCAGGAAATTCTGAGGTTCCAGAATGGAAGGAAAACTGCATCTTTCACCAGTGGATCACTGCTCATAATACAAATAGTCAACATTACATTGTTTCTGCAAAACCAGGCTGTCCTAGAATACAGGGTTCTTGATCTCACACGTGAAAAAAGGGAGGTTTAAGGAGTATTTAAATTGCATTAAATTGCATTAGGTAAATTGATTTGCCCATATGTCGAAAATTAAGCTAGAGGCATGATTAACACATAGTCATGCTGCTAAGAAATGCATATAGCTGCAGCTTTCTGATAATTTTCTGATGCTTTTAACATATTTCACTGGATTGACCATACAGAGGAGCAAATCAATTTCATTACCTTCTATTTGCCTGATACTTGTGGATGTTTTCAGGAAAATATTACAAAAGAATCAAATAATGCAACACACTATTTATTTGCATTTTGGTATTTTCTTAATGCACTTAAGTCATGACTGTTATTTTGGAAGCATTGGATTCTACACTTCTGTGCACACGTGATAAGGAAAAAACCACGTTACCAGTAATAGAGGAGGAAGAGGAAGTTGGGCAGCGTTATGGCCAGCTGGATCCCTTGCCAGTTGGGGATAAAATAGGCAATTCCAGGGAGAATTATGATTCCGAGGGTGAAGAACATTTGAATCACTATCCCCACAGTCCTCCTTTGCTTCGAACCTACAATTTCTGTCACTGAAGGAAAACAAACACAGAGGTTAGGGACGCTCGAGGTCAACCGGAAATAAGCCGACATCACACCTGGGCCAGCCACCAGTTTCCCTGGGCGACACAGGCCTTGCGGAGAGGCCAAAGCTGCCCTACCCACCAAAGGGGAGATGTGTCCCCCGGGTGTGCACGACCCTTCCACTGCCCTCCTCCACACTGAGCCTCTCCCTCTCCCGGGGACAGTGAGGCGCACAGAGAACCCATGTGCGGTTTGAGGAACGCTTACATGGGGACAGTTTTGAAAGGCAACAGTAACGCCCCAAATGTAAGTGTGTGCGCTGGCCGGGCTTGCCGCTGCCCCCACAGATGTGCATCACTCAGTCTCTTTGGAGATTCATTATGGAAACGCAGATTCTATGAAATGTTTCATCATCTCACGGGGTCTCTATCCATTAGCAACCCTTTCCACTGCTGGGCTATGCATTGATGTGCCATTTTGAAAAAACAAATCGCAGGGGCACTCCCCCGCTGCCTGTCTTCTCTGGCCCTCCCCACTCAATCATTCTGTGGGCCACTGGTGGCCTGGAGGTGTTACCTGAGTGTCACAACTCAGAACTCGGAGCCTCACCTAGACTTAGGGCCCTGAAGGATGCTTTAGAGGCCACAGGTCTCTCTTGTGCACCTGCCCCGGAGCCCCACCCCCACCCCCCAGCGCTCACAGCACCTTCCTGCGAGTGTCTCCTGCCTGGAGAACAGCCAGCAAACCACGGGCCAGCGGGAGCCCAAAGTCCTGGAGCTATGACCAAAGAGCTCTGCTCCCCGGCCAGGAGTCCGCCTGCCTTCACCTGGGTGACCATGAAGGGAAAAAGAGGCGAGATGCCCCCAAGTTCTACCAGCAAAAAGCAAAGGGATGTGTTTCCTTTCATACCTGGAAAGTCAAGCCTCCTTGTTAGGAAAGATAACAAATGTTACTTTCTCATTTTTTTTAGGTCATCTCTCTCATGTGGCAAAAAGTTCTCCTCGTGTGGAGAAGGGAATTAGAGAAATAATATTTGAGGACACAGGAAAGTAGTCTCAAATGGCATCACAGAGATAAAGATACTTCTAAGTTGTTTCAAGGCTACTAAAAATGGATCCCTTGTTCACAAAAACGTACGTGTGGGCAAGCAAGGAGCCCAGTGAGGTGCATCCCGATCTGGGCTCCGGGTCTCCCTAGAAGTGGCATCTTCCGGATTTGGCTCCCAAAGCAAGGCAGCATTTCAGTTTCTAGAGGGTAGACTCTTGGCCCCACAGCCCCTTCATGCAGAAGGCATCAGGGCTGCAGAGCGAAGCCTCCCCACACGTGAGGCAACGGCTTCGCCGGGCCCGGGCGAGGTCTTACCTATCACGTAGCAGGTGATCCACGTGCCCTTGGCGAACAGGCCCTGCAGGAAGCGGAAGACCACAAACACCGGGAAGTTGGGCGCAAAGGCGACCGCCACGCCGGTGGCACCGACGCCGAGACAGGAGAGCAGGTAGACGACTATTCTGCCGAACCTGCGGGGAGGGAAGATGAGCGCCTGGGATGACCAGGTGTTCCTGCTGGTGCTGCTGCAAGGCTCAGCTCCGCCAGCCCGTCCCCTCTCACCTCCCTGGCGCCCGTATGTAGAGGTTGCGGAAAAGTCAACTTGTGTTCTGTGGCCAAACCAGGGCAAAGAAAAACACGCTATTACGACATTGCAAGCATGGAGTGCCCTTCTGGGGCTGCAGTTTCCAGAAAGATCGGCCTCTGGAAGCCGGCTTTTCGCATCTGATGGCCTCATCTCCCCTGGGATGGGCTTTGACACTTTCTAGCATTTTTGTGGGTGGAACCCTAAGGGCACAGGGACGGAAGCCTCAGCAGAGTTCCTGACAGCCAAAGCCTGGGCTCGGCCATGCTCGGGCGGGCGCTCGCCAGAGCGGCCAGTCTTGGGCTGTGCGTGTTTGCCCGTGGGCCTTGCTCACCTCTTCTACTGTAAGGCTGCAGAGAACCAACAGTGAGGCAGAAGTGCACGCTTAGACCAGGCTCAAGTTCAAGGCCAGTGTCAGTCCTGCTGAAATGCTGACTCTTGTCCCCCCTTTCCATTGCACATACGTGATTAGCAGCTGAGGAAAGGGACAGGCTGCTGTATTCGAGATGCTGACCCGATGCTAAGTGACTCAGTGTGGTCCTGTCAAGTCATCGGTGGTAGGATTTGTCATCAGTGACTGTTAGGAGATTTGATTTGATGACACTTTTCAGAGGACATTTTACAAAATCCACCCTGCTAGCATCTCTCATTGGGCTGAGGGCAGAAGCAGCTGGTTTATCAAGACTTCCAAATTCTCTGGCTGCCAGAGGCCTCTAGATTGTTTCCTGACCTTCCCCCAAGACTACACGGGGAACCCCAAAGGCATTGCCCTGAGCTGAGGGAAACTCGTTCAGTACTGCTTCCTCAGAAGCTCAATCACCCCCGAGGACCATGCTGAGGCTCCTCGCGGGTCATGGGGAGAAAGCCCCTCCCTGAGTGGGGGCCCTCCGGTGGGAGACATGTCTACTGACTGTAGATGAGAAACGGGTGGAGGAAGCAAGACCTGACGTTGACGTGGGAAACAGTAACAGCCACGCGTGGGAAACACCTGTCGCTGCCAGGTAGGAGCTGGCGAGGAGAGCAAGTCCAGAGCGCGGGAGACCCAGAAGGGAGGTGGGGGCTGCTGGCAAAGCCCAGCAAGTAGAAACAGGGGGGCGGGACCCCAGCAAAGGAGAGGATGGGGGCAGCGTCAGACACAGGGGACAGAGGGCATCAGCCTCGCAGAGGAGGGCGCGGGGCAGCAGGGACAGAACAGATGGAGGAAGGGGGAAGCGCCACTGTGCCCAGTGCGCTGGGGTGTCCTGTGCTGGCCCGGGCCACGTCAACGCCTGCAGGGCCGAGACACCTGACAGCCCTGACTTAGCCGCTGGGTGCTGTCTGGGGTGCGCAGGGCGCCCACGGTGCGGGCCACTGCAGGCGGGGGACAAGGCCTCACTGGGCTGGTGACAGTGGCCCAGGGCCATGGAGGACACTATCAAGTGAGAGCAGTATCTTCACAGTCAGATTCGAGGTAGAGGAGCAGCAGGGCGAATCCAGTAACCAGCTCCCGGGATGCCAGAGACAGGCGCGGCAGCCAGGGTGGCCGGGGGCGTCCGCGGGCCAGCACGGGTGTCTGCCACCCGCGGGCACACTTGGCGATGCACCGTGATGCGGCCTGGTTTGTGGAATTGCCTTTCCACAGTTTTAAACTTGTAAAAGAAACTACAAGGGTTTCTCTTCTAAAATTTAAATTAAATAGGCAGACTTGAGGACCAAACTCAACAAGTCACACCCTGTGACTTATGGGCTTCAGGCTCCACAGCGTCCAGCACAACAACCCACCATGCACCCCCCTCAGCAGCCCCCCTCTGCGGTCCCGCACAGCCCAAGAAGGAAGGCAGGAGCCCGGCCGAGCAAGCAAGACTGGCGCGAGGAGGAATTAGAGCTGGTCCCACGGGCAGCAGGACTTCCCCATAGCGAACAGGAATCGCTCTCTCCCGTGTGCACGCAGCAGGGTGTGGCAGGTGGCCCCGGGCTCCTACCTGTCTGCCGCGTAGCCTAAGGTGAACGCTCCAGCCAGGAAGCCCAGGTTGAGGATGGCTTGGGAGAGGTCCAGCAGCCAAGCATTGCCACACACGAGGCCAAACTGGGGAACAAGAGGAAAGGCATGGAGACAGCCGCGCCCGCTCTCACCCACGCCCGGCCCTGAAACGTCCCCTGGGGCCTCCACGAAGCTGAGATAGGCAGCACCCGCAGCTTTCCACCCTCAATCCTGTTTGCATGGTTGGTTTCATTGTCTCTGGGGTTGGACTGTCCAGTTTACTATAAATAGTGACATCCTAAGGTCCACTTGTGCCACCATTCTGCCCACTGTTAAGAGTCTAAAGAGAAGTGGCAAGAAGGCAAGATGGAGGCAGAATAAAGATGCCAAGACGACTACGTCCAAGCTCACATGGGAATATATAAAAACGGACTACGGGGCCCTCCCTGGGGGCGCAGCAGGTTAAAGCACAGCACTAAGAAGCTAAAGCCACTTCCGCATGAGTTC
>NW_004567102.1:87133460-87144390 GCF_000260355.1 Condylura cristata | reverse complement strand
ATATATATATATATATAACAGTATAACATTTTATAGATTACATTTAGAGTACCTTCACAAGAAGCATTACCTAGCAAAGAATATTAAAAATATACCAGCTACTTAAAAAAAAAAAGTCTAAAGAGCCCCCACCACCCCGCAGCGACCACTAACAAGCTCTCCAGGGGTTTACAATTTGATACCGATGTTTTTTCCCCTTTGAATTCTCCCTGTCCCACTCACCTACATCCTAGTACTTTACAGAGAGGTTTATGCTTTGTGTATTATGGTCACAGTGAGGCAGATAGGTACATAATTGCATGTGTGCATTGTGGATATTCAGAACATCTACCTATACATTGTGGAATATTCACGTACAATATAGTATGCATAGTCACCCAGTCAGGAAAAAGTGTGCTATTTAGAGATGTCTTGTTACAGAGGAGTTTTGAAAAATTATGTCAACTTACCAACATAGGGTATTACACATTGTGATATGTATGCCATGAGAGGAACATCTGTATGTAATAATTTTCTGGCTTAACATTTCATTTTAAAACTTTCCCTGTGAAGGCCCGCCCTAGTGGCAGGGGTTAGTCTCAGCACTCTGAAGCTATCTGGAACCACCGTGACACGAGTTCGATCCCCGGCCAGGGAGTGACCCACAGGACGGGCAGACCTCTTCCGTCTCCCTGCTGCTCCCCTCGGCAGTGGATTCCAGTGGATCCACCTGTTCTGCTCCCCACTCTGTCTCTAGGGAATGTACTCACCCCCCACACCTCTAGCCTGCACCCTAGTTCTTGTATGCATAAATAAAATAAATCTTTTTTAAAATGGTTAAAAACTTTTCCTGTGATAAGACATCTCTAAATATTAGATCTTTTCTGATGAGTTCATAATGAGCTACTTTTAGTCCATACTTGATAAAAAAAAAAACTAAGTATGACACAGTTTGAGAAAGACTCACTACACAGAGTAGAATCTTGTTGGAAATGCACATCTCTGTTTCTAGAGGGCTGTTAGGAAAGTCTGGGGTTTTCCAGCTGTTCCTCTCATCTGTGGAACAAGATTGTTTATTACTAGAATAACTAGGGCTCAATAAATCTGTTTTTCATCTTTATACATTTATGTGCCAAGAAGCCTCGTTGTCATAAATAAATTAATGGGGAGGGAGAGCCTGGCTACAGCATCACTCAATTCTCTTGCTTCTCTTGGTTCTGTGTCGAGATACACATGGCAACTGATCGTCAGAAATATTGTTACTTTTCCATTAACCAACACACCAGCTCGGTCTCCCAGAATCTTACTGTCAAGAAAGAAATGGAAGCCACCAGAATTCAGAGTCACTTCACCATGTTGTTCGAGTCATTTACTTTCCCTGTTAATACCAAAACCAACATCCCAAGTGCTCCGGCTGCCCACGGCTTCACATCCGGCATCATCTCTTTTGCCGATTGACGGGGGTGGGGTGGGGGGGGGGTGAGAGTGGCGGAAATAAAAGTGAGAGGACACCCACACACACACACAGGGGCCGCACCCTCTCCTGCGTGCCTCAGGCAGACGCAGTTTGCAGACATGAGCAGAGGCCCTGAAGACTGGCACCCTTAAACGTTCCCGGCCCTCAGCTCCGAGCTGGCCAGCAGCCGCCCATGAACACTCACCCCAGCCTGAGGAACGTGCCCGGCGATTAGACTGTGGCCTAAGAAGAAGTGCTGTTGGAACAGGAGCTGTGAGGAGTCTCATAAACACATATTCCTAGGCAACCCATTGTGCTTATTTATAGAACACAACCTCTTGTCTTGGCGCTTGGTCACCTAACATGGTGGAGAAAGATTATGGGGTGCTGTAGTATCTGGCACATCTCACAGAGTTGCTGAGATTAATGGAGATTAAAAAAGAATATTTACATTTAGGCAGAGTAGAAGTCATCGTGGTCATTCAGAAGCATTTCACCGTCCATTTGGGTACTGACTTCTCAGGCACACAGCTTTGTTTTAAGTCACTTTGCAGGTGATTATTTATCTGAAATAATTTCCCACTGAAGTTTATACCCTCAGCCAGTCAGGCTTGGGCGCTGGGCTAGCACAAGGCCAGACGGCGGGAGAGCAGCCAGGGGGCTGCCCTGGGCCGCAGCTGCTCCAGGCCTAAGGGCAGCAGAGGCCACAGCATCGGTGGCAGATGCCAGCCTGTGCTTGTCACGGTCCCCGGCCACCGGGAGGCGATGCCATGCAGCCGGACGGGGCTGGCCAGCAAGAGAGTAGAGCTGCCTCCCTGGTCTCCTTCCCCTCTGGCTCTTCAGCCCCTCCCAAACTGCCCGAGTCCAAACCCCGTTGTTAAGTCCCTTCCTGCTGGAAGTACCTGGCCTTGTTTCTGTCCCTGCTTCCGGGTGCTCATCATCTGTCAGAAGGCAAAATAAATTACCCCGATCTATGTCTGCCCTGTCCAGAAAGGCATGCGTGTGCACCGGTGTTCCAGGTTTGGGGGGGGGCACTGCAGCCTTGGGGTGCAAGGCGGGGTTGGGGGGCTGCCCCTGCCTCGGGGCTATGCTTCTAATCAGTCCTGAGCTAGCTGCCTGAGGCCAGCAGGCGGGGTCTGTGAGATGCCTTTCATGTTTGAAGAGAGATCAGCCAGGCCGACATGAGTCAGGTGAGGAACTTTCCCCTGAGGTAAAGCACTGGGCCTTTACTGTGGCTCCCGGAGGATGGAAAGCTCACCTCCTGTCAGAGTGGCCGAAGTAAATGGCACGTGTTTGTCTTTCTCCTAAACACTCAAACTAGAACAAGGAAGGCAGCTCTCCTTTAAGTGAACTCATGCAAAACATTTGAAATTATTTCAACGTGCTCATCACCCCGCGTGGACCCATTCTGTTCCCCATTAATCTTCAAAGTCACTTCTACACAAAGAGAATTATGCCCTTTGGCACAAGCAGAGCCAAGCTGATGAAAGACTCACACAACTGTTCAAGGAAGGCCAAGAGGATCACTTTGCTTTATTTTGCCAAAAACACAACCTCTCTAGTCTCATTAGAGTCTTGAAGGGCATCCAAGCAAGGGCTCTTCTTAGATTTTCCTACTTGTTAAAATCCAGAGACATGATGTTCACTGGCGCTGTCATGAGGTGATGCCAGGCAAGTTATTATTAGGCACATGTCAGAGTTTGGATTTTAAATTACCCTTAAAACTAGGGTTAGAGGCTACTTGCAATCTACAAAGGTCAGCAGTGAGAGGTAAAGTAAACATAATTCAAGGGTACAAAAGATTTAGCAACTCAGGAGGGGCCTGTCCTGTGCCTGCAGCCCTGGGAGCAAACCCCCAGGACCCGCAGCGGCTTCGCCCAGATGTCTGGCTCTGTCTCTGGAACAAACCCTCCCCCAAGATGTCACACAGCTTACAGAGCATCCGTGCTCACTTCCGGTCGGGGCCGTGAGAAACGGTCTTCATGTGTCATTTGCAATGTGGCAGAAAGGGATATCTCTGAAGTGAATGACAGGACTTCTGCGGCTCTGTGCCGATTTTCTAAGGAGATATTACAAGTTGAACCACTCCTAACCATCACCCCGCTCAAAATCATAGCCGTGCAGCTCTGCGTCAGCCTCACAGCCTGATGCCCTCAGGCCTGGCGGCCTGGCGTCACTCACTTCGGCCATCACCATCAGCCTGGACCTTGGGGAAAGGCTCCATCTTCAATTGACAAGAAGCACCACCACAGAGCTCCGTCGTGGTTACAGCTTAGCATGATCACAAAGAAGAGAATTTGAGTCGGGTCTCCTTGAGAGGAAAGGATGTCATCGTTAATTTGACATGATGAGAAGCGTGTTAACATGGCCTGGTGGCATGACTTGCACATCTTACATCAACGCGCTTACACTTTTCTGACCTGCTCGGGGGCCACGTGATGAGCCACAGGCTTTGACGCCAGGGGTCGGCAGGCGGCTGGCTCTGCTGAGCTTGGCTGTGTGCAGGGGATGAGGATAGGAGAGATGAGCATCGGTCTCTGCCCCTTAGGTGCTTATCACATAGTTTTGAGAGTCAAAGTCAGTTTACGAGCAGCACCTACAGAGCCACTGAGCTCTAGACGAGACAGACTTGACTATAAATGCAGGCGTGTCCGAGCAAGCAGCAGTTGGCGGGGTCCGGGCAGGCGGACCACAGAAGGTGGGAGCTCAACAGATCGCCCGCAGTGGCCCAGGCACAGAATGGGGAAGAGTGGTGCAGAGCGTGGGAAGAGCATGTCAGCAGGTGATGGGCAGCCCAGGGCAGGGGTGCAGGCCGACCAGGCTCAGGTCAGCCATCCTCCGTCTCCCTCATGGGGAATGGGGTGTGCAGGGGTGGGCAGTGAGGTGCTAACTCAGGAAATCAGAGGATTCAAGAGAGCTCAGGACACAGCATGGGGATGAAGCTCAGAAAGAGAGAGGAAGATTCTGGAAGGCCTAAATGGAAAGAAAGGTCCAGGACAGATGTCCTGGTCCCCAGATAGAGCAAGATTCGAGGGAGAAGATGGAGAGACAAAACCAAGAGATGGAAAGTGAACCCAGAGCATCTACTCTGATAGCCCAGAACGGGAGACTTCACCCTCGAAGGGCATCGAGAGGCACCACCTGCTCAGAGGCTTACATGACACCCTCACTCACATGTTCTCCAAAGTCGACAGCGGCCATGCCTTAAGGTAAGGCTAAGCAGATCAATTCCAAAATACGATGGAACAAGGTCTTTCAAATGCAGGGCAGATGGTCTGACTTGGGAAAGCAGGAGAAATGGAAACAAATGAAATCTACTTTGATAGTAATGCCTGGTCCGTTTCTAACTTGTGGGTTTCCTGACTGACCTTCCAGCTCTAGAAATTCAAGGTGTTTTTTGTCTTCACAGTAAAGATGCAGTTACTCACTGAAATGTTTACGGTTCCTAAGCAGCAGACTGCCTCAGCGCCAAGGACACCGAGAGCCCGCACGTCTGTGGGATGCAGCGTCGCGGAGCTGAGCCCGCGAGAGCAGAGCTGACCCAGCTGTGGCCCCCGCAAAGTCCTGACCGTCTCTGGCGCTTGCGTCCCTCTCTATGGAAAGGGGATAAGAACTGGATTGATGAGCTCGCTGAGGTAATACTTGTGAGTAGCCCAGTGCCTGAGAAGTGGCCAAGAAACCACCGGCCGAGAGCTGTTTCCGACTGCGAGGTGACTAATGATGGTGAGAAATAAAATAACTGCCTGGGTTCTCAGGCTTTCTGGCTCCCTGATCAGAAAGGATCTTACAACCTGACTGTGAAGAGGAACCATCATGCCTTGCGACAGACTGGCCAAGGGGTCAGGGATGGGGAAGCAATGGAGTGTACCCTTCTATGGCTGTTTGGAGGGGGTACCCACCCTGAGGCATCCCGCAATGTCTGGGGAAGCCAGTGTGGGGTTGCACCCCCGATTTCCTGTCCTGTCCTGTTTCTTGGCCCCCCACCAATTCTTCCTACACTGGGGTTGTACCTCCTTGTTAAGGAAATTAGGTAGAAGTTTCCTTTTTCCTAGGGAACCCAAGGCAAGTCGTCAGAAGGGTGGCTCATCATCATCACAACCAATCCCACTCTCTAAAATTCATGGCTCCAGGAATTCAACTCCACCTAAAAGGAAAGTTCCTTCTAAGGTCTCATCTGCATTTCACATTCTGGCCTCTGCCCCCTTCCCCAAGGGTGCCAGGTCTGCCCAGGAGGACCTCAGGTCTCAGGTCTGCCAGCAGGTCCTGGTTTTGCCAAGGTTGTTCTTGTCTAGGAAGGGAGCCCCGTGCTACACCAGGGCACGAGTCTCCAGTCTGGCGCTGATGTATGGACCACATATAGTCCCCAAAAGGCATGTCTGGACCTGCTGCACCACGAGGCAGAGAGAGAGACACTGAGGACAGTGATGTAGCAGTAGCCTGGGCTCCGCATGCAGCGGACGATTGTGGCTGTGCAGTCACCCAGAATCAGCTGTCTCTCCTAGCCACACAGCCTGATTCTGGAGAGTTTCTTCCCTACCCCCAGCCCCACATAAGCAGAATCTGTGGGTGGGTCTACCATGTGGCCTCAGTTGGGTGGTCCTGACGATTAAATAACATTATCAATGTCTACATTCGGTAGACACATAAGTTTACTCATCGATTGGTTTAGCTGACTGGTTACTCCAAGAAAATGGAACCATGACCAACATTAGGATGAGACCTAAACTGATTCACAACTGAAATCAGCTGTGTGGAAGGACCGGGTTATTGTCAGTTACACTGTGTATTTGTGGGTACTGAAATTATTTTTGTCTCTGTGAGTGTCCAGCTGTTCTATCTGGAATATCGTTTTCCCATCTCTTTTCTGCCTGATAAAATCTTATTTTTCAATCATCAAAATCTAGATAAAATGTCTGTACTGGATGGGATATGCCCTACCTATCATAACCTTCCTGGAGATCTTGTTCAGTGAAGTTAGACATTTTCATTGTGATTAAATATCCTGAAGTTTCTAGAAAAGCCCAACTCCTTATGAGTTTTTGCTGTTAAAGAAAATTGATTGCTCTTCAGGCCACATATTCCTATATATATTTTTTTTTGTTGTTCAAAAGCTTTGATTTCCTACATCATTGTAATTTTCGACAATCAGGTAAAAAAAAAACCTGAAGAAAATAACAAATTATTTTTAAAAGAGCATTTCCCACACTTTAAAAACATATTATTTAAACATGGCGATTATATATAAATTAAAAGAAAAAACAGAATGGTGATTATTATAATCACCTACAATTTCACTCTGACATGATTATTTTTGTAGACTCTTATCTATGCATGTATACACATGTGACAAAGAGAAAATAATATTCTTCTATTATTTTATAGCCTCTGTATGATTTTAGTTTTTGTAAATCTCTCTTCTACACCATCCTTGTTAGGGATTTTCCTAAACACAAAGTGATATTGGCAGCTTCCTGGATCAGAAGACCCCATGGAACAAGGTTATATGTCATCAGGGTGTAGGTTGGGAGAAACAGGTGGAGGAAATCTATTATAACTTGAAGAACAGGGCCCTCCCTGGTGGTGCAGCGGGTTAAAGCGCTGCACTAAGAAGCTAAAGCCATTTGAGCATGAGTTCGATTCCTGCCTGCCAGGGAGGAGAACCACATGGTGCGGCAGACCTCTCCTGACCCACCCGCTGCTCCCCTCAGCAGTGTACTTCGTCGATCTGCCTGTTCTGCTCCCTGCTCTGTCTCTGGTGAATCTTCTCACCCTCCACATCTCTGGCCTGTACCCCAGTTCCATATGAATAAATAAATAAATATTTTAAAAAAAAAACTTGAAGAACAACAATCATTACAATAAATCAGCTCTTACAGAGCTTAGCCCCCCTTTGAGGGACGTAAACAGGCAACCTTATCTCATTGTCCTTTGGAGAGAAAGAGACCCCCCCTCCCAAGTCATGGGTCTTGTTAGTGACAGGGATCCCTCCCAGGACATCAAACCTCTCATCCCTTTGTGAAATTTTCCATCTTGAGATGTCAGGGATTTCCTGGCGTATGTCACAATCCATGAGATGTCCCCTGAAGAGGAATTCTAGGGGAGAGAAGGGAACTCAGAACATCCTCTGAAACCATAATTTCTGTTCATCAAAACCATCTATAATTCTTTTCCTCCTGTTGGAAACCACAGTAGCCAGAGATTTGCACAACCTCGCCAGAACATGCACGCCTTTTAAGTTCTGCCAAAGTCCCTATTTTCTAATAACAACACATTCTTGTGACATAGGCAGCCATGCTGGAGAGCCAGGGCAACCGTGACCTCGGAGTAATCTTAGATGAGGACCACAAGCTGGAGGTGCCAGCAGCCTGCCAGCGTCACACATCCACACGAAGCCTCTGCATTTCCCCAGTTCAACAGCTTTATTTAACTTCTGCAAAGCGCTGACTTCAATGTGAAGATTAAAAAGTCGTTTTATAATCCTATTACCTCCTTTCGGACACATCGTTCTAGAATCTTCTGAGCCGTGCTTTTTGTTCACGTGCCAAGTCAGGGGACACTGAACAGCCTGTGCTTTCCTGTTCTGATCTTTTGATCCTGATAGTCAGCAACACCAGGTTACTGATATCACCAAATAGGATCGCTTTGAGATGAGAGGGAAAACAAAGAAAAACTTCAGAGGAGAAACATGGCCTAAACCTGGTAAGAAAGCGGAAACTACTGTCAGCAGAAGCCAACGAAATCACCACGTTTGAAAACGGTAAACTGATCAACAAGTGGACAGAAATCGCCGTGCGGCGGCTTCCTATGTCTCGTGCTTATGTCCACTTTGTTTTCTGTTCTCTTGGTGGTTCGTATTACAGAGCAGGAAAAAGTAGGATTTGCCAACAGAATTGTTTTCATAACATTTCCAGTTGATGGGAATCAGGAAGAGATGAGAAACACTTCTTCAGAGGGCTTGGCCAGGACTCAGGTCGTGGACGCCCAAGGACAGCAGGATTATTGACAGACCTCTGCCTGGAGAGAGCCGCTCTGCCAGGGTCTGCCTGCCTGACTCCAGACTCACTATCACTGGACGAACCTTTGTCGCGGGCATAACTGAATGTCTCCAGCACATGCCTCCTGCCCCGGCAAACAGGCCTTTCCCTGAGTCCTAGGGTGTCCCCAACCTGCCTTGCCCAGGGCTGCGCTTGTTAGCAGGAAGCCCCAGGGTGCCGGCTGCCTTCTCCAGGCTGGGCATGCCGGGGCTCTGCCCACTCAAGCACCTTCTGGGACAGCCACTCTAGTTTGTCTCGGGCCCTGAGGTCACGCTGCCTCCCTGGACAAGACCCCACTGAAAAGATCTGTTTCTCAAAGCTTTGCAGACGCAGATCGTCTCCCTTCTGATTGTGTAGAGTTAGAAACAAAGAGCATAGATGGATTTCACAAAGACTCTGTTTTAAGGCCCCTTTGAGGACAAGTGACGAGGCTGTCCTCTGAACACACATTTACCCAAAGGAAGCAGCGAGCCAACCGCTTCAACAGTCCGGCCGCGTTAACACATGGCGTGTCCTGCAGGGCCCGCCACGCCCCAGCTCAGCTTTAGCGGCAGCACCCACACGGGCTGCCTCCGTCCTCTCAGCTCACGGATTACAGAGCCTCCACTGGAAGAGTCATGGTGAAGGCGTTAAACGCTGCAAAATACCACATATTGAGTAAGATTTAGCGGATGTTCCTAGTGACTGGAAAGTGGGAAGTCTCATTTAATTATATCAAATATCTGTATTGGTTCATTACGCCTATTCCCCCAAGCAAGTGACTGTTAACAACTAACAACTCAAGAGCTTCAACAACCCCATTCTGAGGCCAGGACCTCGGCGAGCGACACCTTCTGGCCTCCCGGGGGCTGGGCTGGCTGCTGTTGAGGCCCTTCTCCATCTCTCACACCGGCCTGACTGGAGTCTCTCAAGGCAAACACCACTGAGGGGGAGGAGCGCTTCTCAGAAAAGCACCATTTTACCAAACCCGCCTCCAAACGCAGGCACACGGCCACGGAGGGCAGCTGCTGCCCACTGTCAGGTGCTGACGGAGTCTCTGTGAAAGTTTCTGCCTATGGAGCCAGGGAGATGCCAACACGCTGGCTCCCCGGGTGCAGACAGGTCACGGGGCCGAAAGCGGGGGTAGAGAACTCCGGGCTACCTTTGTCTCCGGGGAAGGCAGCACCTGCGGGGGGGGGGGGGGGTAACACCCACTGGAATCCTCCCGCTGTGCCTCTGACTGATCCTGAACAAAACTGCACACAGCAAGAAAGCGCAGCTTCAAAGCTGGCTTTTTTCACCAAAAATAAGTACAATAGTAGCTTACATCAGAAGAAATGGGGTAACCCCCTAGGCAGGTGCTCACACACACTGCTTGGAAATACCTAAATGTCTCTGCATCCAAGTTAATGGAGAACTTAGGACGGACGGGCTTGGGGTTCGGTTTGTTTTCCCACGCCGATGCTTCAACTGTCTGGTGCGGGTGAAAGCCAGAGGCTCCAGGCCTCTTCAGCCCCTCCCCGTCCCTTAGCAGCCCCACAGGGCCCTGCCTCAGAGACCCGCGAGGGCAGAACTGTGCCTCTGCGCCTCCAGTCTATGGTGCACCTGCCCTGCCTTTGCCAGGTAGTTCCTCCCGTGGGGGCGACCCGGCGCAGGAGCGTGGGGCCTTCTCCTTCCTGACAGGAGGATGACCGAGCGGCCTGCGCCAGCCCAGGGACTCCCGTCCACCCCCGTCCATCTCCGCTGCTGACGTCCCTGGGCCGTCAGGATGGACACGAGGGGGCGAGTGTCCGGGGAAGAACTCGGGTAGTAAGCCGGTTTGCAGTTCCTCTCTTCCCCAGACCCCCCAATGCTGCACGTCTGGGGGACCCAGCTGGGGGAGGGGCGCAATCAGACAGGGATTGGCGGGAAGCGGCGCGGAGGATGGAGGAGGCTTCGCGGTGGGAGCTGCCTGCTCGCTCAGGTCAGGGGCCGGAGGCCCGGGCTGCGCGAGGCCCAGGAGGCCCCGAGGCTTGAGCCAGCACCCCCTTCTCCACATGCCGCTTCACTGAGGAGCCAGAGATGAGGCTCCACAGGCTTAGAAAACATGCAGCAAGTCAAGTGGTCAGAGGCCCTGGGCCGCCTCCCTCCCCCCTCTGTTGCCCACAAGCGCCGCCCCGGAGCTCTGAAACAAGCACGCGACGGTGACAGCCCCCCTGCTCTGCTCGGGGAGGCCACCAACGTGGCCGGCACTCGCCGGCGTCTGTGACACTGCGTGATGTGCGAGACCCTTCGGGAGGGGTGCATTTCCTCACAGAATAGAAAAACTTCCTTTCCCCGCCATGGCTTAGAAGGAAGAATAGGCAGGGAGGATGCCGCCAAGGCTCCATTTCATCCGCAAGGTGCCAGTGTGGGCGTCCTCTGAGGGCGCAAGGTGCCGGTGTGGGCGTCCCCGCAGGGCGCAAGGTGCCGGTGTGGGCGTCCTCTGAGGGCGCAAGGTGCC
>NW_004567102.1:87131974-87133255 GCF_000260355.1 Condylura cristata | reverse complement strand
GAGGGCTCCGCTCCATGCCCCTCCGCTGCGGACAGTGGGGCGCCAGGCCCAGCTGCTCCTGAGCGAGACCCAGCTGGTGACAGAGGAGCCAAAAAGTCAGGGGTGGCCGAGAGGGGCCCCGGGCCGCGGACCCCGCAGGATCACAGCGCACCCCGCCTGGCAGCCCAGCCCCTTCCTGTCCCTTCCTGTCCCTTCCTTGTTCGGGGATGTTCTCGTTTCTCGCTCAGAATGGGCCCCTCGGGTGCTGGGGTCGCCGGAGCCACGCGCAGGCAGAGGTCGGGATGTGGCCAGCTGCCCCCTGCTGCAGGTGGGCACCGCGGGGAGGGGCCAGGGCCAGCCTAGAACTTGCCCAACGTGGTGGCTGAGGAGGAGGCGGGCAGAAGCCTCTGGGGCTGTGTCTCCTGTCAGTGGCGGCGAGAGGAGCGCAGGGCGGGGAACCACGCCAATGGCATTGGCTAAAATCTTCATAACCCAAACGAGCGAGTTCTGAGAGAGAAACCACCACGGTAGTGGTGCCTGCGCCTGAGTTAGAAAACTCAAGATTCTTAACAAGTGCGTTTCCTCTCAGTCAACACATAAAATGAATACAAAAATGGTTGCACCACAGAGGTGCAGAGGTGGGAGGAGGAGAAGTTGTTTTAACCTACGAAACTCCCTTTTAGGGTTGATCTAGGGAAAAGTATCAAGGGGACAAATTTTCACCTGCTTTCTGGTTCACTCACAAGTAACAAAACTGAAACACCATGTAAGTGTGTCACGACAGCTCATCACAAACTCTTCCGGAATGATGTGTTAGTGTTTCACACATCTGTGTAAAATCAACCAGCACATCTGAGGGGTGGGTGGCTGACGAAGGAAACCGGAGTCCCCAGGATGGAGCAGGGGCCTTTCAGGAGGTATTTCTGGAACAGGTAACTAAAGTTGCCTATTTAGGTAAAAAGTGGAGCAGCTATCTTGAGACAAGGAAACAGCACATGCGGTGGGGGCGGGGGACCAGCAGGCATGTGTGCTGGGGGCCTGGAGCCTGGCACTGGGGGTCTGGACCCAGGAGGCACAGCCTGGCAGCCTCCCCTGGCATAGGACGGCATCCTAAAGGCATCAAGCTCCTACCCCCTCATCCGGCGCCTGCAGCCTGCAGGAAACACACTAAAATGCTTTATTAGTCAGGTTAGGCCTGTGGTGAAGGCTGTAACAAACAACCCAAAGCTCGGTTGTCTTACACAGGGCGTCTAGTTCTCATCACCTTCCCGTTCCAGGCTGGTGAGTTGGACGGGGGATGGG
>NW_004567102.1:87128923-87130904 GCF_000260355.1 Condylura cristata | reverse complement strand
GGGTGCCGGGAGAGTGCACTGCGGAAGTTACGTGTGGGTGGAAATCACCTCTTCGCCAGGAGAAACAAGTGGGGGGCTGGAGGGGAGATGCGACACTTGGCACTGGCTTCCGACTTAACTCCCGGGAGCTTTTTCACTTTCTAAGACGCCAAAAAGTTGGAAGAGGTTTGAGGGACCGTGGGACACCTTCCCACGTTCCCATCAAGAGGTGGGGCCAAACCACAGGCAGGGGGCGCTGCCCGCCACCGGCGAGGCTGGCTGTTCGCAGCTGCTGACACAACTGAACCGAGTCAGTCTCCGAAGCAGCCCATGAGTGAGGTCAGACGTCTCCGGCAGGGGCCACAGCGTGGGTGACCCGTCTGCTGTCTGGGCTTGTCCCAAGACTTGACAGCAATGTATGGCAGGAGGGGAGCAGGTACAACCAGGCCCTCGGGTGTGCATGTCTACGCTGAGGTCCGGGATGCAGGCAGGAACCCCACATCTCCTGCCCCGGGGCCCTCTTGTTTTGAGCCAGGAGTGTGGCACCTCCCATTCCCCCTCAGGGCAGCAATTAACCCAAAGGGCGCCGTGGGACATTCTGGACTCCGATCTGTCCCACCATGTCAACTCGCCTTTCCCATGATTGACAGGTTAGGCGCCGAGCTCCCGTACGCCTGGTCCGCAGAGTGGCCAGAGGGAAGCACAGGCCCCTCCTCCCGCGACAGCATATGAGAGAAGGAGCACAAGGGACCGTGCCCAAAGCCAGAGATGGCGACCCGCGGCCTGTGAGGCGTCCGGGAGAGGCGCTGTCCCGGAACCAGATCTCCTGAGTAGAAGGGGATTTCTCCTCGAGTCAGGCATTACCAACAACCCAGAAGCAAACCATTTGGAAATAAAAAGGATCTTTTGCCCATGACAGCACCTGAGGGGGGAAACCAACTGCTATACAAAAACGAACAATGATGAAATAGGATAAAACGAATTAACTAAGAGACCAAAACCTGTCTGTGGCTGCCAGAACTGCGCACGTCACGTTACTGCTCCCGGGAGCTGCTTACCGCTGTTCTTAGCGCAGGGAACAGCCAGCAGTGGTGGCACTGAAGGCATTTGTAGAACTGAAACGACCGATCTAGTCCCTATGTCACAGATGAGGAAGTGAGCCCGGAGAGGGCGAGGGAGCCGCCTCGCCCCACGGCCCACGCAGACAGGACCAGGCGGCCCCTGACCGACCCCACATGACCAGAGCCGCTGACCTTCAGAGGACCACCTGCCCCTGCTTCCAAACCCAGATGCCGGAAGGGAGCACCCTGAACCCCCGCACGTAGTCTGTCCGGATCCTGACCTGCGGATCTTACGTCCCTCGCCTGGGGTCCTTGCTGGCTCCGGCGTGTGGGCAGCCAGCTGGCCAGGCTTGCTCTGCTCCTCCTTGGAGGTCCAGCTGTCTACAAAAATCAGGCTCTGCTAGCTGGGCCCCCCCCCCCACCCCAGCCTCAGAAGCTTCACTGTGCTTGGTGGCCCACGGGTTTTTGTAAACATTTTGCCGAATGTCCATTCTGTAAGTCTCCACTACCTGCCTTGCTTACTCTCACTGAACTGACTCACACAGTCCCCTCCAGCTCCTTCCATCTTTCCCTGTGGCCAGATATATTCCATGGTGTGCACAGACCGCATCGTCCGAGTCCAGCGCTCTATCGGTGGACATTAGGTGGCCTCCACTTCCCAGCTATTGGAAACAACGCTGCAGTAGACATTGCTGAACACGGTTTTTGAGTTGGTGTTTGTGTTCTTGGGTAGATGCCCCCATGGGTCGTGTGGGTTTCCATTTCCTTTTTTTTTTTTTTAAGATTTATTTATAGTGAGATAAGCCAGAAAGAGAAAGAAAAATACCGGATGGTTTCACTCATAGCAGGAGTATAATGGACCAGGAGAGAAAATAACAAAAATAATGAACAGCCATAGACCAGAGACATTTTGTGGGGGTGGAGTGGGGAATGGGATCAAA
>NW_004567102.1:87127231-87128233 GCF_000260355.1 Condylura cristata | reverse complement strand
CAGCCCCCCAGAGAAGCGTTCACCAGACCAAAGAGCACCCCACAGAAGAGGCGGCACAGCCAGACTGACCCTGACTCATGAGTGAGTTCTCTGCATGATTCAAGTAGGTGCTTGAAACATGTTTATGACAATAAAGAAATTAAAGACATCCAATTGGCCCAAGAACATGCAATCACTGTTAAAAATTCAGCTGCACAAAATTGAGGATGAAGCTGAATTAAACTGCCCCTCCCACCACCCAGCTCAAGAGAGTCTGTATCCAGCTTGGGGCTCCCGCCCACGCAAACTGCCACCCCAGTGAAGAGGGTGCTGCCCCAGGGTGCGGGACCGGACAACAGAGGTACGCCTTTCTCCAAGGGTGGGGGGTACCCGTGCTTCACCCTCGGGCTCCCTGCTGTGCATGGGGAATCCCTCCTGCAAGTCCTGCAGCTTCCTGGTGGGGTCCCATAATTAGCCTGGGGGGGGGGGGAGAAGAAAACTGGCTTTCCCAAATCCTCCAGTGTCGCTCTTTGCCCCAAAGCAGTTTTACAGAAATCATTCCCCTGGGGAACCTCGACCTTTGCTCCCCTGCATTTCAGATTATCATTTGGGCAGCTAGAGGAAGTTGCGTTGCCTTCGAGCTTTGCTTTCTGCTTCCCATTGGGCCCAGGAGACCACGGGTCCATCCAGACCTGCTCACTCCCTGCAGGGGAGTCCACTCAGCTCCCCGGACTGCACTAGCCAACGGGTCATCCCACTCGGGGTGTCCCTTCCTTCCACAAGGGTGCTCGGCAGGCACTTTCTCTGAAAGTTTCCTTCGCTCAGAACCGCAGCATCTGTCCTCTGACTCACTAACACCTGAGGCATCTCCCGCGCTTCCAGGCGGCTCTTCCTGCACCTGGTGGGTCCCCAGGCTGGCCCACACATGCAGCCGCCCTGCAGAGCATCTCTCAGCTTCCCCCAGGAAATCGAGTGTCGTCCAGTCCCTGCCTGCAGGACCAGCCCCCCAGACCCTCCCCTCCC
>NW_004567102.1:87124559-87125601 GCF_000260355.1 Condylura cristata | reverse complement strand
CTGTCACCTCGGTTCCTCGGACTTTCCTGTCACCTACTCAGTGGTGACTTCTGGGTCTCCAGGTCTCCGGATTCCGGTCCGTGCTTCTTAACTGTTCTGGAAGTCACGCCCAGGTCGTCCTCCTCCCCCACAGCTTCTCCTGCTCTCCCTTTGGGCGTAACCTTGGCTGCCAGGCCATCTCAACACCCCTGCTCACCCCTCACCTCTCAGGGCCTCAAACGCTTCCCCTGCGCACCCCTGGCTGTCTGGCCTCCGTGCCAAACACACCTCCCCTCTTCATTGTCTCAAAGTGCTGCTGGCCACCCGCCTAAGCGTTTCTTTATTCAGTAATGTGCCACAGGCTTTACTTAGCTGATCTTTCCTTCCCCCAACCCCCCACAAAATGCAAGTTCCGTGAGGGTAGAGGTTTCTCTGCTTTGTTCACTTCTGTGTTGCGACTCTCCAGAACAGCGGCTGGCATACAGTAGGTACAATAAATATACGTGGAATAAGCGGAAGTTTCTGTAGCCACCCCCACCCCCATCTACCATCTCTGCTGAACCCACAGCGCCCCGGATTTCTCACCTGCCATGCTGTCCTGTGTCCAGCTTGCCCCCCTGAGCCCCCGCCCACAGAACAGCCCAAGAGGCCACCTGCAGTGGCTTGACCTGCTTTCCAGTTTAAAGCTTTTCCCTTCCCAAATCCCAAATGATGTGCCTACCCCAGTTGTACCCCCAAGCAGAACACTTGCTCAGTTACATGTCCTTCTAGAGCTTTCCTAACCTGCGAGTGCAGACAGCAAGTTCCCTCTTCCTGGAATTTTACTCTCTTCCTGGGTCCCACCCACGGCCCAGCAAGGTCGGGTTGAATGTCTGCACCTCCCTTCAGGGCTTCCGCAGCCATCTGGCCCGCTTCCTACCCAGTAACATCAATCTTGTGCTCCCAACACATTAAAGAATCTTCTTTTGGAGTTTCACTACATTTTGCCTAGTATTGTTCTTGTCTGGGTTTTTTTTTTTTTTTTTTTTTAAGATTTCGGCATACGAGATGTCGAGCAGTGACT
>NW_004567102.1:87118640-87123733 GCF_000260355.1 Condylura cristata | reverse complement strand
CTGTCACCACATTGTTATAAAGAACTACCCCTCCGTCTGGGTCTCCTTCCTACCTTTCCAGCTGCTGTCTGCTACCCTCCCTTCCTCCTCAAGGCACTACCAGGTCCTTTCTTGGGAAGACGGGCCTGGGCAGAGGGTTCAGGGTCCGAGCCCCCAGATGGTGGAGAGGTAAGAGGCTTCGGGCAGGTTCAAAGCCTTGGTCCTGGGGGGGCAGCCAGAGTATGGCTGCCGAAGGCACAAGTCAACTGTTGTCCAGACGTAATTATCGCGGAGTTGTTCATCTTCCACATTTTCATCCTTTGAAAATACAGGCAGAGAGTAGAGTGCTGGGTGCTGTGCACACAGGCACCTACTACCTGTGTTTCTGGGTTCGGGGCCTTGATAACCTGGGTCTGGCACACCCAGTCTAACTGCAGTGCTTCCTCACACAGTCCACCCGCCTGTGCCCACCACACAGTGACCACTTTGCCAGTCTTCTACCATCACCCTTCCTGCAGCGGCTCTGTTGTGCAATCCCTGCACCCTTTCATGAGAGCTGACCGAAGGCAAGGACCAGGGCCTGGACAGCTGGCCCACAGTGTACACAGATTTTGAGCCTGGCCAGACTCTGTCAAACTGCTTTTGAGGGGAAACCCTGTTTTACTTTCTCCCAGCAATGCGTGAGCCTTTGCACACCCACACGGATGGTGAGCTTATTAGGCCACAAGCAGAGATATGGAAAAAGACTGATCACTCACTCGTGTACCCCCAGGGCCCACAGGTGATGAGCCACCTCTCACACTCTCTGCCGACATGTGCTTTGTTACTGGTTTCTGCTGTGTCTTTGTATGTTCTGCTGCTTTGTCAGCTGTCTGTATTCTCTCACCTCAGCCTTCAGTTTGCCTTTTAACCTCATTTTTAAAGTGTTGGTAACTGCAAAAAAGTTAAAATTCTGGGCCCTCCCTGGTGGCGCAGCGGGTTAAAGCACAGCACTGAGAATCTAAAGCCGCTTCCGCATGAGTTCGATCCCCGCCTGCCCCAGGAGGTGACCACATGGCCAGCTGGCCTCTCCTGACCCGCCCGCTGCTCCCCTCAGCAGTGTACTTCGGCAGTCAGCCTGTTCTGCTCCCCGCTCTGTCTCTGGTGAACCCTCTCACCACCCCTGCACCTCTGGACTGTACCCCAGCTCTGTGTGCACAAGTAAATAAATCTTTAAAAAAAAAAGTTAAAATTCTAACATAGCTAGATGTGTCCAATTTCTTTTATAGCTTCTGCCTTTAATAGGGTGCTGAAAACATTCCTGCACTAACATGTTTCCTGGCTCTTCATTCGTTCTTCAGAATCTCTTTAACTATGACGACCCTATAGGGGTGTAAGTAGCAGTAGAAGGAGCCCCACACTGGCTCTGCCCCCACCTTGTTCCTCTTCAGGATTACTTTGGCTGTTTTTCTGCCATGTAAATCTTCTACTTTAGTAAGTTCTGTAGAAATTAGGTGGCGACTTTATGGGTGAGAGCAGAGGGGAGGGAGCACAGGGCTGATGGTGGGGACAGTCATGCTTTGGTGGAGGGTGAACTGTGATAACCACAAATGAAATGGGGGGAATCCTGCACTTCTATAATGCAAACAGTGATGTCCACCAGCATTAAAGGAATAAAAAAAATTTTAAATCACTAAAATTTAAGACATAAAGAACCATCCAAAAAATTACATGTGTGTTTCTCCCACTACTTTGTAGACACATTGAGAGAAACCCTAAATCTCAGCCACCTTTTCCACCTTAAAATAGACACATCTGCTCTCTCGGCATGGTGCTGTGTGACCACCAGTGGTCAAAGGTGGCTACTCTAGCCTAAGTCAGCCTAGACGAAACCTTCCATTCCTCACAATCACGTTCCCAGAGCTGCAGAGGTACATGTGGCCAATGGCCACCAGGCTGGACATGCGGGTGTTGGGCGTTTCCTCACGAGGCAGCCTACTGGGCGGTGCCCAGCCAGATTTTGGGCATCAGTGGGCGCGTGTTGAGTAGAAACAATCACAGTCGAATGGTCCACACTTGATCTTGGCAAAACACACTGATTCTCTTTTTGATAGATCATTGTTCAAACATGGTCATCGAAATTTTATGGTTGGCCTTTTACTGCTCTTAGGAATGAACAGACCAGGTATGACGGTGTGTTTATCACACACTGAGTCACCCTCACAGGTCAACATGACTTTTGTGCTGCTTGTGCAGCACACAGGAGACATGTTTCTTTGGGAATTCTGTGACAAATGTTGAAATAAGACTTTTCGCGGACATCCACTGGGAGAAAATTTAGCAAGTGAAAATTTGGCAAAGGCCTAAGGAAAGAACACGGGAATCCCATTTCCCTTCCTGGTTGCTCACGTGGGTACGAATGCTTGACCCACGCCTTCTTGGCCTACTTGGCGGGCAGCAGTTTTCCCCTTCACGGGTGAGTGTAGTAAACACTCCATGGCATGCCCAGCGTTTTGTGGCCTAAGATTAGGTCCCAACACTGATCGATAACTCTGCACAAGGGGAGGGACAGCCTGAGGCATCAGCATGGGGCTTCAGAGGAGGGGGTGACGCAGGCACCCCCTGGAGGCAGCAAATTGTGCCCCTCTATTATATCAATGTATAAATCATTGGCAAATCTTTAACATATAACCAAAAATTGTAGGTTGGCAAATACTCATAATGACCTTTCTCTGACCTTTTCCTTTCTGGTAGATGACGGTTTCACACAAGAGTTTCACACCACGTTCACATAAGTGAGGATCATAGCGTGCTGCTCGGAAAATACGCAATATTTCTGTTTTAATTTTTTCCCTTTTTGTTGAAATAATCATGTTCTAGCTGATTTTACCATCAATCAACTCGAAGTGGATTAAAGACCTAGACATAAGAATGGAAACCATAAAATACCTGGAAGCAAAGATGGGTCAAACACTACACGACATACACTTCAGCGACATCTTTAAAGACAGAGCACCCAATGCAACGATAGTGGAGGCAAAGATAAATAGATGGGACTATATCAAGTTAAAGAGCTTCTGTACAGCGAAAGAGACATTACTAAAAACAAACAGACAGCCCACTAATTGGGAAAACATTTTCTCACACAAAAGTAGTGATAAAGGACTGATCACAAAAATATACGGAGAACTGATGAAACTCAACAAAAATAAAGTAAACAACCCCATCAAAAAATGGGCAGAAGAGCTAAAAAGACACTTCTCCAAAGAGGAAATGCAGGTGGGCAACAAGCATATGAAAAAATGTTCAACATCACTCATAATAAGGGAGATGCAAATTAAAACCACAATGAGATACCACCTCACCCCAGTGAGAATGGCACATCTTCAAACAACTAGCAACAACAAATGTTGGCGAGGATGTGGAGAAAAAGGAACTCTCCTGCACTGCTGGTGGGAATGCAAACTAGTACAACCACTATGGAAAACTGTTTGGAGGTTCCTCAAACTGCTAAACATGGAGCTTCCCTACGACCCAGCAATCCCACTCCTAGGTATCTACCCAAAAGACACAAAAACACTGACTGAAAAAGATATCTGCACCCCCATGTTTATTGCTGCTTTAATTACAATTGGAAAAACATGGAAGCAAATGCCCAAAAGTAGATGACTGGATTAAAAAGATGTGGTACAGGCCCTCCTTGGTGGCGCAGCAGGTTAAAGCACAGCACTAAGAAGCTTAAGCCACTTCTGCATGAGTTCGATCCCCACCTGCCCCGGAGGAGATCCACACGGCGCCGCAGACCTCTCCTGACCCGCCCGCTGCTCCCCTCAGCAGTGTACTTCATCGATCTGCCTGTTCTGCTCCCCGCTCTGTCTCTGGTGAATCCTCTCACCCTCCGCATCTCTGGCCTGTACCCCAGTTCTGTATGAATAAATAAATCTTTAAAAAAAAATGTGGTGCATATATACAATGGAATATTATTCAGCAACCAAAAAGAGAAACACATGTCTTTTGCAGCAACTTGGATGGAGCTGGAAAAGATCATGCTTAGTGAGATGAGCCAGAAAGAGAAAGAAAAATACCGGATGGTTTCACTCACAGCAGGAGTATAATGGACCAGGTGAGAAAACAGCAAGAATAATGAACAACCATATACCAGGGACATTTTGTGGGGGTGGAGTGGGGAATGGGATCAAAAACGGGGGTGGGGAGGGAAGTGCACGGGACTATGGTGATGGCACACAGGTGACTTGGTGATGGGAAACCCGCGGGGGTTACAATTGAGATGGAAAAATTAATAATAAATGATGTAAAAATAAACTGTTATTAAAAAAAAAAAAACCTGGATGCTGTCTCTTGGCCCCCCGCTTTCTGGTCTTTTGACCTCCCTCTGTCAAAAGTGGGGAGACCTGCGGTAGACCCCGAAGTGGGTGGGTCCTGGGGGCGACGTAAAGCTTATTGACCCTCAGGTGCCCCCAGAGTCTGAGGCTTTCAAAGGGGACGTGTAGCTCTGACCTGCTCCCTCAGGCCTGGGCGCTGCCTCCCCCATTGCCAAGGCCCCCTCGCTGCGCCCCCAGCTTCAGACATCAGCCAGGGAGTGACTCGGAGCTGGCCCTGGCGGCCCACACCCCGCTGCAGGCTGCCCAGGCACAGGCCCTGCCCCCGCCATCCTGCTGTCCCCCGCTGCTGCGAGTGACCCCAGCCCTGAGTGTCGGTGGTGAGGGCGAAGCCAGCTCCATGTTGCCTCGCAGCTCCTGCCCGGAGTCGGGGGCCCCTGGCAGAGCGCTCCTGCAGCGCCTGGCCTGCCCTCAGCAGGCTCTGAGCCGGTGGCTCGCGGGAGAACAGCGCCCAGTCTGCTGCTGGCCACTGCTTCCGGCCCCCTCGGGGCTGCGCACACCCTCACGTTCAGCACCACTCCCCCCAGCCAAGGAAGCAAGCCCTGCAAACTCGGCACTGTCGGCGCAGCCTGGGGTCTGCTGGACATCGGCTGCCGGGCGTGGCGGGGGCAGGAGTGAGAGGGCAGGAGGGTGCCAGGCTCTGACCAGTTTCCACCAGGCCGGGTCTAATCCCCAGACGATTCCCCTGTGCCTGTCTCCCCCTTAACAAGTGACAAGCCTTCCCTGGTGGCGCAA
>NW_004567102.1:87108590-87118495 GCF_000260355.1 Condylura cristata | reverse complement strand
CGCCCGCTGCTCCCTCAGCAGTGGACTTCGTTGATCTGCCTGTTCTGCTCCCCACTCTGTCTCTGCCCCTGCACCTCTGACCTGTACCCAGTTCTGTGTGCCTAAGTAAATAAATCTTAAAAAAAAAAAAAAGTGACAAGCCTGAAATGTCATCCCCTTTCTCCCTTCCCGGCTCACAGAGATCAGCAATTCAACCCCAGCCTCCCACTTCCAGGGTCTCCACTTCTCCTTCCCCACTAGGGTATGATTCTCTGAGTGACCTGGGAAAGGTGGGTTTTGTGGCGTTGCTAACCTGCGTGGGTGCAGAGTGAGTGACAATTTCCACAGTTTAAGATTCTGGTTCCTGTGGAAAGTTTACGAGAAGCGGGGTGACCCTGCGCTGCGATGGCTGCTAGCAGGAGGTGTGTGATCACTTCTTGTGAATTTTCTGGCTCACGTGTGTGTGTGTGTCAGCTATGGTCACCAGCCGTGGGCACCAGCCATGGGCACCGAAGATGCCATGGACAGATGGGAACGCTGGCCAGAGGGTGGCCATTTCCTGTGGCTTTCCATTCCTCTCCTGCACCGGCAAGAGCCCTGAGCCAGGTGGCAGAGGGTATCCTCGGGCACAGGGGAGGAGCCGGGCGCCCGAGATGGTGTTGGCCTAAGCCAGAGGGCAGCCGTGCTCTTGTCCACTGTGGGGGAGGGGCACACTGCACACAGTGACTCCCAGGACCCACTCGCAAGGCCTCAGTGTCCGTGGGCAGAAAGCTGGGCACACGGCAGCCTGGTGCCCTGCTCGGGAATTCCCGAGGTGGGTGGCGGCCAAGGCGGGCCAGACGCTGCTCTGGAGAATCCATCTCGAGGCCCGTTCCGGTTGGCCAAGCTCAGGGGGCAGCTGGACCGAGGGCCTGTCTTGCTTGCTGGCTGCCAGCTACGTCGTTCTCAACGCTGGAGGCCGCCCACACTCCCTGGCTCGTGGCCCTGCACCTTCAGAGCCGGAAACGCCGCACTGTCTCCTTCCCCGCTTGCAATCACGTCCTTCCCTCTCCTGCTCTTGAAGGACACATGAGTGCAGTGGCCCTGCATGGTGCAGGGTCATCTCATCTAAAAGCCCAGGGCTCCCCCCGCGCCTGCACCTGCAAAGCCGCCCACGGCCACATCATGGTCCGTGTCCGAGCACAGCCGGGGGGCGGCGGTGGGGGGGATGTCTTCAGAGCTCTGCGGAACCTGACGCCTTCTGGAGTCCTGGACACGGGCCCTCCAGCTCTGCCGTAGTCACAGCAGCTGTCCTTTGTTTGTTCTGTCGTTTGGTTGCAAGTAAAATGAATTACATATAAAAATGCTATTGGCTACAAATCTCAGATTGCTATGATAAGTGATAGAAACCAACCCAGAGATGATTATTACTGGTGCTCAGTAAAAAATGACTTTGTTTATAAAAACAGAAACCCATTAAATGAGTTGGGTCTGAAAAGTGACTATCAGGAAAAAGAGGCACTCATGGACCGATGGGCGGGTGAAACACTGAGCAAACGTCAGCCTAGAATTGTACATGGAGAAACGGAGCTGGACTCTGGAAAGACCGGCGCTGGACTTCAGCAGGGCTGGAGCGGGCACTGTCACGCCTACCCTTGTGCAGCCCACAAGCTAACAGTTGTTTTAGCAGGTGAAACATGGAATCCTGAACTCCAGCCAAAAAAATGTTATCTCCTCCAAAAAAGAATTGCATTTCCCTGAGAAGATCTGCATTACAAAATCTTGTACTCCATTTTATCATCCTATTTTCAATTTTATCAGTAAAAATGTGGAAAGAAGCTCACCATGAGTTTATACTGCCTAGAGCACACTTTCCATAGGGGGTTACCTTTCAGCTCAGTTCCAGATTATTTCCCGGGTCTAGAGTGCACACTTCGGGCCGTTCGCTCTGATAGTCCTTCTGTGTTCGTGAGTTGCGGTCTCCTACAAGGAAGGGCTTCCGGTGTCACTCGTTTGCTCCCTAGCTCAGCACGGCTTCTTGGTTTACTGGGTGGTTACAGCTCATTACTAGCATTATCCATCCTGCTACACAAACTGTCCCACGCAGGCTCTGGGGCCCCCCGGAGCCCTCACTCCTCCCCTCGTGGGCCCGTCACACACAGACGCTCCCGACCCATCCTGCTCACGCTCTGCTCTCGTCCTCCCATGAGCCATTTCTCCAAGCACTCGTGTCCTCTCAGTGCAGAGTGGTATGCAGAGGGCAATCTCTGGGCACCCGACCCCGGAGCTCGATCCCACGACTCCTGTTCCCACCCGACCCGCCAGAGCCCACATTTCAACCCTTCTTCCAACAGTACCACCTGGGGTTTCCATTATCTCCCACACGGTCAGTAACTTAATCAATATACACAGAAGGCAGGGTCAGAAGCACTCACCTAGATCACTCACTAAAGCAAATCTACTGCTAGGTTTCAGCATTTACAGCTATTTTTTAAGGTAAAGTTTACAAAGAAACTTAACATTTCAAGGAGTCCTGGCAAACACACACTCCAGGAACCCGCAAGCTCTCCAGACAAACAGCGTTCCCATCAAGGCGCCCCACAAGGCCCCTGGCACTCCTTCCCAGTGAAATCTAAGGAAGAAATCAGACTGATTTCCCTGGAAGCAGAAGGAGGAAAGGGCCTTCCTGCCTAGGCCGATGAAGCCAGCAGCGTTGCAAGACAGCAAAGTCTCTCTGGAGCAGCAGCAGTCTGCAGGGCCCCCCAGAAAGCCCGCTGCTTCAGTGATCCTCTGGAACGGCTGGGCACGGCCATGTCACCACTGTGGCTTTATCACAGGGAAGCAAATCAGCAGAGGGAAAAGGCGCAGGGGTGTGCAGCCTGGGGGAGGCCAGGCTGGGGCCTCCAAAGGCCCTCCAGGGCCACCCAACTGAGGTCCCCTCCCAACCAGCCGCACCAAGGTGAGGAATGCTGTCTACAGGGCAGGTGGCTGGGGACACGGTGCCCGGTCGGAACTGGGCACACAGGCACACACAGTCCGGCAGGCACCGATTCCACCTCCCAGGAGGACAGCAGGTGGTCAGCAGAAATCACACTGAGGGCACCAGCAGTCCAGGCACGGGAGCCACTCGTATCAGTGAGGGTGGCTGGAACACTCTGCAAACCTGGATGCCAGCCAAGGGTCAAACTTGCAACAGGCCTTTCTCAAAATAGCGTCTTGCATGGGCTCTGTTGATGCTCCTGCTAGCAATGATCCCTGCCAAATATCAACAAGTCGAATTGGTACCACGTAAGAATGGTGTAGGATGAGGTGAGCCACCCTCAGCGTGCCGGACAGGACCCACGTTCAGTCATCAATGCGCAACGGGAAAGTCACACGATCATCCCAATTTGCGCCAAAATAGCATTCAGCTCTGTCTCTAGGCCTCCCGGACCACAGCCCCCAGCCCTGTGCCCGCAGCAGGCTGTGCTGGGGCCTGGCAGCTGGTGACGTCGGCCACACCCCGCGGACGGCACGGCCGTGACCCCACTCTCGCGCCCTCCTGCTGGAGGTAGGTGCCCTCTGCTGACACACCCAGCGGGCCTCCGCCGGGCTGATCGGCACGCCGCGTGGCCCTGCAGCCAGTCCGTGTCCCGGTCTGAACTAAGAGCCTGTCCTTAGTGGCTGGGAAGCGCTCCCCCCGCGCCTGCTGCCTTCGTGCTTCCGCAGAAGGGGGGGGTCAGCGCTGGTCTCTGTGCTGCAGCCACTGGCGCTTCGTCAGCCTCACGGCGGGAGCCCAGGCCGCTGAGCCGCGCCTCAGTGGTCTCCGCACTCGGAGACCTCTTGGAGCCGGCCGGCAGTGGCCTGAGCTGGCAGCTGGCGTCAGCCATGCATCTCTGGCAGTTCAGCTCTCCTCCCTACAGGCGCTTCCTAGTGAGCGTGAAATGACGCGCACACCGTGCAGGCAGGCACACTGCCCGGCCATGTCCACACCTCTGCTAGACCTTTTTTATTTTTGCATATAAGAACTAGGGTACAGGCCAGAAGTATGGGGAGGCGTGAGAGGACTCCCCAGACACAGAGTGGGGAGCAAACCAGGCGGATCTACTGCAATTCACTGCTGGAGGGAGTCTCAGGAGGCTGGAGGGGCCTGCTGGGCCCTGTGGTCACTCCCTGGCCGGGGAGCGCACTCCGGCCATGGCGGTGACAGCCTGAGCCTCAGCCCGGAGCCACCAGGACACCCTCGCCTCACCTCTCTGAAGGGAGCCCAAGGACACCGCTCAGTGTCCGTAGGTTCCTTCACTGGTTCTCGCTAATCTCTTCTCATTATTCTTCTAGTGGTTCCTTCAGCAAATATAACAGAAACCCTTAAATTACCGCAATTACTCAGAGTTAATATTGTACCACTTTCCATAAAATACAGGACCCTTCTGACAAAACAGTTCAGCTTATCGCCACCCTTAGTTCTATTGTCACGTTGCCCCACTACAGTGTAACAGTTTTGTCCTTTTAAGAAATTAGAATGAAGAACAATGCAGCCGTTTATATCGGCTTAGATATCTACTATTTTGTGATACGCTTTTTCTTCTCTATAGATCTAAATTTCTACCTAGGCTCCATTCTTTCCAGACTGAAGAACCTCTTTGATTATTTCTTATAATGTGACTCTGCCAGTAACAGATTCTTTCCATTTTCAGGTTTTTGAAAGGGTCTTCATCTTTTAATTTTGGAGGATATTTTTTCTGGGTATAGAATTTGGGGTTGGCACAATTCTGTACTTTAAAGATGTTATTCTAGTACATCTCACTCTCTCCACCCTTTTCCCGATGTGAACTCAGCATAATTCTTATTGTCACTCCCAGTGGTGGTGTTCGCTTCTTGTTTTTGTTTCCAAGCTTTCCTCTCTACCTATGACTATGTATTTTTCATAAATTTTTAAGAAGTATAAGTCATAACTTTTTCAAATAATATTTTATCCCATTTTTCTTATTTTCCTCTCTTCCTAAGACTCCAGCTACATTTGAGAGTGCTTGATCATATCCCACATCAATATCTTTTCTTTAAAAAAAAAATTTTATTTATTCATACAACAGCTGGGGTTTACGCCAGAGGTGGGGGTGGGAGGATGCCCCAGAGACAGAGTGGGGAGCAGAACAGGTGGATCCACTGAAATACACTGTTGAGGGGAGCAGCGGGGAGACAGGAGAGGTCTGCTGCGCCCTGTGGGTCACTCTCTGGCCGGGAATTGAATTCATGTTGCTGTGGCTGCAACAGCTTGATAACGCTGAGACTTAACCCCTTGTCCACCAGGGAGGGCCACCATCTTTCCAATCTGTTTCTCTTTCTTAGAATTGATCATTTTCAGATTAATCTACCTGAAAATTCACTATCACTTATTTTGTTCCTATAAATTGCTGTTAAGTTTATGTAGTTTTCCATTTTGGGTGATTCATTTTTTTGGTTCTCAAATTTCCACTTCTTGTTTTTTTGTTTTTTGTTTTTTGTTTTTTTTTTTTTTTGTTTTCCTTTTTTTTGTTGAAAAAAAAAAAGATAACTGTCCTTTTATTATAAATTCTCCTTGAATGTATTCAGAATGGCCTTTTAAAAAATTTTGGCACCTTTTAGTCACTCCACTGGAGTACTTGCAGGTACTTTTCTATTGACTTCTCACCCTCAATATGAGTCACATTTTCCTGCTCAGTGGGCATCTACATTGTGGCTTCATTCTGGAATGGCGAGTGCTACACTGTTAGGGCTCCAGACGTGTGTGTCTTCCAGACGTGTGCTGACAGTCCACTAATTTACTCGTGGGTCAGCTTGATTCTTTGGAAGCTGTTTTTAAACTTTGTGAGGAAGGTTTTAGAGTAGCCCTTGTTCCAACGACAGGAGCTGGATTCCTAAGCGTGGCACTTGTGTGGCATCAGCTGGGAGTGAGGTGTCCTTGAGCTCTCTCCCCTCTGCCTGCCTGGGCTCCCACAAGTCAGCCCTGAACAGCCTCCACCATGGCCAGTGGGCCTGGGCTCCTCAGCGCTGCTGCAGCAGGCCTCACACACTCTCGTTCTCCTCATAAACAGGTTATTGTTCAGCCAGCGGCTCCAGGGCTCAGTGAGGGTGAAGACCAGGCCACAGCAGTCCCGGCTTCCTGCAGCCGGTCAGAGCCCTGTGCGCGGCAGACTCTGCAGAGGTTGCCTGAATGAACACATTCGGTTTAGACCAGCAGCTAGTCAGGGCTGACCCAGTTACAATCAGCAAGAGTTTTCCCCACTTGCTGTAGACATGGCCCTCTCACCTGCCCTCCCTCCTTCTCTCCTCGCATACCTTGGGTCTTAGAAAAAAATTTCTGTACTATGAAACGGTTTCTGAAAAGATAACATCTAAAATACAAATGAAGAAGTTAATGATGAGTCACATTTTTTGGACTCAAACCAACACAAAACACTGATGACCAGTCATGCTGGGGGACCACCCACGCTGGTGCTGGCCGCAGAATCGCCTCTTCCGAGCCAACAAGGTCACTGGGGGAAGGGAGGACAGCAGGAGTGTGTGCACTCTGAAGCCCCTTCTGCTCTCCCTCCCTGCATGTCCCCAGCTGGACATTCCCCTCGGGGTGACGCTGGCCAGGGGGAGCTGCAGGCATCAGCAAGAGGGAAACAGTCTGGAAGGCAGCAGAGGCCAGAGAGGGAAGGAACGAGCCTGGCGACGTCACGGAGGAGCCCACGCCCTGGAGGCGTGGCTGTGGCCGTGGCCGTGGCCACGGGAGACCTGTCCAAGCTGGTGGGATGGGAGGGCACGCCGAGTGCTCTGACCACGCCCCCAGCCGCCCTGTGTCCTCTGGCAGGTTCCCCGTGTGCGGGACAGACTCGCTCTTACTGTCTTTGTGTCAGTTTCCCCAGGACGGCTAATTCAGCTGCATCGGCACAAAAAGGTGCTCTGTCAGCAACGAGCTGACAGGCGCGCGGGGGCCCGGGGTCCCCGGCCCTCCGTGTCCCCAAATCAGGCTTTCACTGTGTCCCACTGACTCGGCCCCCTCCTCCCTCCCTTTCTCCTCTGCAAAGTCAAGACATCACCCGCAGACACGCTTCGCCCTCCCCTCTCCTTTCCCCTCTCGCCCTTCCTTCAAGCTTTGGCTGACACGGGAATGGGACTGTGTTCACCTCTGTCCTGGGTAGCTGCTACAGCCCCATCAACCTGATGGGCTCGTGAGGGGAGAAGGCAGGTGTGATGGTCAGGATGGCAGATGGGACCTTTCAGGCGCAAGGTGAGCTTGTGACTCTAAAACATGCCTCTGTCGTGGGCCAGGCATGCAGCACTGTGAGAACCCTAAAACGATCCTCCTGGCTTCTGTCCTAGTGAGACAGAAGAGACCCACTGCGCTGCAGACCTGCCAGCTCCTCCTCCCATCCCTGGGGCAGCCTGGTTTCCACCACAGTCCTCAGGCAACCCCCGCCAGAAAGTGACCTTAGCACATTGACGTTAGCTTCCCCTCAGATCAGTGCTGTTTAAGCAATTTTAAATTAGCACCTACTTAATATCCTCCTACCACAAATATTCAGACACACAAGTTCCAGTCCGCCATGCCTCCTCTTCCTGCATTTAGCCAGTGCCATCCAGTTACCCACCTCAGCCCCTGCACGCCACCTCCGCCGGGTGGGCCTCACAGAGGCCAGGCCAGTGCGTCCAGCTCTGGTGTCAGGAACACGCCATGAGCGGGTCTCCCAGGCGTGCGCTGGCTCAAACGTCCAGTGAGAACAGCCACCCGGATTTGCTTGGCCTCCCTATTTCAGAATTCTGCGACTCGAAGTTGTTGTAGGGCTACTGGTAACCTTCTGGGTGTAAAAGCCACGGAATCAAGTAAAGCTCTCTACACTGGCGCTGCCTGCGCAAGAGACTGCGGGCTGGTAGGGTGAGCGCCCAAGCTCCCTCTGCACAGTGGACTACACCACGGGCGGGAGCCCAGGGTTGGGCCGTGCGCTGCCCGCGAGGCCCCGTGGCTGACTGCGGGCACCAGCAGCCGCCTCGTGCTCCTCGCCCGCTGCCCGCTGGGGGGGGCTACGAGCTCACACATGGCGGGAGGTAACGGGGCCCCCGGGTGGCACCGACGCTGCTCTGCCCGGCCTGCCGGCCTAGGCTCCCTTCGCGTGGCCGCCTCTGCCTCCCTCTGAGGCCCGGCCTCCCGGCCGCCACCGCTCCCTGGCGCGTGTCTCTCCTGGCCTCAGCTGGGTCCACTGTGCCGAGCGCTCCCCGCGAGTCATTTCCTTCCGTGGCCAGGAGCCTGCTCCGTGGGGCCAAACCCTACCATATCAGCACACGCCTCCTCGCAATTAAAAGCAGGGTCTTTCTGTCTTTTTAGATGTCTTGCCAACCGGATTTGGAAACTGAGGAGCCATGAAAGGTGAGGCCGCCAGAGATCCTGCCTGCCTGGGCTCGGTTTCTCTGTCTGTAAAACGGGCGCTGGGGCCCTCCCTGGTGGCGCAGCGGGTTAAAGCACAGCACTGAGAAGCTAAAGCCCCTTCCGCATGAGTTCGATCCCCTCCTGCCCCGGAGGTGACCACAGGGTGCGGCAGACCTCTCCTGACCCGCCCGCTGCTCCCCTCAGCAGTGTACTTCGTCGATCTGCCTGTTCTGCTCCCCGCTCTGTCTCTGGTGAAGCCTCTCACCGCCCCGAGCCTCTGGCCTGTACCCCAGTTCTGTATGCACAAATAAATAAATCTTAAAAAAAAAAAAAAAAAGGGCGCTGGTCTGTGGCAGCTCTTGCTCATTTGTGTCCTAGCTGGGGCAGAGAGTGAGAACAAAGTCACTCATTTTTATGAAGCTACGTTTATTCTCTTCCTAAATGTCGGTTTCTAAAACGTCTGCAGTCACTGCTCTTTATTTCAGTTGAGGTCACAAGATTATTTGGCTTTTGTCGCTTTTGTTTCTTTTTTATTTTTGAGTATCTTTCTCGGAATCCTGTTCAGTCATCATCGTTGTGAAATTTTCTTTTCTGACCCCTGAGGTACAGCCAACTGGAACCGACAGACCAGCTGCTTGTTTGAGTTCAAGGCTCTGGTCTCCAACAGGCCTCTATGTTATTGACTTCAGCAAATTTGATTAAAACATTTTTTAACCACAACCTCAACCTCTCAGACTTGCTCCTGTCGCCCAAACCCTCAGCCTCTCTGCATTCCAGCATTAGCTTAGCTTGTCCCAGCTAAGCTCACCCTCTCCGGGACACCTCACCCTGTGGAGTGAGGCTCTTCTTTCCCTCCATCCACAAACGCTCCCCTCGGGGCTCCACCCCGCTAAGTGGTGACGGCCTGAGGGAGCTAGTGCAGAGAAAGGTGGCAGCTCCCTGCAAGGTGCAGGCTACGTGCGGCTGGCGTTTGCCTGTCTCTACCTAACATGCCATCTCCACAACCCAGAGGTGACGAAATCAGGCCTGGGAAGCCTGGAGGCTGCTGACTGGCCTAAGGTCACAGAGGAGGTTGAGAGAAGCGAGGGCACTGGACACCGCCACCGTCTCCGGCCGGGCTGGGACACTCGCCACACGCCTGCGCCCTGGTCCCTGACGAGCCAGCGCTGCTGGGACACAGCAAGCCGGGCCCTGTCGGAACCCAGCAGACGACACCGCTTAGATAAGGCACCTCCAGAGCTGGGCTCCCGCGCAGATGAACCCCTCTGGCCAGATGGATCAAAACTGTCTTCACCAGCCATTTCCAAGACGGTGCCGTGACTGGGGTCAGAAAGTCACATTCACACTCACACACACATACTCACACTCACACACACACTCACACTCACTCACACACATGTACACTCACACACGCTCACACTCTCACACATATGTACACTCACACACGCTCACGCTCACACTCACACACTCACACTCACTCACACACATGTACATTCACACATACTCTCACACTCACACACGTACACTCACACACACTCACGCTCATGCTCTCACACTCACTCACATGTACACTCAT
>NW_004567102.1:87101855-87108210 GCF_000260355.1 Condylura cristata | reverse complement strand
GCTCATACACACACTTTCACACTCACTCACACACACACTCACACTCATACACACACTTTGCAGCAACAAGTGGCCTGCGAGTGGACAGGACTGCGACGTCAAGTCACGCTCCTTTCAGCAAGGCTACACCTTATTCCAAACCAAGTCTCAAGCGTGCTCACGTCTCAGCACAAACGCCTTATTTCTTCATGTGCCAGGACGTCCACCGCCGATGTAAGTTTTAATTATTTCAAGATGAGATGACGTACAGATTTGCTTAGACTTTAAAAGACTGACCAAAGTAAATGGCCTCGGGAGTCTGACTTTAAGGACAAATGAAACCCTCAAAGCCACAACCTCACGCCCAGAGGCTTCCGCGGGGGCCGCAGGAGAGGGCAGGTGTCCTCACCGAGCCCTGGCCGGCGGGGGCGAGGGCTGATCGCCCACCATGAGCGGCTGAGGACAGCATGGCCCCGGCCCTCGGGGAAGGCTCCGGAACCAGGCCAAGCTCACCGCAGGTGGTGGCCAGGAACAGCCCGCGCCGCGGCCCGGAGCTCTGGACCCCGGCTTGAGCGACACCAGAGCCCCTGGGGCCCCGTGCAGCCGCCTGCCGGCCCTGGGCCACCTTCCTCCTCCTGGAGCCTGCACCTGGGAGGCTGCTCGACGGCCCACCCGCCCCGGCAGGCTGCCAGGCTCAGCGGGCGCCACCAGGTGGAGTCCATGACTCTCCCCAGGGAGCAGGCGCTCAGGCCTCGGGCCCCAGCACCGTCTCCCTGGCAGGTGCCACTCTCACACACCTGCGGGCGGGGTGGCGATGCCCCGGCTCACGCCTCTGGGAGCCCAGACCACTCCGGAGCTTCCCCGGCCAGCGGCGCACACGCCTCACCAGCTGCCCACGTTGGGAAGACGGCGGCACGTTTCTCCTGTTCTCTCCTCGCGCTAGGGGTTTGCGCCTTGGTTACTCGGGCACACCTCGATTGAAATCGCCCTGCCAGGGCGGTGGCGCACAGGCCCACATGGCGCCACCCCCACCCTCGAGGGTCCACGGCCAGTAGGCACGGTGGAACCCCACGTAGGGTGCAAGGCAAGTCCGCTGCCCTCCTCCCCGTGCAGACGCTGGCAGGTGCACCCCAACCCAGGGAGACCAGCCTGTGGGGTGATCAGGCTAACAGGCCACCTGAGGAGCCCACCCTGGCCTGGATCCCGGAGGCCAGGCCCCTGATACTCCATGAAGCAAGATGCTAAATTTTTAAATTTGTAAGCAGGAAAGGCAAACACGTGGTGTGCCTAAGTGCCCATGAGTGGGTGAAGGGGTGGCCTCCATCTACCGTGGAATACTACGCAGCTGTGTAAAAGATGGAACTGCCCTTTGCAACAACACAGACTGAGCCTGAGATGGAACTGAGCAACGTGAGTCAGAAAGAGGAAGACAAGTGCCCCATGAGCTTATTCACGTGTGGAATAAAAAGGGCACAGCAAAGGAACCGGCACGCCAAACCAAACAAAACCCTGACATCTCACCACAGTACTGAGTTGGGAGAGGAGGCAGGTCCTGTGGCGCCACACAGTGGGAGGGGCCGTGGGACTGAGGTATTCCAGGCTGCCTTGGTGGCCCGTGGAGTGTGGTGACACACACCTGAAGTGCGCATTTGTGCTTCCAAATCACACAGTGTTGTCAACCAAGGTCTACCCACTCTCAGGAAAATAACACAATAAACACGTAAATGGTGGTTATGACTGAAATTCATACTTCAGGCTCTTGTTTTTATTGGAAAACATGTTTTTCCTGCTTAGTAGCAGAGTCACGTGCCTGCGTGTTTTCAAGGGGAATCTCTGTGCCTCAGGCTTATGCGATAAGCCGCAGCCCTCCTGGAGCACAAAGGGTCCTCTGCTCCCCCATAAGGCAGGCAAGAGCCTCCTGCTGAGTGGCAGTGCATTGCGGCTCCTGGCCGCGACCGTCCATCTGGGCCGGAAACCAGCTCTCCCCACTGTCTTCCGGAGTCACTCCCCTCAGAAGCCCCTTCTGAGCTCCCAGGACTTGCTCGGCCGCTGGGGGGCGCTGGGGCCGGGGCCACCTGCAGGAGAACCATCAGGCTCTCCTCGGACCCTCAGACTGAAGGTCTGTCTCATGAATGTGCACGCTGTGTGTGTAGGTGGGGTAAGGGCTGGCATTTAGCTTGCAGAAGTCACGTGTACCTTTTCTGTACACTGGTCACTGGTCAAATAACATATTTAACCATAACTTTAGAATCAAGATTTACTCGAAGGTTCAATTTAGAAAAATTGAGTATCACCAATACTCATAGTGCTGGCTGCTAATCACGCACGCCCTTCCCGGCGCTGTGATCCTAGTCCCGTGAGGGCAAGTGAAGAGCTATTTCTACAGCCAGTGGCAGAAGCCAAAGGCTGCTATCGGTGGTGCCCCCTGCCAGGGTGAGAACCCCAGGGAAAATGCGTGCCGCACTGGGGGTGCAGATACGGACAAGACTATGAGGGTCGGCAGAAGCAGCCCGCGGCATTCAGTGTGTAGAATTCGGTGTTTTCGGATCTTCAGAGATTCCGATTCTGGGGTCAGAAATTCCTGCCACACTGTGCCAGTCTTCCAGAAGGCTGTGCGGCCTCTGAAGGACACGGCGAGGCCTGGAGCGGCCAGCCCCGACGGGGAGAGTTCGGAGGCTTTGCAGGTGCCGAGCGACGGAGACTGTCCCAGCTTGGCTGCTGCCACCGCCTGCGGGAAGGCGAAGGCCCGAGCGGGGCCTCGCTGAGCTGCGCGTGTGGCCCTTTGTGGGGTCGGTGGGCCGCGGCAGCTCTGGCTGCCTGTCTGGTGTCGGGCTGGGGCTCTGCAGCTCCAGGAGCGTCTCCCAGGCGACTTCTGTTGTCTTCCTGAGTGGGGACCGGGCCCGGAGTCCGGCTGCAGTGTGCTGTGTCCACATCTCGGGAGCGTTGGTGTTCAGTCCTTTAAACCCTGGACACAGCTTCAGGGGAGGCCTCAGTGACTCTCTTTTCCCTGGTTGGTTAAATAAACCCCACTATTGTTCCTGAACCTAAGTAGCCTTGCAATTGTGCACACAGGTGAACTTGTTGGGGGAGGGGATGTCCTGAGCCAGCTCCGCAGAGACAGGTTTTGTAGATGCCACCCCCATTCCAGACACAGAAACTACAACTCCAGCAGCACCCCAGGGAGGGAGGGAGGGCTGCATGGGCCCAAGGGCGGAGCTAAGCAGACATTTGAGACTTCTGGGGATACACAAGGAGCCATGTTGGGCTCTCTCCCCCCACCCCTTGGCCCTGTGACCTGCTCTTGAGGAGCCTTCACTGTGCTATTGGGGTTCCAGGTCAGCGGAGCTGGTAGGATGCTCTAGTTAACTTGTATCTCTTCCTTCTTCCCTGGGTTGTTCCTTTTCTTTTCCCCTTGTAAATAAACCCATTGTTGACCTTTTTGTGTGTCTGCAGTACAGTTGAATCTTAAGTGTGACACAAGCTATGCAATGTCTATCGACTGACAGATTCCAGGTAGATCGGGAAAAGCTCTGAAAAATCAGAATTTCCACTGCTGACTTATGTCAGGACCTCCCTTTTCTTTATAATCATAATATCAAAAATATTGTAGCAACATCAGTTTGCAACTGGGTTGCCTTAGCTCTAAATTGGCTACCTGGCTGGGCAAAGTATAAGCTGAGCTGCTCCTGGGCAGGAAATTCTTTTGACTGAAGACAAAAGGCCAGCTCTTGGAGATATAATACCCCAGAGCATCAAGACTCCTGGAAAGCTTCCTTGGTCTTTTGACAAAAAGCGAATCTTAAATAAAACTCCCGTGGACAATTTCCTAACATTATCAACACAGGTTTTGCTTAATGCATAACTATGTGACTTCCTCTTAATTTCCTCTTTTCCTAAAACAAACACTAGCTACTATCTGCTAACCTTAAGTTAGCCATTAGCTTCTCTTCAGACTATCACTGACGACTCTGCTAACACAATTTACTCCTCCCTAGGGCTCCTAAATCCCTTGCTAACAGCTCATCCTTTCCCATACCGTGATCCTTTGAAGTCATAGTTAAACATCTGTATACATGAAAACTATCACAAAGATGTACAGTCTAGTATGCCATGAAGTAGCAGGAAGAGGATGCATGTTCCCCTCTTCCTTTAAAACTTTTATGCCGATTTCTTATTAACTTACCTGATGCATTATTGTAACTAAATCTTGCTAACCAGCATAAATAAAGACCTGCAAAAAGATGAGCAGGAAGACTCGCACCCAGCTCCAACTCCCGCGTCTTCCTTGCGCCCTTCCCCCCTTTACCCCCCTTTCCTCCTGTTTTAGAAATCTCTGCACGCCGACGCCTTCCCACCTTAGGGTCCTGCCTGTCTTGCCTCCAGACACCTCGGTAGTTAGAGCTGATCTCCAACATAAGCGCGCGGGTGAGGACCCACAGTCAGGCAGCCCAGTTCGCTTTGGGTGCTCTGTAACAAACTCAGACAGTGATTGGTAAACTACTTGGGCAGTGTCCCTGGCCGGTTTAGCGCCCCTTGCTGCCCTGTATCACTTCATTTCTACTAGAACCCACCACCGAAACCTCTCTTTGTAGAGCATTTTGCAAGGATCTCCTATACATGTTTCTCAGTAAATATCTCACGGCCCTGTGACGGAGACAGCGATCTCCATTTTGCAGAGGAGGGCACGTCCTACGCTTCAGGCCACCCCATGGCCAGAGCAGGGAGCTCTGACCTTGCAGTCGGTGCCCCCCCCTTGGTGACCTCTGCTTAGTCTGCAAGGGCCAGGGGACTCAGGGTACCAGGCAAAGGGCCTAAACTCTGCCACTGGTTCAGAACCTCACTTACCCCTTCTGGTTCTCCCCGTCTGCCACAAATGCAAACAGAAGGCCTTCAGTTCACCCCTACGCCCCCCCCAAAAAACAATTGATCTCGCCATCAGGGAAGAAGGCGGTGGGGTGCTAGCAGGGAAGAGGCCACAGGGGGGTCCAGGCACTGTGCTGGCCCCAACTGAGCTGCTCTCACAGGAGCCAGGAGGGTGGCAAGTTCTGCCATGTGGAGCAGCGTGGCGGGCGGCCGGAGCCTGCGCTGCTGAGGCGGTCTCTGACCTGGGGGGTGGCCGGTGGGAGGCCTGCTGCCGCCGCGTTCGAGACCCCCAAGGTGGCCGCTCCTCCACTCACCCCTCCCCCCAGCAGCGCAGAACTTCAGGGAGCGGAGTTTGACCCCTGGGGGGGGGCGGTGGGGGCGGCAGGCCTCAGCCACCAGGGCTGCTCCAACTAATACAAAAGGCGCCTCTAACTGTCCCCCTTGAATACCCAGCTCAGTGCCTGACACTTGCAACAGAAAGCAAGAGGCTGGAACAGCAGCGCCCGACCCTAGTCTCTGTCCTCCCTGACCTGACGCAGACCAGCCTGGACCTGTTAAATAACTTAATGGATGTGTGTTTTGAAGCTAGAGATTAGTTCTCATCCCTTTTACAAGAGCTCGGGGGTACAAATAAATCACCCCAACCATGTGGGGAACTTGGCTGCACTTGACCCTGGAGGTCAAGTTCATTTCTCCCCCAGACGATTATTCTTGGAGGGTTTTCAAGCCCACAGGGAGCTGAGGGGGCAGGAGGAGGCGCAAGATTACTCCAGGTTGGTGGTAAAAGGTGAGAAAGTTCTTTGGTATCTGTCTCCATCTCTGGTTTGGGCTCTACCACTCTGGGAGCTGGCTGCCCCCAGGGGACCTGGGTGAGGGCCCTTTGTGTGTCTGCAGAGCCCTTTGAAGCTTCTTTTCTTCTGTTTCCACATGTGGGGCTGCCTGTGCGCCAAGGGGAGCCCCCACCCCCCCAAGGGGAGCCCCCACCCCCCCATGGCGTCTCCCCCTCAGAGGGCTCCAGAGCAGGGGTTTCCACTGGAGGCCCATTTGCCTTGGCCCCGCAGACGCTCCCCCAGAGGGGCGGGGCCAGCTTGTCCCACCACTCTTGGTGCTTAGAAAACAGGAGAGAGCTGGAGCGCTGGAGCAACGGCCCAGTACACGATGCTGAACAGGGGCCCACGCTGACATCACATGTGGGGGCCGGGGGGCCACAGGACGCAGAGGTGCTCCCGGAGCCCCCTCACCTGACAGCGCAGCGCCCCATCTCAGAGGCGCTGTTCCTCTGGAAGGAATTCTGTCACGGCAAATGCAGCTCATGGTGAGGCTGTAGCAGAAGTCTGGGTCTGAATCCTCCTGTCCCACTCAGGGTTGCATGGGCCTCCCTAGTGCCCATGGGGCGAAATCATGAGCAAGAGAACATTCGGAGTGCAAGGGACCCTCCGATGCCAGGAACCACCACACAGAGCCTACTGGAAAGTGACACAAGCTATGCAACGGCTATCGTCTGACAGATTCC
>NW_004567102.1:87090293-87101022 GCF_000260355.1 Condylura cristata | reverse complement strand
AAAAAGATGAGCAGGAAGATTTGCACCCAACTCCGACTCCCGTGTCTTCCTCACTCCCTCTCCCCTTCTTGGAATTTCTGCACGCCGACGCCTTCCCATCTTAGGGTCCTGCCTGTCCTGCCTCCAGACACCTCAAAAGTTGGAGCTGGACTCCGACAGGAAAGCACCGAAACAGGGAAGCACAGGGTGGGAAGGGCCCGGGACTCCGTCAGCTCCCCTGCAATCCGCCACCGAGTCTCCAGTCCAGGCACAAATCAGTCACAGCCGAGATGAGCCAGCTGGGAAAACCCTCACCCAGAGTCTGTGTGCATGGCCTCACGGACAGCCACATGTGACATCACTGGCTTGCACAAGTGAAGAAATAAAATATGCTGGCGGGACAATTAGGAAGGTCAAAGCACAATAAAATGGTGGTTCTTACCCCGGAGAATTCACATATTCTCTCTCGTCCCAGCATGTTAATGGTCTCGTTTTAATTTGAAAGAGTCAACATATCATCAAAGATAAAGATGATGAGGGTCGTCAGTTACCGGGAAAAAGGTACAGAGCATCTTTCCTACAGTGCAAAGCAGCATCAGAGAGACCTACGCAGGGAGACCGGCTGATCCCGCGCAGACAGGACGATCCCGCGCCCTCAGGGACCTACGCAGGGAGAGGGCCGATCCCGCGCCCTCTTACTGCACCTGAGAGCTGTGTGCTCTCTGGCAACAGCATCACAGATCAGTGGCCATGGGACATATTTCAACTACTGGGATGCTTTGGGGAAAAATAGAACCAGCTTCTTATCTCACCATCCTGATAAATCGATGAATCAGAAAACAGTAAAAGAACAGAGAAAATTAATGAAACCCAAAATGGTTTTTTAGAGAAGACTAATAGTTAAACCTCTAAGGGATCAGGAACAATGAAAAGGGGGTGGGGGGCATTGCCCCGTGTGTCTCGGAGTGCCTGCGTGTGTGACTGAGATCTGCTGGTGTGTGCATACATCTCTGTGGATATGTATCGTGCATGTGTGTGCCTCTGTGTGTGCCTGCACATCCGTGTGTATATGCGTCCATGTGTGCATGCATGTCTGTGTGTGCACGTGTGTAAGTGTGTGTGCGTGTATCTTCGTGTATGTGTGTGTGTATACGTGGCTGTGGGTGGCTGTGTGAGTGTTTGTTTTGCATACATACATCTGTGTATGTGTGTGTGTTTATCTCTGCGTCTGTACGCACATGTGTGCACGTGTGTGCATGTCTGCATGCCGGTGGTGTGTGCTCACACAGCATGTGAACACAAAGCCTGTGCAGCGCAGAACCGGAACAGGGCTGCCACGTGCCCCTGCCTTTGCTCAGGCTCTCGGGGTTCCGTTTCTCCAGCCATAAGGAAAGCAGCTGCATCACAAGCTTGGGACCCGCCGCTGCAGGGTTGACTGGAGTTTTGGACGCCTCAGACCTGAACTGGTGGCCAGATCCTGGTTAAGTCAGAGCTCCATGACCAATGTCCTCAACTCTAAACGTTGGGGAAGCCACGTAGCTGGAGAGGGGTGGGGTGAGGGGACCCTCAGACGCTGAGCAAACCCACAAACACTGGCAGCACATGGGAGGGTCCAGATCTTTGCACTCACAGGTGGGGGCTTCTGCTCCCCCGCTCTGCCCAGACCTGGGGCTGCCTTCCCATCTGGCCATGAGCACAGCGGACTCTGGGACAGTGTGCAAGAGGCGGGGATTCGGGGGGCCCTGGGGCCTGACCACACAGCCCGCTGACCCTGTTTCCACCCTCAGCCTTCAGTCTGACCACAGATATTTCGGGCTCCGCGTGAAGCCAGCACAGACCCATCGCCCGGTACCTGAGAACATCTCCCCGCGGGGAAGGGCCGCCCCGCCACCCGGCCCTCGCGTAAGCAGGCGAGGGAGCCCAGGCGATGGCGTCAGCGGCACCCCTGTCCCGGCTGCAGGGCGTCTGGACCGAGAGCCAGAGGCAGCACCTGCTGTGCCTGCTGGCACCGGCCGGGGGAGGACTCGCCCGTCAGAGGACACCGGCAGCATGGACGGAGAGCCGTGAATTTCGTCACTGGCACACTGACATAAATTGGGAGGGCTCGAGTGTCACCGGCCACTTGCCGGCTCAGGGGTCTTTCCAACCACTGGCCGCTGGACCCGACAACAGCAAGCCACGGGGACAGAATCCAAGACGCCAGCCAGTGACCCCGAGAAGCCTGCGTGCACCTCTCACCGACAAGGAAAGGTGGAAGAATATTCTGGAACCTGGATTCACTCACCCTCTGCTGGGCCCTTCACTTCTTATTGTCAACATGTGAACAGGAGCAGACAGATACAACCACAAGATTTCCAGAAACGTGTGATCTCCTTTCCCCCCTTGGCACCTAAATGTCCCCAGCAGAAGAAAACGCCCCAGATAAAACAGGATGTTTTCATGAAGTGAACATTCCTGTTGCGTCTAATACACCCAATGACCAAACGCACAGCGCCCTGTCGGGTCAACTTACTCTGGCAAGCTCCCACGCGCAGAAAAGGATCCACTACACAGAAACCCTTGGGGACTGGCTCGAGACATTTGTTTTCTCACTAGTACAGGAGATGGAAAGAGAAACAGACTCTTTCTCCAAACGGAAATGTAAGTTTGGAAGACGCAGTTGGGTCACTTAGAATCATCAGTTCATTCAAATCTACAAAAATCGTGGTGCTTGGTAAACCCGGGACAATGCCATGTGTGCAATCTTGCGACTGAGCTGTTCGACAGAAGCTACATTATTTTGAGAGGCCGCACCCAGGGCCTTTGTGCAAATGGGACTGAGCCATTAGGATGGGACTGAGCCATTAGGTAATAATATTAACCAGGAGGTTGGGTTGCAATTTCAGTGAAAACAGCCCAGAAGCAGCAGCCAGTGACCAGACCCGCTACTCCGGGCTCTGCTTCTCACTAGCAGCGTGCTGAGGCTGCCACTCACCTCTCTGCATCTCGTGTCCCCTAGAAAATGAGGGAGCTGCTCTCCTCACAGGCTCCTCAGGGGCAGTCAGCGGTGTCTGGGTGCCGTGTCCTAATCAGGGAGCACTCCTGGCCTCCAGTGGGTGGATACTGCTCGGTTGAGACCTGGTTGCAACTAGATTGGACAAGAATTTCAACAAGCGACATTCAGCTCAAGCATCCTCTGGTTCTATAAAAAAAAGAAAATCAGACTAGTTCTTGCACCTCAGATCCTCTATTTTTAAATTACCCCAAACTGCTTATCTTCGACATATGTAATTCTCATATAGTACACAACATACGTGAATCACATGCATTTTTTTTTTTTTGCAGCGTTCAAATGCAACAACACAGTTAAACCTCCAAAGTTTGTCAGGAACAGACTCGTAATAAATATTTACAACAGTCATTGGCCGTGATTCCAGGTCTCTATATCCCAGCAGTAATGTTAGTCTTTTGGGAAGAAACTTGGAAAGTTGTCTGGGGGGGTGTTTGTTGAATAAATGATTCATCAAGCAGTATCTCTGGTGTCGAAAGAAACTCAAGGCTTGTGAAAGTCTCGGGCGGCCGGAGCCAGAGACCAGGGACCTTCAGCAGGATGGTGGTTCCTGGGCCCACACACAGATTCGGAAAGCAAAATAAAACTAACAAGGCTGTCCCACAAAACATCTTTTCACATTCATCTTTTCCAGCAGGTGCTTTGGCTAGAGGAATATGCACCTGCTTGCTGTCGCCCACCTGCACCTGGGCCTGCATCAGTCAGTCCGTGAGGCTGGTAGCCCTGAGCTCTTCGTGTCTTGTTGGAAATGTTTTTCATTTGTCTGTCGGACCCCAGTGTGCTAAGCTCCCTGAGGAACGGCCCGTGCCCTGTTCACTTCTCACCTCAGTGCCCAGCCAGTGAGCCCAGGTGCCAGACACCCTATTTGACATGGATTGATATGGCGGACCCCACCGCCCCGCACACACAGCAGCCTGAAGTAGAATCACAGCAGGAGAGAGCCACGCTCAGAAGCAAGAAAGGGTGTCCCTGGTGGCTAGTCACAGACTACACATGAAATCAGAGAAATGGTTCTTGAGATTCAACTGTGTGGAGAGTTGTAAACCCCTTAGTATTGGGGTTTGGTACCCCAAGAACAGAAGTCATGGATCAAACCCTGATCTGATGGGCAATTGAAATTGAATTCCCAAAATAAAGCTGAGGGTGGGAATAATTCATGCCACTCTACCCACCCCCAGAAACACAGAAATAAGAAAGCCTAAAAGTATTTGTAAATGAGTAGGCTCTAAAAGTGTGAATACATTTGAATGCAAAAACATAAAATTACACTGAAAATAACAAGGAGATTGAAAACAAATCTGCTATATGTGAAAAAATGCTCAGTATCACTTTAATCAGGGAAATGCAAATCAAAACCACAAGGAGATGCCAGCTGACACCGGTGAGAATGCCCGTATCAACAAATGCTGGTGAGGAGGTGAAGAAAAAGGGTGTGGAGAAAGTCTCTTAGAAACAGCTGATGATTTCCTTAATTTGTGACCCACTCCCAATTTAGGGCTCATCAGAGCTGCTTGCACTGCTGGTGGGGATGCAAACTGGCCCAACCCCCGTGGAAAACTGCGTGGAGTTTCCTCAGACTACTAAAAATGGAGCTACCATACGACCCAGTGATTCCACTCCTGGGAATCCACCCAAAGGACACAAAAACATAAATTCCAAAGGAAACTGCACCCCTATATTCACAATTCACAACCTAATACCATATGAGTTTCCAAAGGAAACTGCACCCCTATATTCACAATTCACAACCTAATACCATATGAGACACATGTGGTGTCTATACATGATGAAATACTACTCGGCTATCAAAAGGATAAACATGGAGGGATTGTGCTCAGTGAAATACTCAGAAGGAAAAAGAAAAATATCAGGTAATTTCACTCACTCACAGGAGGAATATAGGGAACCAAACAAAGGATCCAGAAAAAATGCAAAACTATCTGAGACATACGGGGGGAGTAGCGAGAGGGGTCAAAATGGGAGGGCGCGCACAGAGGACTGTGGTGGTGGGTCACAGGGTGCTGCAGTGGGAGATTTATGGGGGTGCCCCTGAAGGGGACAGCAAATGCTGTAAGAAAATGAACAGTGAGAAAATTTTAAAGAAAATATCTTAAAAAATGAAAATGTATCTGGTAGAAATTCAACCATTAGAATAAAATATCATGGACAAATAGGAGCGAACCCAGCAGAGGAGAAAACAATTAAGTCAATAATACATTGAGAGCATAACATAGATCCCAACACAGAGAAATAGATAGAAAACACAGACCCAAAATAAAAAGAAATGAGGGAAGGGTGAAAATCTTTAACTTATTTAAAGAAGGGGATGGAAAGAATATTTGAAGGAAAAATGGGGTGAGACTTTTCCAAATAAAAGCTCCACCAGACGTCTCCCTCACCTGATGGAGCTGCTTTTCTCTAAGTGGCCGGGTCATTTCGGCCGCTGACTGCATGATTACTCTCAGAGACCAAGTCTGGGCCAGCCCAGCAGTGTGTCTTCCACCCAAACGCCCTCCCCGAGCGCTGCACTTTTCCTGATGAGACTCGGAGGCCTCCCACACCCCTGACCCATCACACCCTGGGCCGCTCCGGGCATACAGTCCTGTCCCCCAGTCAATGCCACTGGGCTTCTTAACTGGCCACTTGTGAGAGATGGTCACACAGACCACAGTCAGTCCACCGACAGACAGAACTGACTGATAACCCCAGGAGCAGCGGCCCCCAGACAGCCAGGACTTTATTAACGACAGTTTCCAGGTTAAGCGGAAGCACTGTGATGAGCTGTCCACAGCTCCTGCAGCATTCTGAACCCCGGCCAGGGAGGGGCCCCCAGGGCGCAGCGCTCCGCTCCTGTCTCCCCACTGCTCCCCTCAGTGGTGGATGCCAGCGGACCTGCCTGCTCTGCTCCCCGCTCTGTCTCGGTGAAGCCTCTCACTGCCCCTGCACCTCTGGCCTGTACCCCAGTTCTGTATGCAGAAAGAAATCTTTTTTAAAAAAAAGTTAATTAACGGGGAAGCTTGAGAGAAAGGGGAAGGAAAATGGTGGGTGGTGGGTGTGTAGATAACTCCACACACACACGTATATAAAAATGTGATGGGAGAGTTAGACTCGTGTTGTGAGCCTCTGGATACAACTGAGAAAACTCCGAATTTCCCAACAACAGACACTAAGTCCTTCTCTTCTGACAGTTAAAGGATCCCTAGACTTGGCTCATCCCTTCTCTCGAGCTGAGGCATGGAGACTCATTAACCGACTCGTTTCAAGGAGCAAAGTGAGTTCTAATCCCATCTGGACAAAGTTCAGCTTCGTTTCCAATGCAGCGCTGGCTGTCTGGCACCAAAGCGGTGGCAGACTTTCACGGCCCTAATTTGGGGATCAGTGACTCACCCAATGAACTTGAAAGTACAATGAAATTTGGTTTGACCCCTCAGATTTTATAAGAAGTTATTCATCTACCCAATTTATCCCCCACGAATAGCCAGCCCGACTATCTACTGCGAAATGGGCTTCTGCGGGATGGACAGTGGCTGGGTCATTCGGAGTTTGGACGGACAGGCAGCTCGGCTCGGATTAGGCTGAGCGCCAGGAGCAGGGTCCAGCGGCAGGAGCCAGGAGCGGGGTCCAGTGGCAGGAGCCCGCTGGCGGTGCGAGGCCCCGGCCGTCCCGTCCGCCCAGGCAAACCGGGTCGCACAGCTCGCGGAGGGAGGGCAGGGCAGGGCCAGAGAGCGCAGGAGCCCACCCTACCTGCCCGGAAGAGAAAGGAGCCTGTCACCCCGCCTGGCGCCGCAGGGCCGCCGCACCCGTGTTCCGCCCGCACACGCTTCGGAGACCTTCCTCAGGCGCCGTCGGCTCGGTCAGACTCGGACGCGTGAGGGAGGAGCGCTGAGGTCTGCTGGACGCCCTCCAGGAGGCGGGGGGCTGCGGCTGGGGTCGCCCGGTGGAGGGAGAGCAGCGGGGTGCTGGGGGGAGCAGCGGGGTGCTGGGGAGAGCAGCAGGGTGCTGGGGGGAGAGTAGCGGGTGCTGCGGGAGAGAAGCGGGGTGCTGGGGGACAAAAGTGGAGTGCTGGGGGAGGTAGCAGGGTGCTGGGGGAGAGAAGCGGGGTGCTGGGGGGAGAGTAGCTGGGTGCGGGTGGAGGGTAGATCAGCGGGTGGGGGGAGAGCAGCGGGGAGAGCAGAGGAGACTAAAAGGGAAGATGGAACAAGAGCTGTCGGGCAGGGCGACAGGGGCTTGCATTACTCTGCGGGCCCCACTCTCCCCCTGACAGGCAGCTTGCGCCCCATTCACGCCCACAGTGTCACCCGGGTTAAGGACATCGAGATGGAACACTCCGGAAAAATCCCTTCCATTCATTTTGCAATGAAGTCAGCATATTGGACCTACTCATTTATAGAATTTTTGGACTGGAAAATCCATGAACACAAGATTGTAAGACTAGCAAGCACAGAAAATAGCAAAGGGACAATGTAAATAAATGTGAATTAAACTTGGGGACTGCCGTTTGGGCTTTTGAAATCTACCCGTGATGCTGGGAAGATGCTGGGCGAGTGTACAGGAGCTAACACGGAACAGCGGGGTGCGCTGGGGATGCTGTCGTCTGTGGCTTTTGTTAATTTTTTTAAAGATTCACTTACTTATGCGTACAGAGCTGGGGTACAGGCCAGAGGTGAGGAGGTGAGAGGACCCCCCAGAGACAGAGCGAGCGGGGAGCAGAACAGGCAGATCCACTGGAGCCCACGGCTGAGGGGGCGGCTGGAGACAGGGGGGGCCTGCTGCGCCCTGTGGTCACTCCCTGGCCGGGGATCGAACTCGTGCTGCGGCGGCCACAGGGCCACGGCTAGCTTTGTGGTGCTGTGCTCTAACCCGCTGCGCCACCAGGGAGGGCCCATCTTTTGTCACTATTGTTAGGGGTTGGGGGCTTCTTTCCCTTTAGAGTGTGCGTGTGTGTGCGTGCGTGTGTGTGTGTGTGTGTGCGTGTGTGCGTGTGCATGTGTGTGTGTGCGCGCATGTGTGTACGTGTATGTGTGTGTGTGTGTGATTTAACACTTCCTAAGAAGATGCTCCGCCTCACCCAAAAACTGCGGCAGGTCCTCTAACTCGCATCCTAACTTCAGGTCAGCACAGGGTGTCCCCTGGAGCACAGACCAGAGGGGCACCCCCCCAGCCCCCCTACATTAGACTTTCTTTCCTTAACACAAACTCAACTATCTTTAGGTCTGGTTGGGGTACGATGAGACAAGGAGGGTCCCAAACCATGGGGTGTGGGGGGGGAGGACTGAGGATGGCAGACGCGTGTGGCACTGGGAAAGAAGTCGGAGGCTCCGGTCACCCAACACAAACGCCTCCATGGCGGCCCGGGCCCCCCGCCTCCTTTCCTCACCTCCAGGAGCCCACGAGGCTGAGTGGAGGCGCCGCGGCGCAGCTTGGCTGGGCTCTCGCCAGCAGGAGAGCGGCCTGGGGTCTGAAGATGAGTGTGAGAATCTGGGGCAAAGGTGCCTGTGGCCACGGCGGGCTCCCCTCGAGCGAGCACTGCGCAAGGCTGTGGCGGGGGACCACCAAGTGGAGTGGGTGCTGGAGGGTGTGTTCTGGGGGCGTGTCCGGGGTCCTGGTGTGAGCGGGGCCTCCGGGGTGGCCTGAGCCCGGTCCTCATGGGCTCCTCACGTGGCCTCTCGTAAGGACGCTGGTCCAGAGGGGGCTTCCGTTAGGCGATGCCAGCCACCACCCTCTGCCCACGGGGGCCGCCTTCCGGGCAGTAGGGCTTGGGACTCCCACGTCCATTCTGAAAGGACAGGCCATCACACCCTCTGCAGTGACCAGGCTTAAGTCTTCAACAGGGACTCCGTAAGAGGGCTCGTTCAGGCTGGAAGGAGGAGAATCCCGAGTGACAGGCAGAGTGGGTGGCAGAGGCGGTAAAGTGTAAAGAAGACGTAGCCGGGCTGAGGAAGGTCTTTTGAAAACATTTCAAAAAGATGTAGCCAGTCAAAGAGGCCGCTGGGCCAGGAGAACCTGGAGGCCCGGAGCTCCGTGAACCTCTACTCTTTACCTTCTCTCTCCCGCCCCTCCAGGCGCCCACACTCTCCAGGCAGTGAGGCTCCCCGCAGCTCCACGGCAGCCCACACCAGGATGACAGCTAAAGCTTCACGGCCACCAAATGTCCGGCCACGCTCACTCGTCTCCAGGGGACTGACAGCCCAGCCGATGTACCTGGTTTTGCTGCAGGGTCACTATCAGCCACTGCGAGGCCACAGGGCCACTGTAAGGTCACTGCAAGGCCACTGTAAGGTTACTGCAGGGCCACTGTAGGCCACTGTGAGGCCACTACAGGGCCACTGTGAGGTCACTGCAGGGCACTGTAGGCCACTGTGAGGCCATTGCAGGGCCACTGTAAGGCCATTGAAGGGCTACTGTAGGTTACTCTAAGGTCACTGCAGGGCCACTGTGAGGCCACTGCAGGGCCACTGTAGGCCATGGTGAGGCCACTGCAGGGCCACTGTGAGGCCACTGCAGGGCCACTGTGAGACCACTGCAGGGCCACTGTAGGCCACGGTGAGGCCACTGCAGGGCCACTGTGAGGCCACTGAGCTTCCCAGGCCCTCCCCCCACGGCTTCCAGGACACTGGACCGTGGGGAGAACATTCTCGATTCTGCCTCCTTGTTGCACTGTCCTCGCGCTGAGACTGACGCGGCTCTGTCTGTGAGCTGACGGGCATGAGACGGTGTCCGCTCTGGGTAGCGCTGCTGGTGCTAACTCGGGGCATCCCTCCCTGAGTGGCCGGCGGGCTTTCAGCCTGACCCCATCGACACAAAAACCCCCATAACACCCCAGCGAACGTAGTGTCTACTGAAGCGTGATGTCCAGATTCACTGTGACAAAGTCACTGGATACACGCGCCACGCCTTCAGCTGCCCGCTTGTGCCTCGAAGTGCGTGGGAGCATGGCAGGCCCCAAAGCCCTTCGACAAGACGTCTCGGCTGCTGTCCTGGGGCTCCTGGCGTGGAGACCCCCCCGGCCGGCTCATCCAGGGAGGCGCCGTCCCGCCCGTGCGCGGTACTGCTCCCGGCCCCGCCAGTCGGCTCCTTCCACTGCCCTCCTGTGCCAGCGTAGACGGGAGCTTCTGCGCTGCTTGTCCTGTTAATCAGCTCAGGATTAAGTGGTTGCCGCCCGCCCTCTGGCACACTCATCTGGGTGGAAGCCGGTGCCCCGCACAGGTGAAGGGATTACAGGCAGCTGGCCTGGGCTCGGGGTCACAGGCCCTAAGCAATACATGGGAACAGGAAACTGGTCACTAATCCAACCCTGAAGGAGAAAGAAGAGCTGAGCATTATGGAAATGAGAACCCTAAAGCGAAGAGCCGCCTCTGGCCTCCAGTCAGGCTCACGTTACAGGGAAGGGGTCGGAGGCAGCCCCGTCCTGGGTTCTGCAGGGAAAGCCCGGGAGGTTCCAGGGGTGTTTGCACTCAGGGAGGCGCTGGCTCTGGCGCACGGTGCACGGGGGGTCCACCCCCTCGCTAGGCCCGACCCACCCAGACGCCGGCGCTGCAGCCCCCGAGGCGCCTCAAAGCCAGTGCCGCTGTGAGGTGGCTGCGTGATGGGCTGTGGGGCCTCTGCAGCAATCCTCCCTGGGCTCCTGTGGTGCAGCCGTGGCCTGGGCCGCCCGGGGTGGGGTGGGGGTGGGCGCGGGTCTCGTGTTCTATTGATTTCCTT
>NW_004567102.1:87085854-87090128 GCF_000260355.1 Condylura cristata | reverse complement strand
AGGTCACGTGGGTCAGCACCACCGGAGCCAGGCAGGTCACGTGGGTCAGCACCACCGGAGCCAGGCAGGGCTGCGGCTGGCACCTCGGGGCTGCCACCCCACACACCTGCGGCCCCACCCCATCCCCCGCCCGGGCCCGCTCCCCTTTGCTTTGCCCCCGCACCCCGCACGGTCAGGTCTGCAGTCTGGTTTCAAGTGTCCTTGTTTACGCCGGTCCCTGAGCTCAGTTCTGTGGAGGCCACACGGGCACCATCGGCGTTTGCCCTCCCCTGATGACCCCCTTCCTCCAGCGTCACCACTCCGGGCCACCCCGCAGTCACCCGCGGGCACCGGGGCAGGGTGGCACCTTGGGTTTTAATGTGCAGGCCCAGGAGCCACGAGGCTCCTTCCAGGTGCCTCATCCCACTGCGAGCCCAAGTCCAACCTCCGACTTAAGGGAAATAAGCCCAGCGCCATCGCTTCTGAAGATAAAACTAGACATCCCGGCCTCCCTGGCGGCGCGGCGGGTAAGCACAGCAGTGAGAAGCTAAAGCCACCTGAGCATGAGTTCGATCCCCACCCTGAGGTGACCACATGGCGCGGCAGACCTCTCCTGACCTGAAGCAGAGTACTTCATCACTTGGCCTGTTCTGTTGGTGATTCCTCTCACCCCCTGCGCCTCTGGCCTGCACCCCAGTTCTGTATGCACACATAGATAAATCTTTAAAAAAAATAAGCCATATCCCCCATGGAGGGAGGGAGGGAGCCCCCGGGGGGTCCAGGCACCACAGTGTTGGCCCCATGCGGCTGAGAAGCTGCCCCTGGCTCTGGGCCCTGGAGCCGACTCCCCGGGGTGGGACTCCAGACGCAGCTCAGGCTGCCCTGTGGTGGGGGATGGAGACCCAAGGGGCACAGGTGCACCTCTGGAAAGGAGCCTGAGGCCACAGAGAGGCCTCCCGGCCCTGGGCGCTCTGTGCAGGCAGGCGGCAACGATCTGTTCACCCAGAGGGAGGAAAAGGGGTAAATGCACACACAGAAGGTTCTAGCAAACAGCCCCTGAGACGGCGTGAGGAAGGTCCTCCAGGGACCAGAGCCCCCTTCCATGGGCTGGGCTCACCCGCAGGGAAGCCGGGTGCAGCTGTCCGGGGTGCTTGTCCTTGAAGAGTGGGAGCAGCCTGCCCTGGGCTGAGCCTCCCACCCAGAGCCCTGGAGTCTGAGTCAGGGCAGGTCACGCGCCCCAGGCCTGACCACCGGGCCCAGCACCTTGCAGGACACGAGGGGCCGGTGGGGTGTGGACAAGGTGGGGTAGGAGGTGAAACGTCTTGTTGAGTGAAGGCTCACTATTGCAAGGCTGTGTGGGGCCTGGGTGTCCCCACTCCCCAGCCGCTGACTCCGACCAAGTGTCCCCAAGCCCGGAGCTCGCCCTGGTGTCAGGAAGGTGCTCAGGCTGCGCTGGCTCAGGCCACCGGAGGACAAGCGCCGGAATCACAGCCAGATGACCTGCCCTCAGCCCTCCTGTCCCAGCCATCGCCAACGGGGGGCGCTGGCCCAGCCGGGCCCCCCATCCTGCCCCTGCCACACTCACCCCCACCCGGGCACAGAGCCGCCTCCCCTTTGCGCACGGGCCACCCCCAGGGACGAAGGCCGGACCTGCCCGAAGGTCTGTGTGTCTCCCTGCCCCTGCACTGCTTCCGTGTTTGGGGACCTGAGGAGTCATTCTGGGGGCCGCCGCCTTCCTGGAGCTGCTGGGACAAAGGACCCCGAAGAGGGTGGGGCCCGCTTTCAGGGACCACGAGTCATCGGACCGCGTGGTTAGGTGCCGCTCGCCACTGGGCTGGGCTCCCGTCGTCGGCCCCACGTATGGAGTGAGCTGGCCCAAGAGACCGGAGCCCACCGAGAGCACAGCCCGGCCCCGTGCTGGGTCTCCCTCCGTCTCCGGGCCTGTGGGCTCTGCTCCGGAGCCCCGGCGCCCCAACCGCCCGCAGCTGGGCTTCAGGGGACCTGTGGCCGGCCTGTGCCAGCACGCCTCAGAACAGTGCAGGAGCCTGTGGCTGAAAGTGATCTCAGGGCTTACCGTGCGCTTATCTGATCATTTACTGCAGTGAGTCTGAGGGACTCTCGACACACTTCTCAGCAGGCGAGCTCCTCACCCTCTGACCTGGCGTCCTTTTGCATGTACAACGCTGGTGTCTGGACACGACACCCGCCGGATGGCAGAGAAACCCCAACTGTGCGTGCTTGCAAGCGTCCCAGGAGAAGGCGGCTCCGGGATGGCACAGAGGCCACCTTTAACGTGCCCGCTCCCACGGCCAGGGCGGTGGGGTGACTCAACCCAGGTCCCGACTCAGCCTGGCCGGAAGTCCCCAAACGCTCCCAACTCAGTGGCCTCGGCGTAGAGGGGGGCAGTCACACCTCCCCCCCGGGAGGGGAGCCTGGGCTGCAGAGTGAGCTCGTCCTGGGCAGCTCTCCCCTGTCTCCTCCGGACACACGGCCATGGGCTTCGGCCCTCAGCTTCTGCGGGTCCTGCAGCTTGGCTGCTGGTGCCTGGGGCCAGAGAGGGTTGGGCGGAGCTCTGAGATCAAAGCCACCTTGGTCCCATCCACTCTGGAGGAACGCAGTGGCCTCCGCCTCCCCACGGTCTCTGGGGGTGATGGCGATTATGCCACCGACTGTCTGGTCATGATGGCGGGTCAGTGGGTACAGAGACACTGGCCGGCACTGGCGTTGCAACCCGTGGACGTTTTCCATCCACTAGACCCGCGGGCGGTGGAGCCGACCGAGGCTGAGGCGGACGAGGTGGAGGCTGGAGGCTGGACCGGGTGGCGGAGTGTCCTGCTGATGGCCGCCCGCGCACGCGGGGGACCGGCACTAGGCTCCGCCCACTGTCCTGGGCGGGATCGCGGCGCCTTCAGACGTGCGGTTTCGGCTCCAGGAGCTCTGGCACGCTTCAGATTATTTTAAGAAACCAGGATGATTCAGGGCGAACAGGGCTGGCCAAGAATCTTCCCAGAAGCCAGGAATGAGGTGCGCGCCCGGGTTACGGCGGAGCTGCGGCGTCGTCCGGGAGGCAGAGAGGCAGCTTGGCGTGGATCCCGGATGCCAGGGGCCCCGACGCCAGCCTGGGGCGGCCGAGGCAGGGGGGCACTCAGCGGGCCTCGGGGCCGGGCGCGCCCTGAATCGGCTCTCTCCACTTGCAGGGCTCCCCAAGGGCTCATCTCGCGCCCAGGATTGGAGCTGAACTGGGCGATGCGGAGAAGGCTGTGCTGGCAGCGCGCGTCGAAGGTCTGGCTCGCCCCTGAGTGTCGGGGCTGATGGCCTCCGGTATCTGCCCTGGATTTCTTAGTTCTCATCTGTACCTGAAAACGCGCTGGCACCCGGCGGCCTCCAGAGCCAAGGCCCGCCTGTGTCTCCCGGCTCAGCCGCTCCGCCTGGCACAGAGGTTCCGTGAGCCCTTCCAGCTTTCAAGGGGCTTCCGAAGGGGCCCAGCTCAGCAGCCGAGACCCACCCGGCTCCCTGCGCTGCGCCCCACTGCGCCCCAGCCCCTCCACCTTGGCCTCGGCGAGGTGTAGCCTCCGAACGACCACAGCTGCCTTTATATTTTCCTGGGGAGCAGAGGGCATCGTAGGGAGATGGGCTTCATCATGGAAACTCTTGGCTCCTGGAGGCCAGCCCCCGCCCAGACAATGGCAAACCGCTGTGCATGCTGACCTGCCCCGCCACCACAGCCGGGCTCCTGGGCAAGCAGCACTTGATGGGGTTCCAGGGATACCCCGGGTGCATGCAGTTGCAGGTGGAGGAGACTGCGGACGGCGCTCACACCGTCTGCAATGGCGGAGCTGCAGGAGGATGCCGCGGACGCGAACCTGCAGGCCCTGCCGTGAGCGCAGCGCCCCCTCGGGGTGGTCCTCCCGGAAAGCAGCAAGCCTCGGCCCCACCTGTCAGCCGCCCGGGCCCCACCTGTGAGCCGCCTGAGCCCCACCTGTCAGAGGCCCGAGCCCCACCTGTCAGCTGCCCGAGCCCCACCTGTCAGCCGCCCGGGCCCCACCTGTCAGCTGCCCGAGCCCCACCTGTCAGCCGCCCGGGCCCCACGTGTGAGCGCCCCAGCCGCAGGCCTGAGAGCCAGGACGGGAAGACACACAGCCAGGCAGAGCTCCCGCTGCCTCTGCTCGCGACCCCGCGGCCCTCCAGCAGCGACTGTTCCCTCGCAAGTGGGTCAAGGGGAAGGACGCTTCAGAGCTGGAAGGCGAAAACGCCAGATTAGTGTTGTTCCGAAAACAGAATTATAAAATCCAGGG
>NW_004567102.1:87081607-87085044 GCF_000260355.1 Condylura cristata | reverse complement strand
GACCCGCTGGCCGGCCTGGCCGCCAACCGGAGCCACCTGCCGCTGGGCCCCTGCGGGGCGGGCTGGGAGTACCACACGCAGGGCTCGTCCATCGTGACCGAGGTAAGCAGCGGGGAGACGCGGGAGGAAGTCTTTTTAAGGAGGAAACCAGTCAAGGCCAGGCATGCTCTTTGGACGCAAAGGATCTGATAAAATCCTAGTTTCCAACAAAACTGCAGCCTCTTTTTTTCTCTGGAGTGAGTGGACGGGCTGGGGCCCTGCAGGCGGTCAGCATCTGCTTCCAGGTGATGCAAGTCCCAGGGCAAGAGGCGAGGGAAAGTGCTCGAGACTCCTGGACATGGAGCCGGAAAGGGCTCCACAAGCCGCCTCTTTCTCTGGAGCCCCAGCCTCCCCCAGCATCCATCCTACACATGGACACTCACCGGAAGATTCCCTGCAACACCATGGACTTACTCCTGCGGCTGTTCCCTCTCCTTCCCTTGCTCCCGGGTGCACGGAGAGCCGTTTGGGTCAGGGCTTAGGCTAGGTTCTGCCATTTTATTGACAGCAACACAGCATTAACCTCTGGTTGTGAAGCCTCATTTCACTCACTACAGAGAAAATACGCTGGACACTTGCTTTATCAGGGGCGACGCAAAATGGGAGATGACCCCCCGCGGGTGGGAGAGCTGCAGCCTCACCTAAGGTCGGAGACTGCTGAAGACATTCTGTGTGGGCAGGGAAGGAGGCTCCTCAGCACCCAGAGCTCACAGGTGACCCGGGGGGCAGGAGCTGCGGAGACCGGAGAGCCACCACTGCCCAGCTTCAGAAGGCCCCAGCATGACTCGCCTCCTCTCCTACAGGCGAGGAAGCTCAGGCACAGGCAGGCCAGGGCCGTCCTGAGGCAAGTGAGCCACTGAGCGGTCAGCCTTTGAGGCCAGCGCCTGGCCGGCTGCGCTGCCCCTCTCCCCACGAGACGCCGTCTCCGCAGGCAGCAGCTGTGTCCTGTCCGCACACCCAGTCACCCATATTCTAGCACGAGGAAGGGAAACGGCTGTGTGCTGCTGCAGCGCGAGGCCACGGCCTCTGCAGGCCAGGGAGGCCCGGGCCGGGCAGTGGTGAGTGCAGCCAGGTTCTAACCGGCTTTTCTCTCCCTGCCCGGCACACGGCTATACCGGCCAGTTTAACCTGGTGTGTGGCGACTCCTGGATGCTGGACCTGTTTCAGTCGGCGGTGAACGTCGGCTTCTTTATCGGGTCCGTGGCCATCGGCTACGTAGCAGACAGGTAGGTGGGACTGGGCCCGCCACAGGAGGGCAGTCCTGGACCCCGGCCTGCCCAGAGGGAGCCCGGGGCCCTCAGCCCCTGCCTGTGACGTGGGGGTCTCCGTGGGTTGCGCCTGCCACCCCCTGTAACTGTGGCTCGTGGCTCTATTGTCTGACTCTCAGGGGCCCAGAGGGATGTTTCATACGAGGCAGCGGGTTTCCTTGAGGGCCGTGTAGAAGCATGGTTAGGAGGAAAAGTAATGGGCGTCTTGAGCCTGTCAGTTTCCCAATTCCATGGGACTCACAGCCACCCACCTGGCCCCCAGCCTCTGGGCGCCTGGCTCTGTCCTGGCTCTGCCTGCTTCTCCCATGCCCAGAGTCAACGTAGACACTCCCGCCCTGCCTCACCCCAGCCCAGCACTGCAGGATTCCTGAACCGGGTCCCTGGGGCCAGAGGCATTGCCTGTGTGGATCCCAGGATCACACTGGGCGAGGGAAGTAGACCTCTCTGCACCCAGAGCAAAGACCCTCAGTGCCAGGGTCCTGGGGGGTCGCAGGGCGGACACCCCCAGAATGTCCACAGGCGCTCCTCCGGTGTCGGGGCTCCGGCTCAGCTGTGCTCGACAGGGCTGGCCTATGAACGCCGCCTCGCTGGGCCGAGACCGCCCCGTGCCGCTGGCTTCCGCTGTGGGTGCCAAACAGGCCGCTTCCGAGTCCTCGAAAGGGAAAGGACTGAAAATGTGGCTGTAAGCTTGTGAGCAGATGTGGCCTTTGGAGCTGGGCCTGGTGACTCGCGCCGGGGGTCGCCGAGGGTGCCAGTGCTGGGCTCTGAGCTCGACGGCGTCTCTCTGCAGTGCGTGACCTGGAGCAGCAGTGGCATACACGACCGTGCACACGAGATGTGCATGTTGGGCTGTCGGAAAAGTCATGAGGCCTCTTTGCTTGAAAAACAAAACACATCGCTTTTCCAACAACCCTATGTCCGTGGATACAAATATGGCTACGTATTTAGATATGAAGCATCAGCTCAGGTTTAGATTTGGCAACTAGACGTGGGAGTCACCACTCCCTCCCTGGCTCCTTTCAGCTGTGAGCACACCGTGAAAGGTGACCACAGCGTGTCCTCTGATGATGTCACGTTGGCAGGCCGCAGTCAAGCTGACTGACGTGTTAAAGGTAACAACACGGTTGACCCTTCCCACCCCAGCACATCTGCGTTTCCACAGCCAGGGCCCACTGTGACGCGGCGGGCGAGGGAGGGTCTGTGCCTCTCAGCCTCCGTCAGACGTCCTTGGAACCCCACGTGGGGGCTCGGGAGGTGAAGAAGAGGTCATCGGCTCTGGTGTGCGTGTCACGGGACCGAGGACAGGTGTCGGGGGGACCAGGGACAGCTGGTGCAGAGTGCACCGGGGTGCGCCTCTCTGGCCCCCGGTACTGCCCTCTCCGTCCCCTCCTCCACTGGGAGGTCGGGGGCTAACATTGAGCTCTCCAGGACGGACGTGAGCGAACAGGTAACCGAGCCCCACGGCTGGCTAAATAAATGACTTCATGCCCTCGTCCCACTCACAGAGCCTGATTCGGCACAGCTCCCCAGACAGTGCATTCCTGACTTGAAGCCCTCAGTGACGGCCTTCCTGCATGACCTCACCCCTTTGCCCCTGGCACTGAGGTCTGCACTCATTATTCCTCCCCAAAGGCCTCACGCACCTCCCTTTCTTTCTCACAAACTGGGGGTTGCCGGCCGCGGCCTCTGGCTCAGCCAGCGTCTGCGACAGGGAGTGAGGCCAGCTTCCGCGGCTGAGCCCGGAAGGCAGGGGCCAGGAAAGGGCCATGTGTCTCTGCATGCGTAATGCCTAGTTCTGGACAGTTTTCAGGTTTGATCCAAGGTAAGAATCTCAAAGAAATCCTGGTTAGCTTACAAATTAAGTCTCCAGTAAATTAACTGGATTGTCTGCTGTGGAGAATTTTTAAAATAGGACCTACAGCTAAGTTAGGAGAAGCAACTGCAATAAGAACAGTCTTCCTCAAGCCAGACTTCAAGGGGGTGCGGGGGACCTATGCTGGCGAATGTGAACATCAGCCTTTCCTCAGCGGCCCCATCTGGCTCACACCCCGATGTCACCTCCTAGGGTGAAGCTGAGTACCGCCTGACAGGCGTCTACCACCAGTTCTGTTTTGCTCTAATGACCACTAA
>NW_004567102.1:87079751-87081293 GCF_000260355.1 Condylura cristata | reverse complement strand
TTTAAAAAAAAAAAAAACATTTAGCAGTTGGCTGTCCATGGGGAAATGCTTGCTGATTCCTGGGTGAAAGGGCCTGCTGTGGGCCGCTCACCCACCCCAGTGGGCTGGCTGGAAAAGGCAACAGGTCGTGTCTCCCGCAGAGAGGGGCCGGTAACCCCAAGAGCATAGATTTAGTCAAACACAGCAAATTAGCAGGCGACAGCTAAATTGCACATTTATTACCCTGTTTTTTTGTTTTGTTTTTCAAGATTTATTTATTTATGCATACAGAACCGGAGTGCAGGGGCAGTGAGAGGCTTCACCAGAGACAGAGCGGGGAGCAGAACAGGCCGAATGAGGAAGTCCACTGCTGAGGGGAGCAGCGGGCGGGTCAGGAGAGGTCTGCCGCGTGGGGTCACCTCCGGGGCAGGGATCGAGCTCGCACTGAAGCCACCACGGCTTGGCTTGGCTTAGCTTCCCGATGCAGCGCTCTAAACCACTGTAGCACCCGGGAGGGCCATTACCTGTTTTTAATAAAGTTGACTTAATTATAAATATAATATAGGCTTTATATATTTATATATAATATAAATATAGGCTTTAATTTTGAATGACAATGTTGTGAATTAGTTTCAAACAGTCAGTATTGAAGTGGAGGCCGGAACATAGTGGTCTCGTAAGAAGAGCTGGCTTGGGGACTGTCTGTTGTTGCAGAACGTGTGAGTTTGCTGGTTAGACTACTGGGCTGGAAAGCCTAGTAACCAGCGCTCACGTCTGCACCCCGCTACTGAGATTTCATGATGGCACTAGGTCAAAGGAGAATAAAAGATCCAGGGGTCACAGTCCAACTCGCCAACTGCAGGAATCTTCCAAAACAAACTCTCGCTGCCTCCTACATGTCTATTATGTGCCCACTGTGTGCCAACCTCAGTTCTGGGCGCCCTTTCATACAGGGTCATAACCGCCTCGAAAGGCCTTTCATGCCAGTCTGCAGATGGGGAAGCCGGGCTCAGAGAAGGGAGGCAGCACACTGCTGCAGCTGCACCCTGCACCCCGGGACCAGAGGGCCACGGAAGCACATTTCTGGCCGCTCCGGGGGATGCTCAGGGCGCATCTGAGCATCAGGTAGCGGAAGGCCTGGGAGCCCACAGCGTCTGAGCCCCCACCCCAGCACACACACCTCGTGTGACCTCTGTGGGGCTTTTATTTAACACTAAAGAGATTCTGTCGGGCAGAAGAAATCGCCGCCATACCCCAGTGCTCCAAAAGTTCCTACAGTCAGTCGTTCCCGGGCCTGCACAGGCACAGGTGAAGCCTGAGGCGGGGGGCGGGCACTGGAGGGGCTCTGGGTGGGTGTCGCCATGCCTGCTCGGGTTTGCAGGGTTCAGACTGCGCTCTGGCTTTCCACCCTGCGTGAATTCCCCACAAGCCCCGAATCCCGGCTGATGACCCCCGCTGCGCTCCCCCAGGTGTGGCCGCAAGCGGTGCCTCCTGCTCACCATCCTCATCAACGCCGTATCCGGGGTGCTCATGGCCGTCTCCCCGACCTACACGTGGATGGTA
>NW_004567102.1:87073906-87079213 GCF_000260355.1 Condylura cristata | reverse complement strand
GGGGAGCAGAACAGGCAGATGGACGAAGTGCACTGCTGAGGGGAGCAGGGGTGGGTCAGGAGGGGTCTGCTGCGCCCTGGGGCAGGCGGGGATCGAACTCATGCAGAAGTGGCTTAAGCTTCTTAGTGCTGTGCTTTGACCCTCTGCGCCACCAGGGAGGGCCATTTATAGAAATCTTTTTAAGGTGCATTTCTCTTTGGTATATAAACAGTTGAAGGTGTTAATGTGTTTACCGAATATTCAAAGCACAAGCTCCGTGACCCTACAATACCTGGAATTTGAACCTTAGTTTGTGTGTGACTAGCCCTGAAGCTGTCATGCGTGGACTGGGCTGACCCTTACACCGGGTGCCGTGGTGATAAACTGACTTTTAGAAAGTAAAAGGCCCTGGGCCCTCCCTGGTGGCGCAGTGGGTGAGGACACAGCCTGCAAGCTCGCTGAGGCCGCTTCAGTGCGAGTTTGATCCCAGCCCCAGAGGTGACCACAGGGCGCGGCAGACCTCTCCTGACCAGCCGCTGCTCCCCTCAGCAGTGGACTTCATTGATCTGCCTGTGCTGCTCCCCACTCTGTCTCTGGTGAAGCCTCTCACTGCCCCTGCACCTCTGGCCAGTACCCCAGTTCTGTATGAATAAATAAATGCATAAATCTTTAAAAAAAAAAAGAAAGAAAGAAAGAAAGAAAGTAAAAGGCCCTGATGCCCTGATGCATAGGGTTTCCTGACTCTGAGTCATACTCATGCCATGTAAGATGCCAGTGGGCTTAACAGCCTGCTTGCAAAATTTCTGAAAATTTAAAACTCGTGTCTTGCACCCTTGCCCTGCTGGCAGCGCTGGCACTGCCAAGGGAAGGGCCGACCGCGTGAGAGAAAGCTGTTGTGAGGAAGCGCAGGCTAGGGCCCGGGCGGCCTGAGCTCCGTGTTAGATTCGCGTACCATCTCCTGGAGTGTGACTGTGTTATTACTCTTGGTCAGCACCCAGATGTATCTGAAAGAAGATTGCCCTTTGATAAAGACTTTGCAGCTGTCCCTCCATGGAATATGAGATCAGAAGATTTGATGCTGACACAACAGCAATAATGATAACCAAATGCGCCCCAAAGAACATTTTTAAATGTTCAGAGACCTGTAGAGAGGCCCCCTTGGTAGCACACCGGGTTGGAGCGCAGCACTGCGAGCTGGCCGTGGCCGCTGTAGTGCGAGTTCGACCCTCGGCCCGGAGGTGACCCCCAGGGCGCGGCAGACCCCTCCTGACCCGCCCCTGCTCCCCTCAGCGGTGTGCTTCGCTGATCGGCCTGTTCCGCTCCCCGCTCTGTCTCTGGGGAGTCCTCTCACCGCCCCTGCAGCTCTGGCCTGCACCCGAGCTCTGTAAGCATAAATAAAGGCTGTAAAAAAAAAAAATTTAAAGCCCTGTAGAGAAAGCTCGAGGGGGTGACAGCGCTGGCTGAGCTGGCCCTTGGTGCCCCCGAGGGGTACCCAGCGGCTCGGGCCGTGCCGGCCTGCACTGACCCTGGGCTCCCTGTGCAGTCACAGAGTTCGTCGGGCTGCGCTACCGGAGGACGGTGGGGATTTTCTACCAAGTTGCCTTCACCGTCGGCCTGCTGGTGCTGGCTGGGGTGGCCTACGCCATCCCCCACTGGAGGTGGCTGCAGCTCACCGTCACGCTGCCCAACTTCTGCTTCCTGCTCTACTACTGGTAAGTCAACTTGGAACAAAAGAGGGACACAATGAAACCTTGTATTTCACCGGCAAGCCCGCCTCCCTACTTCACACCATCCTGCAGCCATCAGGCCTCCTTCACCGTCCCGGCCGGCTGCCCAGGTCGCCCACCTGCGTGTTTCGGGCGTAAATATCTGTCCTCTTAGCCTCAAGTGTCCTTTCACTTTGGCCTCAAGAGTTTTATGCCGAGACCTTCGGCTTCCCCCTTTATTTATGTGGCATTTAAATCAATTTCTAGAGGCTGTGGGACCCTGTAAAGAGACTGACAATATTGCTGTTCCTATTCTTTCCTCTTCCGAGTATTTTAGGATCGACAGCGGGGGAGAAGGCACTGGTTTCCACTCCCCTGTCTATGCCACAGCAGACATCTCCAGTCAATCCCAGATAAGGCCGATATGGTGCCCTAGACAGACAAATCAACCAGTTACCATAGCAAATGGAATCTGTTCATCATCCCTGCCTGAGGGAAAAGTGAAAATAGCAGGAACTATCAGACCCCCCCAGTGCTAGTTTATTTGGGGAAAAAGCAGTAGGGAGGCTGTGTTGTCATCAGATTCTCTCCCAGGCTGCAAGGCCCCTATCTCGTTCCACCTGGACACATCCCCTGTGCTTCCCCTAGCTGTCTTGTCTAAGAACCAAACATTTAAACCGCCGCAGGAAGCCATTCTGCCAACTGCCACTAAAGGCGAGTGATCCCCCTAGTCTCCCCTAGTCCCCCCCTCATCTTCCGGTGTCCATTCTGCCCCTTTAAGCCTCAGAATCCGCTCCTCTTTCTTCCTATCCCCATGAAGAATCTATCCTTTCTTGCCTGGTACACCACAGGTGATCTCGGAGAATTGCCCTGCCCGGCAGGGCCATAGCATAGCAGTGGCTGGACCGCCTCTGAGCAGGCCGCACGTCCGTTCCACGCCACGTCTTTACCCAGGAACTGTCCTTGGTGGCCCTCTCCGGGGAGCGAGCGCCCACAAAACACCCACCCGGAGTTCCTTTAGAGCCTCCCCCATGCACATCCCGGCTCACGTCCGGCTCCGTGACTCCAGGCAGAACATTCCTCCTCCCTTCCAGCCTGAACCAGTGGCCCGAAGAGTCCTCTCCGGACACAGACCCCTGGCTGCTGTCCTCGGGCTCTTCGGCTCGCTGCTTACAGCTGACCACGGCCTGGCTTTGAGGCTCCCCCTCTGAGCGGCAGCCCCTGCCTCCTGCAAGTCAGCACTCAGCATTATCCACTGACACCTGTCCTCCCCGCCACCTGCACATACCCACCTCTACCCATTCTGCCACTCTCACCCCCTTGTGAAGCCAGGGGCGCACCCGCCTGTCCCCTCCTAACGCCGGCCCACCAGCCGCCCGCCAGCCACCCCTGCTCTGCCATTCGCTGCCTTTGCCCCTCTTAACAGAGCCCTGGGGCTTCCTGGACACAGGAGTCAGCATTTGGGGGAGAGGAGACCCACAGCCCCGCCTGGTGGTGGCCCGTGGGTCCAACTGAACCCAGATATGTCAGATGCGCCCAGAAATCTGCCTAGGCCCCGGGCGTGAGAGCGGTGGGTGGCCCGAGAGACAGGCCCTCCCCTCACGGCCTCCCTTTGCCCTAGGTGCATCCCCGAGTCTCCGAGGTGGCTGATCTCCCAGAACAAAAATGCGAAAGCCCTGCGCATCATTAAGCACATTGCAAAGAAAAACGGAACATCTCTGCCGGCCTCGCTCCAGGTGAGGGGGCCGGCCTGACCGCCAGCCAGGACGGACACGGCAGCCTGGGGAGCCCCACCCCGCCCCTCCAAGGGCCCGCAGGGCCGTGGGATTGCGGCTCCCAGGCTCCCGGACCTGGCAGGATTTTTTTTTTTAAAGATTTATTTATTTGTGCATACAGAACTGGGGTACAGGCTAGAGGCTCAGGGGCGGTGAGAGGCTTCACCCGAGACAGAGTGGGGAGCAGAACAGACAGATCGACGAAGTCCACTGCTGAGGGAAGCAGCGGGCGGGCCAGGAGAGGTCTGCCGCGCCCTGTGGTCACCTCCGGGGCAGGCGGGGATCGAACTCATGCAGAAGTGGCTTTAGATTCTCAGTGCTGTGCTTTAACCCGCTGCGCCCCCAGGGAGGGCCCGGGCAGGATATTTTAAAGAACCAGAAAACCCAAAACCGCTTTAAGGTCGAGCGAGGGGCTTCAACCCCGGGGGCTGCGCTGGCCACGCCGTGGTCGCCTGTGCCCCTGCCTTGGTAACGGGCATCCTGGTGACCCCTGCGCCTGGTCACTGTGTGTCTCGTGCCCGTGATTCTTGGTGACTCGCGTGCCTGGGTGACGGTGCCATCAGGAGGCAGGCTTTCCCCGGGGAGCTTCCCTAGACCAGCAAAACCATTGCTTCTGGGACATAAGTAACTGCTCAGCACGGTGCGATACTGCACCCGCTGTCCCAGCACGCCGTCAGCCGTGCCCGAGCGGAGCCGGACGCCGGGGGTCGTTCCCCTGTGTTCAGTGTTCTGTGCTAGGAGGCCTCACCCCTCCGCCAAGCCCCTCCCATCTGACGGAGGCTGCACCTAGAAAACCACGCTGATTAGAAATTCCGGTGAAGCCAGCGGCGTTGTGCGGAGAAGGACTCGGACCCGGCCCGCGTGACCCGCACGAGGGCGTCGGGCTCGGGGCCGTGGGCTCGCTGCCTTGCTGGCTCCGGGCCCTGGATACGTTGGGTTCTCAGGAGCCGGTGTCAGGGGCCCGGGCTGGGCCCCAAGCCCACCGGGGCAGGCGGGCGCAGAGCTCAGGCGGGCCGGCGAGGGCTTGCCGGTGCCCCGCGACCCCCATCTCTCACGCACGTCCTGTCGCTTTGGGAAGGCGGCCAGCGGCCGTTTTCCAGAGGGTTCTCCTTCCAGCGCCCTGGAGACGGAACCTGGACTCTCACCTGGCGCACTTAGAGCAGTCTCAAGGTCAATGTCTGCGCCCAGGGCCCACCTGGACACTGCGAAAGTGCAGACCCAGGTCCAGCCTGGACTCGGCTCCCCGTGAAAGCCCGCGGACGCCAGTCGACTGAGCCAGCCTGCGGGCCCACGAGCCCCAGAGGAGACCCCTCACTCTCCTCACTGACCCCCACTCCCCAGGGCTCGGGTAGCCTGGGGGTAGAGGCACCTCAGCCCTCAGCCCTCAGCGCTCAGGCTGCCGGGGGCGAGGGGCGGGGGGTTGCTGTCTGCGAGTGCCTGAGACCCGCTTGCTCTTCTGTGAAAGGGGGTGAAACAGAACTGCTTCTGGGGAGCCGGAGGGTTAAACGAGGCTGGGGAAGGGCTGAGCAGGGTGTTGGGCACCACATGCACCCACAGGGGTGGGTCTGGGGGGTCCCTCAGGGCCAGGTGCACGAAGCCAACCTGATGTCTCCATCCTTTAGAGCCTCCGACCTGATGAGGAAGTTGGGGAGAAGATGAACCCTTCATTCCTTGACTTGGTCAGGACCCCTCAGATTCGGAAACATACCCTAGTCCTGATGTACAACTGGTAAGGGGCCTTTGTCCCCGGAAAATCCCCCCAAGTCAATCACTGCCATCCACAGGAAGGGCGGGGACAAGAGCAAATCAAAGCAGCCAGCCCCAGGGTCAGGAGGTGGGCAGAGCGG
>NW_004567102.1:87070338-87073696 GCF_000260355.1 Condylura cristata | reverse complement strand
CCCCGGGGTCAGCAGGTGGGCAGAGCGGCCAGCCCCGGGGTCAGCAGGTGGGCAGAGCAGCCAGCCCCGGGGTCAGCAGGTGGGCAGAGCAGCCAGCCCCGGGGTCAGCAGGTGGGCAGAGCGGCCAGCCCCGGGGTCAGCAGGTGGGCAGAGCGGCCAGCCCCAGGGTCAGCAGGTGGGCAGAGCGGCCAGCCCCGGGGTCAGCAGGTGGGCAGAGCGGCCAGCCCCGGGGTCAGCAGGTGGGCAGAGCGGCCAGCCCCAGGGTCAGCAGGTGGCCAGAGCAGACAAACACGAGAGAGGCAATTAACAGCCAGCCGCAGCCTGATGCACTTCCTGAATAAGCCGGAAAATGATGAGCCAGCTCTTCTTACCTTCCTTGGCCAGAGTTTGCCTCACCTGTCCTGCCTGCCTCGGGGGCCACGGCCCACCAGGGTCCACCAGCACAAAGCCCACAGGGTGAAGGAAGCGGCAGCCAGCGACACCGAGCGGCCACGCCGCCCCCGCCCCTCCCCCTCTGGACTGGCTCACACGCTTGGCTTGACGCGAGCTCTCCTCTGTGCTCAGGCTCACCAGCTCCGTGCTCTACCAGGGCCTCATCATGCACATGGGCCTGGCAGGCAGCAACATCTACCTGGACTTCTTCTACTCCGCCCTGGTCGAGTTCCCCTCAGCCTTCATCATCATCGTCACCATTGACCGCGTCGGCCGCCGCTACCCCTGGGCTGCATCGAACGTGGTGGCCGGGGCGGCCTGCCTGGCCTCGGTCTTTATCCCTGATGGTGAGTTCAAGTCAGGTTGGGGTCTGGTCTTCCGAAGCTGAGGCGAGGGTGTGCTGTGGCCCCTTGATAGGAAGACCTCGCTCATTTATTGGTGGGAGAAGAGTGGGCAAAGGTCTGGGACCTCCCCGGGCCAGCCCACGAGCACCTTTGACACCTCGCTCAGCGCAGGCCTCTGCGCGTGTGAGAGGCGTGATGGCCATGGAGGCCGAGCGCCCAAGCCACAGGCCCTGCAGCTGGTCCAGGGAGGGCGCAGGCCAGAGCCAAACGCTCTCGGGCATTTCCAGACCTGCCTTGGCCACTGCGTGGCCCTGGGGATAGAGAAGCTTACTCACATCGTATCGATAAGCAATCACCTGGCTCCTTTCTTTCTGTTAAAATGCTGTCTCAGTGAAGGAAGCCAAGTCCATGCAAGAGCGCGGGCTTGTCGTGAGCTGCAGCGACGCGTTATTGACAGCAGGCCCGTGTCTTGCTGCTCCGTTTGGGTGACGTCTCTCCAGGGAAGGTGGCCCAGGTGGGAACTGGCATAAGCGTCACGAATGACTGAGACTGAAATTAGGAGAGTACTAAACTTGTGTCTGAAGTTAAACCACAGATGTGAGGACTTTGCTGCACCACCTTGGGTCGCTACAAGAACCAGTTTGTTTTCTCGTCCCATTCCGGGGTGCAAGTCTCGTCCTGCACACGCACCCACCTTGAGGACCGGGTGATGTGCAGTGTGTCAGTGGCGTGTTTGTGTCCCCTCAGATCTGCAGTGGCTGAAAGTCACAGTCGCGTGCTTGGGTAGGATGGGGATCACCATGGCCTACGAGATGGTGTGCCTGGTCAATGCTGAGCTGTACCCCACGTTCATCAGGTGAGTCCGTCACCCCTCAGCGCCAAGGGACTCAGGGTGTCACCTGCTGGCTTGCACCCTGGCGGCCGACGAAGCCTTGCCTTTGAAAACACAGGGTCCAGAGAACATTTGAAGGCCGTAGTCGGCTCAGTCTCGCGCTTCCAAGCTGGGTAAGGTGCAGACACTTTGGCCTGCAGGACACGGGTGGCCAAATGGCCACAGGAGGGAGTGACCGGAAAGAGCACAGGGAATTCAGGTGATGAAAGTGAAAGTCCCCCACTCAGCCTTCAACGGAACATGAAACCCTCGCGACCAATGGGAACGAGGCTGGCAACCGGTTTTCCCCGGGGACGCCAGGGGGATTTTCTTCACTCGCCAACATTTTAACAACTTGGAGAACCATGGACTTGGGTCTGGTGGAGGGAACATCGGTGCTGTGATGCGTCAACACTTTAGCCAGGCAGTGGGCATGCGGTGGGCAATGGAGGAGGGCTGTGGGGTGCTGATTACATCTGGGGTCATCCTGTGCCCCTGGCTCATGTACAGTGCTGTACACTGATGTCACTTCAATAAGAAAAAACACAAAAATTTAAACTAGTAAGTAATAACTAACTAAAATGCCACAACCACAGTAGAGTTCATGGAAGGCAGAGCCTCCCGGTGGGCCTGGTCTAATCAGGCGAGCGCTCCTGCCAGCCTGGAGACCGTCTCCACAAGCAGAAAGTGACCCCAATAGAATGAGTCCAAACAACAGCCAGTGAGTTTGGGGGCCCTGGCCTCCGGTGCCGGTGAACTCGCAGCCTGGGCTGCTTCTGGATTTCAGCCTGGTGAAGCCAGCAGCAGAGCTGGCTGCCCCTCGCCCGCCTCACGGAAGTGAGAGTAAACGCGTGGGGGCTGACTCAGTTTCCCACTGCTCAGGAACCTCGGCGTCCTCGTCTGCTCCTCCATGTGTGACATCGGGGGCATCGTCACGCCCTTCCTGGTCTACCGGCTCACCGACGTCTGGCAAGAGCTTCCCCTGGTGGTGTTTGGTAAGAAGTGCCCACCAGTGCCTTGGGGGGACATCCGTGGTGCCAGTCGCCTCCTCTTTCCTACATCCAGTGGCACCTGCCAGCTGTGACTGGGGGCTGGCACCACTGTCAGAGTAGCCGCACTGGGCCCTCTGCTGAGGCCCTCACTGACCTCAGTGACCGGGACTCATGCCAATAGTTCTGCAAATTCAAGGGAGAGCGAGAAGAAAGGATGTTCCCTAGAGAAGACCCCTGACTCCCTCCTCACTGCTTTCCACCCTCCCCCTTCCTGGGGCGGGCTCCCTCTTCCTGGCTCCTCTGCCCAGGTGGGAAATACAAACCCTTCAAAGAAGGGGGTGAAGCTTTTGCAAAGAGACATTTCAAAGCTCAGGGACATGGGACCACGATTAAGCAAGAGGCAAGCTGAGTGAGGGAGCCCCCCGGGCAGGGGAGACCCCAGGGTGCACACCCATCCTGACGCCGCAGTTGTCCTGAATCATCTGAGCTTCTTCCTTCCATCCTGGGAGGGCGGGGGGGTTGCACCACTGTAGACGAGCCAGCAAAGTCCCTGGCTGTTGGCAGACACACCCCTGAAGTGGGCCCCCCAAATTGGTCCACATTCCAGCTTAATCACAGCAAGATGGTCCAAGTCAGTAGAACCCAATCTCTTTCTCTGAGCTAACAACACTCTGCGTCTTAATTATCCCCGCTCCTTCCTTCCATCTCGGGGGGGGGGG
>NW_004567102.1:87065088-87069563 GCF_000260355.1 Condylura cristata | reverse complement strand
AGCATCGGGGACGCAGCAGAGCTTCCCGGACCCCCCAGGGCACTGTGAGTAGGAAGAGAGGACCAGAGCCGGGACCCGGTGCCCGGGCAGCCGGAGCAACGAAGCTGAGTGAGAGGCGGGGTGACCCAGCGAGGAAAGTGATGGCCGCCTTGCTGCAGAGGCCTTCTGGGCGGGCCCTAGCCGGCCCAGATTGCGAGAGGCTTCTCTTTAGTGCTTAGAACCCCTCAGCCTCGGCTCCCTGAACCAGTGGGCGCGGGGTCCTGTTTCCCTGCCATTTGGATTAGAGTCCAGATGCATTTTTTGAGAACCCCAAACCATTAAAGAGCCATCCCCTACTTCTGCATTTCATTAAACATAAAAATGTGATCTGAAAATCCCAAGATGTAAACGTGAAGGCACAAAAACACAATAATGTTTATCCCCCCCGGCCCCCCCCCCAGTCTCTGTAAAAAATTCCAGCTGGAGACAACAGAGAAGGGGAATTTACTGAACATCTGAACTAGGACTGAAGGCCCGGCCGGGCCCCCCACTTCCACTTGCTAGTACTGGTCCAAGTTTCTGACTCACTTTCACCAAGCGCTTTATAGTACAGAGTTATGTCCTCCTTTTCTTAGAGTTGACCTTTTTCCCCAAGTTATTTTCTAACTGCAGAGTTTCTGGATATGGTGGCCACGTCCTAGAATAACCTCAACTCCGAGCACTAAGAGTTCCATTCCCCTATAAGGAATCGCCATCCAACAGAGTCCGGACTCGGAACACATCCAGGATGGGAAGCAGGGTCGTGGGGTGGCACAGGAACCTGAGGGAGAGCACCGAGGGGGGACAAAGCGGGGCCCCGGCTGACGCGTCTGCGTGTTTGCTTCCAGCCGCCTTTGGCGTGGTCGCGGGGGGCCTGGTGCTGCTGCTGCCCGAGACCAGAGGGAAGGCGCTGCCCGAGACCATCGAGGAGGCCGAGCACATGCACAGGTAGGGCCGGCGCCGGTCACGCAACGGCCAGGTCAGGGCTCCACCTCGCACGGGACACTGAGAGCCGTCGGGCCAAGGCCGAGGCAGAGCGCAGGGAAGAAACAGCAGAACATGAAGACGCGACGGGCAGACACAGAGCACGGTCCCCTCGGGGCAGGGAAGTCTTTGGAAATATGAGCAACGTTGAAGATCTCGTAAAAAAGACCAGAAGCGTTGCTTTCCTAAGAAATGGTAGATTTGGTACCGATCACCTAACGTGAGAGAGCCAACAAACGTGGACAGAAGGTGTCGTCTTCTGTGAAGGGCTGTTTCCCCCCGTAGATTGAGCCCTAAGGAGTCCACTGGACGATCACACACGGAAAGAGGGGTCTAAGGTCTCGCACTGATAACTCTTGGGGGGGGGGAGTAAAAGCAGTTCTCCAACCCGTGAAGGTGTGCTCAGCCTGCTTCGTCAGAGACGTGCAGAGGAGCAGGGCCGCGCTCACAGGGCCCCACGCCAGGCTGACACGCTGCGCAGCTGCGAACCAAGTGACCTCGGTGAAAGCGTCTTTAACATGTCCACTTGGACTGCAAAAGATCAAAGCAGGTAACATGCTGTGTCGGGAGAGAATGCAGGGAGCAGTCTCCTCCACCCTGGAAGGCCTTCGCCGTGAAGCCTGTGCTGGGCCATGTGATAATAGGGGCAAAATGACAAAGGTGCCCTTTCCCTTACCTGGCAGTCGTCAGCTCCAGGAATGTACATGCTAAAACGACTATGTACAGGGTTATTCATTGAAGCAACATTTTATGTAACAAGATTGGAAGTAACCTATTGCCCGTCTATCAGGAGAGCAATGATAAAGATGATGACCTGTCATTCGGTGAAATACTATACAGCCTTTAAAAAGCATGAGGTCACTTGATGTGTATACTGAGAAGGAAAGTCCTCTATGATTCATTAGCAGAAAAAAAGCAAAACATACAAAAGCATATTCTACCCTTTGTATAAAAAGGACAAAGCATGTGCTGATTTAGATTTATTTGTTAATATAAAATAGAGATGCATAGCTACACTTTGCTTTTGTCTGCACATGAATATGCAAGAACCATGACATGGGTTTTCTAGGGCTGGGCAGCTGTTAGGTATAAGTGGCGGGGAGCATTTTCAGTGTCGTTCAAAAGGAATTTTCTACTAGATGAACCTATTCAAAAAGGAAACAAAAACTCTGAATAGCGAGGAACATTCTTGACACGTTCCTCGCAAGCTTGCTCATGCGCCGAGCGGTGAGCTCAGGAGCGCATATGCTTTTATTTATTTCATCCACACACCATTTAGGACTTTTGTCCGTCCCGCACCACTCGCCCATTTCATCCCATCCATACTTGGGCAGCTGCTGCAGAACCACCTCAGCAGCCTTGGAATTTTCCTAGAACTAGAAACTTGGAGCAGAAGAGAGCTCTGGCCACGGGGAGAAGCCGGCGCTGGCTACCACACCCCCCCGTCTCCAGTGCTTCGCCTGGCCCTTGGTACTGAAGTGGGAAATTCCACACAAACTGGGCTTCCAGCAACTGTCAGAAAAAAACTCAGAGGTTCGCTAACACAGAGCAGGCATTTCTTCTCGCGGACCACCTGCAGGAGCGAGGGACAGCTCAGCGGTGGGAGGACGTGGTGCCGAGGCGCCCGGGCTGCCAAGGGCCCCCACTGAACCCCCGGAACAAGTGGGCATTGGAGTCCGAGACCCTTGATCAACTGCCCTTGCACCCCCATATCAGCGCAGCCTCCTTGCAGCACGCTGGCAGCTCCTGGAGCGCAGACACGGCGCCTTCGCCGCCGTTCCCAGCTGAGACCCGTCTGGCTTCTCCCGCCACCCCCAGGCCAGGAAGGCGGTGGCGCGTGGTGATGAGGAAGGAGCAAGAGTCCCGGAGTCTGGCTGGCCGGCTCCTCGCGTCTCCTGCATGGGGGCTGACCCCTCCAGCCTGTCTTCCCCTGTCGTTCCTGTCTTCCGCTGCCCACCCACTGGTCTCCGACAGGACTCTGGGTGGGCATGGAAAGCGCCTGGCACGTGACTGCCCAACAGCCACTGGAACGATTCACTGGCGTTTCCATGGCTGTTTCGTAGGACAGGAAAGTTTACGCCGGTGATGTGTCGAAATCAAATGCAGCTGGCTGGGGATCGGGCAGCTCGAGAGAACCCCCCATCCCCATCTCCCCGCCGCTGGTCCCCATCCCCCCCGCCACCGGCCCCCCCGAGGCGACAGAGCCTGTAAAAGAGCACCCTCACAGCCTTTCTAGTTTAGTGTCCTGAAGACGGGTCTGTAAAGCTCCACACTTGTCTGGTCTCTTTCTAACAACCCAGCTGCAGTGCAGAGACTGCAGGCAGGGCCACCCCGAAGGCTTGGGGAGCGCAGGGGGACCCCGCAGAGAGACACGGAGGGGCACATGGCAGGGCACCAGGGTCCAACCAGCCACCTCATTCAGAAGTGACCCAGGCCCAGGGAGCCGCAGAGAGAGCGGGGTGGGGCCGAACCCCCTCCTGGGTTCCTAGGGGTGCACAAAGACAGTCCTGGGCTTGCCTGCACGCCCCCCTTCACCCCCAGGGTTGCTTTCTGTAGGGTGGGGTGGCCCTGGCTCACGCTTACTGAGAGCTTTCCACAAGCTCTTTCCGGGCGCGTCTGTGCCGCCTCGGTTAATTCCGAGCCAGCCGCACAGGTGCTGCTGACGGGCCAGTCTCAGGCGGCGAGCGGGCCTGGCCTCCTCCTGCCACCCGCCCCCAGGGGCTGCCCCCGTCCCTGGTCAGCCAGCGACCGTAGCGCAGCGGGCTGGCTGGCCGCCTCCCGGGCCTGCGTGGACGCCGGCGACGCAGGTGCCCTCTGCACCCTGCTGGGCCCAGGAACTGAGGCAGGACCCAGCTCTTGCTGGGGGACAGCAGGGGCCGCCCTGGTCTCAGTGTCCCACCAGCCAGGGCCGGCCAGAGGGCGTCTGGGAGGCCACAATCGGGAAGGGCATTTCCACGAGGAGGGCGGGGAGAAAACTCGCCCTTCAAATGACAATTGACCTTTCACTTTGTAAGATGTAAACGTGAAGGAAGACGGGAAGGAATTGCTCAGATTCTACCTGCAGAACGGACAGGCTGTGCGGCTCTGCCAGCATCGTCCTGGCTGATGAGAGGCCAGGCAGCGCCCTGCCCACCTTGCCCTGGAGAGGAGAGGGCAGCGCCCGCTCGGCCAGCAGCAGGCCAGGCGGACGCTTCGGTGACGGCCCGCCCACACTGTTGAGCACGCCCTGCCACCGACCCCGGGAGTCCCCGCGGCGCCGCCGAGAGCCGGACCCTGTCCCCCAATAGATTTTGCTCCCTTGTTCTGCCGTTGTAACCACTTTCTCCCCTTTCCACTTGTCCTCAGCTCAAGAAAAACCAAAGAAAATATGATTTACCTCCAAGTCAAGAAGTCGGACATTCCCCCCAGCTGAGATGCAAGACCACAGCTCCACAGCCACCTTCCTGGCGCTGCAAGGACCCGCCCACGGGCCC
>NW_004567102.1:87059608-87064613 GCF_000260355.1 Condylura cristata | reverse complement strand
GCCCCCAGCCCGCAGCCCGCAGCCCAGCTCCCAGCCCCCCGGCCGCTGTCTGCACAGCACCCTTAGGCAGTGGACATGGGCTGCTGGGATTTTTCTTCTCAGCTTTGTAATCTTCATTTTATTCCTTTTTCTATGGTGACATCCAAACAAACATACAGGAGAATTGTAGGCGAGGAACAGGAGAGAATAGCCCTAAGATAAGTAAATTTGGGAGCAGACAGCCAAAGTCTTCTTAGAGAAATAAACATCGAAACAAATAGCAAGCCGAGCATTTATGCCAGAAACTCTCGCTTGCCCGCCTGCGTCCTCCAGGAAGACATTGCTTAGCGCACTGATCACTGTCTGGGTCAGACTTAAGGAAACCTAAAAGATCGGACACAGCCTGGTCACGCTGTGGGTCCCCCAAGCGTGGCCTGGGGAGCACATGTGTGCTCGCCACAGCTCCTGAGGGCTGCGGAAGCTGAAATCATTAAGCATCCATGTTTCAGTTTGTCTAAATTCAGCTGTGTCCAAGTTGGTAGGTTTAAAGGATCATCGCTGCTTCACCAGCTGACGTCCAAAAGCCAAATCCAGGGTCTGTGATGCAGAGCAGAAGCTCCTGCCTGCCTGCCTGTGTCCCCACCCGCCTCCTCGGTCATTTCAAGTCCTTTAGCCATTCGGCCCCCGAGATTCATCTTGCTGTAGCTAAACAACTTGCTTTACATTGACATTTCCTGACTCCTGGTTTTAAACGTCACCTACTACCTTCTGAGGTGAAAGACGCTGCTGTCACTCCTCACCTGTCCCCTCAGCCCTATAAAGCCTCCTCCCTCGCTGTCCCTTTACTAAACCAGTCGCAGCCCGCAGCCCTGGACGTGTGGCTGCTGGGGACAGCCGAGCTCACAGTGACGGTGACTAGTTACCAGCTGCCTCCTCTCCCCACGCTGCCCGTGACTGACCCCCACCCCGTGACTGACCCCCGTGACTTACCCAGCCCTCTGACGGCGCAGGGCCCCGGGCCGCCAGCTCCCCGCAGGTTGGTCCCTGCTCCTTCCGAGACGCCTGGCCTGGGCCCCTGCTGGCGCTCTGGCCTTTGTCGGCCCGGGCAGCTGCTGCTCTAGGCCCTCTGGGCCTCTCCGGAACACCCCACCCTCCGGAGGTGGCCATCTCCCGGGTCTCGGGTCAGCCTCGCTCTGGTTTCCCGTTCTGCACCATCCGGCCGGGTGGCTGGTCCCCGGCTCAGCGAGAACCCTGGCACCATGATATCGCCCCACAGGTCTCCTACCAGGCGCAGGGGAAACGGGCAGCGGGAGACAGCGGCTCGGCCCGCGAGTCTGTGCCTCCGGCTCTCCCCTCGTGGCTGCTGTCCGCCTCTCACGTGCTCGGCCTCGGGCCCAGGTGCGCCCTCACGCCGCCCACCCCTCACCCAGGTGCCCGCCGTCAGGCACGGCGCCTGCACCCACGCTCCCCAGCCTCCCGCGTGCAAGGCCGCAGGTGATGGCCACTGAGGCCAGGGCGCAAAAGCCCGAGCAGCTTCACTCACCCTCCAGGGGCCTTCAGAGCAGGCGCCAGGACTCCTGAAGGCGCCCAGGTGACTCAGCTGCACTGCCGGGCATTTTCCCAGAGCGGCGAAAATGTTTGTCCACAACGAGCCTACACAGTTTTTCACGGCAGTTTTACTGGCTATAGTCAAACTCTGGAGGTAAGCAAAAGGTCCTTCTGGGGTGACGGTACCCATGCCTGGGAGCACTACTCTGCAAGAAAAGGGGGCGCCGGATCGTGTGGTGAACGCCAGCTGCAGAGAGGGGTCCTGGAAAAGCAAGATGGGGAGAAGGGCAGATTGATGGGCTGTAGGGTCGCCGCACGGCCAGCGTCCGCCTCCTGCTTTTGGTGTTGCGTAAGGCTATTTAAGAGGCGATGACTAGGCCCGCTCCATCCTCTGCCAGGCCTGGGAATCAACCGTCATTTAAAATAGGGACTTTGTACAATAAATGATTAAAAATAGGGCCCTCCCTGGTGGCGCAGCAGGTTAAAGCACAGCACTAAGAAGCTAAAGCCACTTCAACATGAGTTCGATCCCCACCTGCCCCGGAGGTGACCACAGGGCACAGCAGACCTCTCGTGACCCGCCCGCTGCTCCCCTCAGCAGTGGACTTTGTCGATCTGCCTGTTCTGCTCCCCGCTCTGTCCGTGGTGACTCCTCTCATTGCCTTTGCATTTCTGGCTTGTACCCCAGTTCTGTAGGAATAAATAAATATTTAAAAAAAAATAAAGATAGCATTCTTTAAATTAAGCATAGCGCCCGGGGAGGACCAGTTCCCTAGAGCAGTGTTTTGCTCAGGTCCTGCTGCCTTTCAAATCTCAAGAAAACATCAGCTCCCTCCCCCGAGAAAAAGACAGTGGAAATTCGCACACAGGTTTTTTCAACTTCTCACCCCGTTAAGACACGCTCAGCCGTCACGCCTTAGCCAAACCCAGGCTCCCAGCTGCCGGTTTTCCTTGGGGTTCCTGTTTTATTATGCTGCCACCCCTCCTTGGAAGGGGCACACCTGGCAGCTGGAATGGCCATTTGATCTCTGTATTACTCGCCCGTTCACATGCAGCGCTCGGCACACGCCCCACGCCGAGGCCAGAAGATGCCGAGTAACAGGAAGGCGCCATAGCCCCCTGCGGCTCTATCGCCCCCTGGACGTCCACTGCCCTCCTGCCCCACTATGGCGCCTTTGGGGTGCTGCAGCCATCTGAGGCATCGCTACCGAGACTCCGACCTGCAACCCTTAGAGTAGTCACCGTTGAACCGTTTGCTGGCTTCTGGGTAGAGGCCACCTCTGCACACCAGAAGGGACATGGGGCAAGCCCTAAGCCCGGAGCAGCCCCTCCATAGGCAGAGGCGGCTACCTGACAAGGTCGAAACGGGCCCACGAGGCCCCTCGCGGATCTCTCCTCACGGTCACTCCTGAGGCCCCACGTGCTGGGCTCGCTCGCTCCTGGGCGGCCCTGCCCGCTCCTGGTCCTGTCCGACACTCCAACCGAAGAGGCTTTCGGCAGGCTCCCGGGGTCGCCTGTGGGTTGCTCACGAGACCCTGGGCAGAGCCCTGTGCCCCAGCATCGGTCTGCGCTCAGGGGTTTCCCCTGCGCCCCAGCGTGATCTGCGCTCGGGGGTCTCCCCTGCGCCCCAGCGTCGGTCTGCACTCAGGGGTCTCGGCGAGCTTTCTCTCCTAAAGCGCATGCTTGAAGCACTGCTCTGGCTGTCTTTAAACGGAGTCAGAAAGGAACTCTGAATCCAAAATACCAGGTCTTCACAGTGCTGTTTCCTTTACACTTGACTACCTGCCCTCATCCAACATTTGAGTGGCTCCTATTTATCGGATGCCCAGGAAACATTTAATTCACATGGATGAAACCGGAAACTATCTTTAAAAAATGAAAATGTAAACACCGTATGATCCAGCAACTCCACTTTGGGGTGCTTGTTAGGAGGCGATGAAAGGCTTGACTCAAAAAATGACACCCCACAAAGTTATTGCATCTTGATTTATAACTAGGATGTGGGAGCGACACAGGCCCTCGGATGGAGAACTGGACATACAAGTTCTGATGAGCAGCGTGATTAGAAAGTCACAAACATTACTGGTCACCCGGAGGCTTCTGAGGTGAGGGGAACAGGGGGAGGGGGAAGGCTCAAAGGGACTCATGCTGGGGGAAAAAATTTGAGAACTCTGCTGAGGCCGAGAGGAAGCCCCGTGGGGGGGTGGGGGACCGTTACAGAGCTGCTTTAAAATTTAGGAAAATGCAGGTGGCACGTATTGGTCCCCAATCAAGAAGAAAGTAAAATATTGGTTTCTGCTTAAGCGCATAATAACTTATATTAACTCAATTACAACGAAAGTGTAAGTCACTGTCACACCCCATTTCGCTGGGTTACACGAGGTCGTCAAAGTAGGTCCTTACAACCCAACACTCAATGATACAAAGCAAACTTGGGGCCAGAGCCCACCGGGTCGTGGTCAGCCTGTCACTCACTGCAGGGCCGTGGGGCGAGTGTGCCGTGCCAGAGCCAGGGAGGGGTGGCCTGGGGTTGTCCAGAGAAACGGAGCCAGTGGGAGATGGACGGGTTCGGGTCCCAGGTGCGAGGTCATGGAGATGGAGGCAGAGAAGCCCCAGTATCTGGAGGCAGGAGAGCCAGCGTGCGGCTGGGCCCACGTCTGGGGCCTGAGACCAGGGGCCCACGTGAGCTAGGCCGCAGACAGGCCCCCGCTGGACAGGCAAGGAGCGGAGCAGCTTAGAAGAGCTCGGCGCTGGACATTCTCCCACAGCGACCTTCAGAAAGCGCCAGAGCCGGGCCCCAAAGGCGCAGCCAGGGCCTGGGTGGGGGCGCGCTCCCCGGGGCTCCACGCTAAGGGCCTCAGCGTCGCAGACAGCTGCACCTGCTCGAATGTGCCGGGAGTCACGGAGGCCAGTTCAAGTGCGTAAACCTGCTCTGTCAGGAAGCAAGAAAATATCTAGGCCACTTTAGAGATCCAGAATGAAACTGGTCAAAAGAGAAAGAGTTAAGATTGTGAATAGAGATAAATTTCCATTTTCCTCTTCAGAATGTGGGCATCTCCCCCATCTTCTGCGATGCGTGTCGGTGTTAAATGCTTCCTTGGCAAAGTCTGATGCATGCGTGTGGGATAGGTGGGCAACAGCCAAGTTCCCCTCCCCTCCCCCATGCCTGGTCCAGCCTTAAATTTAGGGTGACGCTATCCAAAAGTCAAAAACTTGCTTCTTTGGGTATATTCCTATTGCGACGGGAAAGCATTGCTGAAACATTTACAGGAATGTGAGTTTCACATTTCTAAAGGAGGAATTTTGTTTCTGAAGGACCGCTTGAGCTTATCTTAGACAAATTTGTCGAGTAATATTTTCTGTTAAAGTCCCAGTGTAGTGGCCCTCTCTGGTGGCACAGTGGGTTAAAGCACAGCACTGAGAAGCTAAAGCCGCTTCCGCATGAGTTTGATCCCTGCCCGCCCCGGAGGTGACCGCA
>NW_004567102.1:87056745-87058524 GCF_000260355.1 Condylura cristata | reverse complement strand
CCCTGCGAGGTCATTTTCATTAAGCCCCTGGTTTTTTTTGCCCCCAAATTTGACCCAGTAACAAGTGGCTACTGTTCCATATTTTAAAAGGAAGATGTGCCATGTGCTTTTCTAATCAGGATAAAGTGCCGTTTAATCACTAGTCAAGCCAGTTTGTAACCGAAGAAAGCTCTTCCAAGTTCCCACTCTAGCAAATCAAATAAGCTAAAGTAACTTAATAAATGTTTATCTGGAAAAATAAACACATGGGTGAACTTGAGGTTTCTTTGGTTATTGAAGATTCAAAATCTCCCGATACGTTAGGAACAGGGGTGACTCGGTTAACCCACTAGCCGTAGGAACCAGAACACAGCTGGATTAAATGGGCAATTTGTCTTCATTCATTCGAATCAGAGAATGATAATAAAAACCTGGCATTAATTACTTGAAAATGTGCCTCAGAATAACATGTTGACTTTCCTTGACATGCTTTAAGAAAATAAAAGTCTTAGAATCTCAGACGGAAAGAAACTAACTCTTGCAACTGTTATAACCTGACCACGTCAACGGGATTAAATCAGAGGCCAGAACGTTTCTCACAAAGCTCATCATTCGCCAATAGTTTCAAGCGATCAAGTCCAATTTACTACATTAATAAACGCACTGACAGCTGAATCCAAGATTGAAGCTGCCAGAAGAGGAACCTTCCTGCATGTGTGACAGTTGCCTGAAGCCGGTGGGTCTGAGAGCAGGCGTCATCAAAGTGTGGGGGCCCCAGGTGGGGTGGAGCAAATCCCAGAGAGAGTGCAAATCCTGCTTGACTGACAGACCGTCCGCGTATCCCAGCTTCCTGGGCACCCACAGGGCTCCATCTAAGCCAACACAACCTATGTTTGCCCATCACGTGACCAGGGTCAGCCCCTCGCTGCTCCAGATGGTGGCATCCCCGGGCACCTGGAAAGACGCTAATGGCCATTTCCTACATACTTATTTACTTGGGTCCTTGAAAGCAGGGTCAAGCCCTAAACAGTGTGTTGGAGGCTGGAGGTCCGGCCATGCCGGAAGGGGGTTCAGGATTGGGTTCGCCGCTCCACGGCCTGGCTTCCGGCCTCAGACCCCAGCTCTTGGTGAAGGCCTCCACCACGCCCACCGCCCAAAGGCATGGCCAGGTCTGGGTTAAAGCAAAATAGGCTCTTCCTTGAAGCCGACACTGGCTAGACTATCCAAGCTACCGTGATCTCAGCTGAAACCCTGACGGATGTTCGGATGAATGACCAGCGCCTCTCGCGGGCCTGCGTGGACAGAGCCTCCTCCGTCCCAGACTCGCGCTGCAGTGGAGGAGACTGGAACAGGGACCTCAGTGCCCACCTAAAGGTGACCGGGACCGTCTCATCCGGCCCAAGCGCCGCCTCAGAGGACCCCATGGGAGCCCCACCCCTAGAGCTCCAGGACAGGCTCCCAGGAGCAATATGGGGGCTCACGAACCCTTCGGTTACGTGGCCCTGGGAAGCCGTGTGGGCACAGCCCAGCACCGCTGTGTTGGGTTCTCACGGTGATGACATCACATGTTTAGCATCTCACCACTCTGAAGTTGGAGCATTAAGTTTGCTGCCATATTGCTGGTCAAGGATCACCACCACCCATTTCTAAAACACCTCAACCTCTCACACGGAGACCCCTAGAACCAGGCCTGGGGTCCCCACGGGGGTGGGGACACGTGACGGTGGGCTCCCTTCACACCGCGTCCTGAAGGTTCATCACATCGCGAGTACCAGAAGGGCCTTCCTTTTTTTTTTTTTT
>NW_004567102.1:87052381-87055175 GCF_000260355.1 Condylura cristata | reverse complement strand
CTGCCCAGAGGGGGGTTCCCTACTCCCACCTCAGCTGACTCTGAAGCCCCCGGGGAGAAACTGTGGCACATTGCATCTGGGCACCAAAGGCAGGGTTGGGCGGGGGGGGGGCCTTCCCAGCCCCACCTGTGTCAGGGGTGGCCATGCTGCCCGCCTGTGCTCACCAGCCTCAGCCTAGCTGGCCGCTGTGAGCCCTCAACCCAGCAGCCCCCACCGACAGCGGCTTCCTGAGAATCGAGGGTCTAGGCCGCGGCGGGCACTCAGCACTCACGTGCCCACTCAGCTCGCTGCTGCAGGCCGAGTATTTAGCTGCCGGGACCACTCCCTCTGCCCTGGCAGGCACCACTGCACCCCACTCTGTCTGGGGGGCCCTTTGTGGTCACAGTGAGTGCTGTGCAACCACCCCAGGCCGGCTAGGCTCTAGTCTCAAAGGCAAAATCAGTATCATCTCACTGACTTTAGCACTGGCACAGGGACAGACCGGCAAGCGGAGAGACGGCCACTCGGCCCGGTGGCCTCGCAGTGACACAGGCCTCGCGCCACAGCCAAGGGCCCCTCTCACCCACACCCCGGGCACACACGTGCTCCCTGGCACCCACACCGCACACTCACGCCTCGCAGCCCAGCGCCGGGCACCTAGGAGTGCCAGGCCACAGGGCCGGCAGCAGGAGGGCAGGGCAGAGCTGACTTAAGCCCGCAGTGAGGAAGGCAAGCGTGCAGGATGCCCAGGTCACCCGCGGGGCAGCTTGGGTCTCTCCAACGCCCTCCCTGCCACCACACTCCACACTCACAGTGGCCGCCACCCCGCCGCCCTCCCGGGAGAGCGCAGCAGCCGCCTTCTCCCTGCCGGGCCAACTGCTCTCGCGCTCTCGCGCTTTGCCCACCCTTGGGGGACCCGCACCAGCCAGTGTCCCCAGGCCTCCCAGAGCCCCTGGCGGGTCAGGGGCTCTTGCCCGCCTTTGCTGAAAGTCCTCCTCCAAAGCTGTGCCAGGGGAGCCCGAGACTAGAGGGCAAGTTTGAAAGAAGACGGAGCCCCAGCTAAAAGGGGACGCCCAGCGGTGGCCGGTCGGGCAGAGGACGCTGAGCGTTGAGGTCACCCTGTGAGGCGGGGCGTGGGGACAGAGGCCGCATGGGCCCTCGTTTCCTGCTGCAGGCCCCAGAAGCCACGTCCACTCTCCGAGGACGCCCGAGGTGCGTCCTCGGTGTGGCCACAGGCCAGCAGGCGTGTCACCGGCCCAGGCCCAGGCCCCACGGCGGCTCCAGGGTGCGCAGGAAGCAGCTCGTGTGCCACACTGGGGCCACCTCGCCGCTGGCCCCACGGGCAAAGGAACATCAAAGCCACGGCCCGCGGCCCCGGGCTCTGCGTCCTCCCCGCGGGGCAGCTCACCCAGGCTCCAGCAGTGCAGGCGAGAACCTTGGCGCCCTCGGGGTGCGCCACGGGGTTTGATGGGGAACAGGTGCGAGGGGGCGGCAGCTCGGGCCCTGCGAGCGAATCTCCACACGCCCTCCGCTGGGCTCCCTCTGGCGCGCTCTCGGGGCCGCCGTTTCTGGGAAACGCCACCCTCATGTCCCTGACCTCAGGTGTGCACGCACACACGCAGGTGTCCGGTCAGACACGCTGCCCACACCCACACGCCCTCCGCGTTCACACCGTCGAGGCCGCAGGTGATGGCCGCAGAGGCCAGAGTGTGAAAGCCTGACCGCCTCATCTGCCCGACACCCAGTGCGACCCCTGAGGGCTGTGTGCGCCCCAAGGTAAGCTGAACTCACTCGATATTTTGGGGTGTAAGATGAGGTCACCTGTAGACTCTCCAACAAGAACCAAAACAGTAATATAGCAGCACGTGACTGGGAAACAGGTGGCCGGAGCTTCCTTCCAAAATAGCCCCGCGGAGCCCCGATCCACAGGAAGGCCATGTTTTATTCGGCGGCGTGTGGATGCCACGTGTGGATGCCACGTGTGGATGCCACGGCGATGCCACTTGTGGAATCGTCGCCATACTTGCGAGCCAAGTGGCGCTGAGAAAGCTACATGTTGAAATAACTTTGCCGACATAAAGTCCTGCACAAAGGCGTTTTCTTTATGAGAAGTAAAACAATAATTATTCTAGAAACAGACTAGCAAAACACAACAAAAGGAGCTCTAGAAGCTGTGGCTACTGCGTGCTTGGAGGTCAAGGTGGGGGCGGGGCGCCGGGGTGGGGAGGAGCATCGGGCGGGCGGGAGTGAGCCCCGTTCCCCAAGTACAGGCTTTGTAAGTGCACGGCGAATTAGTAAAGCTGACTGAAGTTTAAAATGATAAACCTGCTGCACTGGCCTCGTTATAATCATATTTAAATTCAAGTGACTCCTCCAGAGACTCCAGAATGTGCCCGGTCGCCCGCATCGCCCTCACTGGAGAGAAGACCGCCGGGCTTCAGGGCTGAGCGCAAGCAAAGGCTCTCGGTGCTGGCCGGTGCTGGCCGGACCGCTCCGATCCAGGGGCGGCGGTGGGGTGGCGGCGCGGGCGCCCGGCGTCAGTCCCGCCCCCACCTCCGCACTGGGTCCCACGGAGCCTCAGGGGCCCGCAGGGTCTGCGCTCCGGACCTGGAGGTAGATCTTGTTCGCTTGGGGCTTCACTTTCCTGGAGCAACCAGACATAAAAGTTACGGTCAAAATAATAAACAACACGATGTCTTGATTAAGAAAGGTGGGGGGAGGTGGGGACTCAGGTGACAGAGGGTCACAGGGAGGCAGGGCTCAGGTGACAGAGGGTCACAGGGCAGCGGGGCTCAGGTGACAGAGGGTCACAGGG
>NW_004567102.1:87050490-87051566 GCF_000260355.1 Condylura cristata | reverse complement strand
GCAGGGCTCAGGTGACAGAGGGTCACAGGGCGGCGGGGCTCAGGTGACAGAGGGTCACAGGGAGGCAGAGCTCAGGTGACAGAGGGTCACAGGGCGGCGGGGCTCAGGTGACAGAGGGTCACAGGGAGGAGTGGGTCTCGGAGTGGGGTCTCAGTGCAGAACTCAGTCTCCCTGCAGGGTGAACTTCCTTGGGGTGACAGCATGAAGGGGTTCACAGATCATCTTCACAGATCCCCAAGTGCCCGGTAGCTGGCACGTGAAATGCCGCAAAACCCGGCAATCAGCACCCACAGCCACGTCCGCCCCGGCCGGAGGCAGAAGGGTCACCGCGGATGTGGTCACTGCGCCAGGGGCTGTCTCTGTCCGAGGGCCCTGTGGACCGTCCTGAGCGGGTCCTTGGACGCTGGGTGGCGTCGGCAGAGCCTGTCGCTCACTGGGTCAGATGCCCGGGGCCCGGGGAGGCTGCACTGGGCCCCCGGAGGCCTCTGCTCTCCAGGGCCCGCCGGGTCAGCGCCCAGGTGCGGGACAGGGCGCTGTGCGCGAGGCCGAGTCTCCGTCCTGTTTCCCTGTTGAGTCCTCACAGCACCCTCTGTGCTGGGGGGCGGGGGTGGGGGTGGGGGTGTTGCTGTTTTTCAGGCAAGGAAATGAGGGCTCTGTGGGGTTCAGTGATACAGCTAAAGTCACCTGGTCAGTAGGTGATCGCCCCCAGGTTTTGATGCGTTTTGTTCTTACCGTATTTATCTCTATCTGGAAAATCCCCTTAAAAATCATGCTTTGGTTGATGTGCGCCCGGCCACTGGGGCCTAGAAACTGGCCCCGAGTCTCCCCACTTTCTTCTTGGCCAGAGGCCTGGGGCACAGCCCTGTCTCCCTTTTGACGCTCCGGGGCTCCCAGTCTGGGCTCCCCAGCCTGCAGAAGCGTTTCTCAGCCGCCCCAGCCCTGTCTGGGCCTCGTTGTCTCCGTGTGGAGAAGCGTTTGCTGAGGCGTCTTGTCTTCCCACGCAGCAGGCCCGCCCTGCCTCCAGCCCCGGGGTGCGTGCGCCCTGCACCCCGGCTCCCTCTGTGCGCCCCGCACCC
>NW_004567102.1:87038589-87049664 GCF_000260355.1 Condylura cristata | reverse complement strand
GCACCCCGGCTCCCTGTGACCCCTGCACCCCGGCTCCCTCTGTGGCCCCGTTGTTTGGCGCCCAGACAAGCTTCTGGGCTCTGCTTGCGTTGGCTGACCCCAGTCTGAGCCCAGGGCTTTGGGCGCCGCAGGCTGCTCTGGCACTTCCCAGGGCCGCCCCCGCCCCCCCCAGCCTCTTCGCCACCCTCCGAGGAGAGCCGGCTCCTTAACGTGCTCACGTCATTTCTTCTTTGGGAAGAAAAATCTCGAAAATCTCTAGAGCTTCTGAAGCAGCTAAAAGGACTTGGTTTAAAGTGTCCCCAGACAGCTCGGGACTCGTCCAGTCAGCAGCTGACCCCCGGACAGAGACCCCCGAGCCTCAGCACTGAGCAGCAGGCCGCCCCAAACGCCTGCCTGCACCTCCGTCCCCCCACAAATCAGCAGCACCGGCTTCTGCCGCTCTCCGCTAGGGATAAGGAAGACGCCAGGCCTCTCAGCGCCCCGAGGGGGAGCAGGGAGAGTTGGGGTGTGGGGGCAGGGCTGGCCAGCCCCCCTCACCTCCCGAGGCTCTCGGCGTCCTCAATGGTCTCTGGCAGAGTCACCCCCTTGGTCTCGGGCAGCAGCGGCGTCACACCCCCGGCAACCAGGCCCAGCACCCCTGCAAACAAGCAGAGGCCGGGGGAAGCCGCGAGCCGGCACCCCCAGGGAGGTCCAGGTGAGGTCAGTGGAGACACCTCGAAAAAGCCAGCGACACCCAGAAACCACCACTCAGGCAACAGTCTGAGCTGGAGGCGGCAGCAAAGGGAGCTGACCCGCCCCCTCCCCACGGCTCAGCTGGGCAGGGGCGCGGGAGGCCCCCCAGAAATCCTGCAGAGGTCATTCTGGACTAATGGCTACACTTCGCGGAATAATGTGGGCAAACAGGGCTCACACAGCACCTACAACAGCCCGGCACGTGCAGGCACACGCACCGCCCTGGCGGCCGCTGCTCCGCCTCACGCTCACGAGCGTTTCGAGTGCGCCGGCCGCTTCCGGGGACCTGCGGGCCCCGAGTCGCTGCACCCCACGTCACAGGCCAGGAGCAGCCGGTATCGTGTGGGGCGTGGGGCCTCCGCTTCTCTCTCCTCCCCCTTTTTTGTTTTTAGTCTTATTTAGAGTAGAAGAGCTGGGGTGCAGGCGGGTGGAGGGGCAGGAGAGGACTCCCCAGAGACAGAGTGGGGAGCAGAGCAGGCGGATGGACCGACATCCCTGCAGGGAGACAGGGCAGGTCTGCGGCGCCCCGGGGTCACTCCCCGGCAGGGTGGGGCGCACCGTGGCCCTGGCGTACAGCCGTCTGTACACGGGGTGCACAGGAGAGAAGTAGGGACGCTCACCCTTCTCTAATCACTTTCATCAGTAACAAAGCGGGTGCTACACTTTGATCCCCTGGGTCTCCCGCGTCTGTTCTCATTTGCTGAAATCGGGAAGCAGGAGAAGGCCGGTAACTGCGGCCGCCAAGCCCCAGCCTCGGACAGGGGAAATGCATGAGCGCCCGGGTCAAGTTCGCGGGAAAGCAGGAATCTGGGTGGCCCTGCCCTGCAGGCGGACAGACGGCTGGGGACAGAGCCCGGGCTGAGCTTCCGCCTGCTTTCCCGGACGGGGCAGGACGGGGCAGGGCAGCGGGGTGCGGGCCCCTCCCTCGCCCCCTGCGAGCTCAGGGGTTGGGGGCGCTCACACGGTGAGGAGAAGCGCTGCTGTCTTACCGAACAGAATGAGCGGCAGGCCCTGCCAGACGTCCATCAGCCGGAAGACCAGGAAGGGGGCGATGACGCCGCCCACGTCACACAGGGAGGAGCACACCATCAGCCCCAGGCTCCTGCGGGAGCGGAGAGCAGAGAGGGGACCTCCGGGACCCCGCCAAGGTCAGCGGTGCAGAGAGCAGCACCCCCCAGGCAGGGGCCGGCTGGCCAGGACCCAGACGCCAGCGGCCAGTGATCGGTCAGTCCTGCCTGCCTAACGCCCCTCAACCGCGGGGGGCCGGGGGCCGGGGAACACACCCATGTGCCAGGAGGGTGGCGCACCCCGAGTCCACAGGGACGGAAGCTGCTGTGTGGGGCACTCCCCAGCCTCACGCCGGCCCCCTCCATCTGACGCTTCTTACATCCTTCACCATAAAGCACATTTCCCTCAGAGCTGTGACCGCTACAGCAAGTCACCACGGAGGCAGCCCAGTAGCGGACCATCAGCGAAGGACAGCTGGCCACGGGCCTGGTCAAGCACGCTGCCTGCTTGCTCGGGTTCACGCATCCTCTCCCGCCATCAGCAGCCATGTGTGATTCTGCGGCCTGTGCATCTCCAGGTCTGTTTAGACTTCCCTCCTCCATACAAGCTCCCTCTGCCCATTTTTGCGGGTTCGGTCACCCTTGATTGCAGACACCCCATGTTACGTGTCCCCTTGTTCGGCGTTAGATCGCTCAGTATTTCTACGATCAAACTTGGAGCGGTGAATCAGGAGGTGTATCCTCCCAGCTCTTACCTTTAACTGTTTATTGCTTTCACTTGCATAGTTTCTTACTCCCTGAGTGACGATAAAATTAGTACATTTCCACTTCTTTCCCAATCCTTTGGAAACTCTGTTATCTAGGATCGTCTTTCTGTGATGCATTTTCTCATAAATTCCACTTTGTCTCATCAGACTATAGCTCTTGGTATGCTTCTGTGCTTGCCCAGTAAATTTGTGCATTCAGCCCTCCCTGGTGGCGCAGCAGGTTAAAGCACAGCACTAAGAAGCTTTAGCTTCAGCTTCAGCAAGAGTTCGATCCCGCCTGCCCCGGAGGTGACCACAGGGCGCGGCAGACCTCTCCTGACCCGCCCACTGCTCCCCTCAGCAGTGGACTTCGTCCATCTGCCTGTTCTGCTCCCAGCTCTGTCCCTGGTGAAGCCTCTCACCCTCCACATCTCTGGCCTGAATCCCACCCAGTTCTGTATGAATAAATAAATAAATCTTTAAAACAAAAAAAATTGTGTATTCCTTTCTTTTCAACCTTTCTGAGGAAAAAAATTCACTTCCATTATGCAGCTAATTGTTGAGTTTCTTTTGTAAACAAACCAGGGGGTCTTTTTTCAGTAAAGGAGTTGAGCCTCTTATGCTTACTTAAATGTCAGGAATATTCTATCTTAATTTTGCCGTGAGCATACATGTCATGTTTTTATTGTTCTAGTGCCTTTTAGTTTTTCAATGTGTCAATTATGTATATTTTTGTGATAATTTGGAAGGCTTGCATTTAATTGAAGTAATCACCTTTGCGGCTTTATATAATACAAATAATACGCTATTTCTTTAGACAGTGCTGATTTGCTTCCTATTTTGAACTATAAAATTACTTCCTCCTCAGGTCATACCTAAATTGATTTTAGTCTATTTTATCGCTGCTTTTAGTATTCATCTTTATATCTCAAAATATATCTCCGCGGCTATGTACCTGAACAGGATTTAATGCCACATCCTCTCCCAAGCTGGAGGAAGCTCACCAAGGAGCACAGCCTCCCCCTGCCTCTCCTCCCCTCCCCCTCCTCCCCTCCCCTCTCCTCCCTTTCCATCTTGGTTCCTTATGGCAGATTCAGGACATTTGCTGTCGGTCCTGCGGCCAATCCCGCCTCGTGGCCACCCCCATCGTTGGGAGCAGCCCTCCAGTCACCCCTGTGTTCACTGAAATTTTTTTCTCTAATGGCTTTTTTGGAAAAAGGTTCACAGGAGCCATATTCCTAGGGAACCTTCAAAATGATCGATGTTTTCACATGACAGCGAGGGTTCCTGGGTGCAGAAGCCGAGGCTTCTCCCTGCAGGTCCTTGAGGCTCCACTGAGCTCTGGCAGCTTCCCTTCTCCCCGACGTGCGACTGGCGTAGACTTCAGGCCCAGCCTAGGTCCAGAGGCTGCCCTTCATGTCTCAGGGCAGAGAGCCACTCCACTGGGATAGTCCTGAAGCTGTCCGCACTGGCTCGGTCTCCCCTGATGCACAGGCTGCACCTTCAAGCCAAACACTTGCATTCCCAGAAGTTTCCTTGTAGTTTTTAATTTCTTGGCGTGTGTTTCATTTTTCCAGCCATCTTCTTCGGGTTATACCTGTTCCACAGACACTTGCGTGTGCGTGCACACACGACGAGCGAGGACAGGCAGGCAGGTGGCAGACAGATACTAACCTGGTCTCCAGGAGCCTCGCCCTCCCCACCCCACCGCGAGCCAGGACAGGGAGGTCCTCCCCCACGTCCGGCCTCTCCTGTCACTCCAGGGAGGGCCGTGGGCTTCGCCGTCACGAGCGCTTCCGGCTTTGGGAAAGCGCTGGCTGTGCAGCCTCGCCTGCAGAGGCATGCACCGGGCATCTTCTGGGTCCCCTTGGACAGCACTGTAGTTCTTATGCATTGTCTTTCAAGGTCGACCTACTTTCAGAGATGGGGGTAGTTACAGGTTTCCCCTCTCCATTCTTTCTATTATTTTAGCATAATTTCCAAGAGAAAAAAGAAATGACATCATCTCTCCTTTTTTTACTATTATCATCATTTTTACTATTTTAAGAAAATAAGTCTTAGAAAACGAGGGCCCTCCCTGGTGGCGCAGCAGGTTAAAGCCCAGCACTAAGAAGCTAAAGCCACTGCAGCATAAATTCGAGCCCCACCTGCCCCGGAGGTGACCACAGAGCACAGCAGACCTCTCCTGACCCGCCCGCTGCTCCCCTCAGCAGTGGACTTAGTCAATCTGCCTGTTCTGCTCCCCGCTCTGTCTCTGGTGAACCCTCTCACCCTCTGCATCTCTGGCCTGTACCCCAGTTCTGTATGAATAAATAAATCTTTTTAAAAAGAAAACAAAACACTGCTGAGCCCCGCACAGGTGAGGGCGTCAAACAGCTGCCTCTCCCGGGGCTGGAGGCTGCAAGCGAGCGGAGGCACTCTCTCTGCCGGCACGCAGCAGCTCACGCACGCCGGGGCACGCCCCTCGTCTGCACTCAGGAACAGTGAAAACCTACGTCCACCCGAAGCCTCCTCACGACAGCTTCTCAGCACCTGTGCCATAACCTCCCCACTGGGACAAATCTGAGTGCCCCTCAGCTGGCGCAGGGTGAACAGATCACCCCGAGAGCCCCGGGGGCAGCCAGAAGGCTCGAGGCTCGGACCATGCCGGGTGACCCCGTGGCGCTGAGGGCAAACGGCCAAACACCAGGCTGTGTCCTCTCAGCTGCAACGCTCTGGGGAAAAGGTAAAATTAGAGCAAGAGAAGTCAGAGGGGGGTTGCCTGAGGCAAGGAGGTGACCCCAGGGGCCGAGGACAGAATGTTCTTACATTGGCCGCGGTGAGCTGGCCTGCGTGAGTGACACGGGGGCCAAAATGGTGCACTCGAGAGTGGATTTTGCCCCCAGGAAGAATACCCACACCTGACGGGGTGCATCTACTTATAGCCAACACATTCTTTTTCTCTTGTGATGAGAACATTTGGGATCCTCTCTCGGCCACGCGGAAAAGGAGTCGCTGACTGCAGTCCCTCTGCTGCACAGTTCACCCCAGAGTGCTCATGCTCTGGCTGGAAGTCTGCACCTTCACCCAGCTCCCCACCACACCCCGGCTCTGCACGGAAGACCTGCGGTGTTTTTAGGTTACACAAAGCAGTGAGATCACACTGGACTTGTTAAGCTCTGACTTATTCACTTAGCACACAGTTCTGCCTTGTTGCAAATGGCAGTTTTCCTGCCTTGTTCTGGCTATATAATATTCCATTGTGTTTACATCACAGCTTCTTTAATGGACTTGGGTCGTTTCCACATCGCCAAATAATGCTGCAATGAACAGGGGGAGGGGCGGGGGTGGGTACCCCCTTGGGCTAGAGACTGTTTCCCTTAGCTCTACCTGCAACGGCCTTGCTGGCGTTCTAGTTCACATTCTGTAAGGAGACGCCAATCTGGTTTCCAGACGCTGGCTTCTAAGCTCGCTGCTCGGTTCACCACGCCTGCCGGTCGTCACAGGTGGAACACCAGCTCTCTGTACCCCACTTCCTAACTGTGGGACCTCAGAAGGTCTCTTTCCCCTCCTGGCACGTGAGATGTGGGTCACAGAGCTCAAAAACACTCTGAAAAGCTAAGCAGCCTCTCTAGGGTGGAGACGCCGGGTGTCCCCACCAAACAGGAGCTGCTCTTTCAGAAGATCGTGCCAGGAAGGGCTGAGGGCTGCTGGGCTCCAGGCAGCCAGTCGGCACTCAGGACGAGGTGACGCCTCCACTACTCTGAGCTGGACCCCTTGCTCGGGGCTTGTCCCCAGAACCAGAGCCCCTCGGTGCCCCCACCTCAGTGTCCAGCCCCTCAGCACAGGGGGAGGAGCTGCCCTGGGGTGCCTGCCGCTGCCTGGCCCCAGCCCAGACCACCCCCCCTCTCCGACCCCGCACTCACCGGATGAAGGTGGGGTAGATCTCCGCGTTCACCAGGCACACCATCTGGAACACGATGGTGATTCCCATTCGGCCCACACAGGCAGCGGTGATGCTCAGCCAGTGCTGACCTGGGGAGACAGAGGAGGGCGTGGGCGAGCCGGCCTGCGCGCCCACAGGCAGGCCTGGGCTTCAGCGCCGGAGCGGCCCGAACGGCGGCCCTGTCTCACCCCGTCTCTGCTGGACAGGTGAGCCGAGCCCTGAGAGGCGCCAGCGGGGGCCCAGGGAGAGGGGGAGGCCTGGGAGAAGGTGTCTGCCCCTCTTGGCCTGTGTCCGGTTTCCTCAGCCGTAAGTTGGGCACGAGGACACGAGCTGACAGGCAGCTGTGAGAGCGGTGATGCCCACCGGGCCTGGCGTCCACTTGACCACCGTGGCCTTTTAATTACAAGACCAGCATCGCCGCTCATGAGCACGAGCCTCAGATGGGGCAGTGCACGTGCACAGGGCCCCGGAGGCAGACAGGTCGGCCTCGCTCACACCCAAGGCTCCGTTACACCCGACTTTTGGCTTTTGAAAAGACCATCAGCAAGAACTGACTCCAGGCAGACACAGCCTTCTCTCAGAACTGTGCAAAAGGCATTTTTTTCCTCTTCTCTCCTTAGTAACCATAGCCCGTTGCCCAGATGCCAATGAACTGCAAGAAATATAAGCTAGAACCAGCCCCAGCTTTTGTCTTTCTGCCTTCTCCCTCCCCATTCTTTTTCCTTTGAAGGGGCCCAGCAGGACATGATTGGCTTGAAACCTGATTCAGTGCTCCCTGGTCTGCACACCTGAGACTCCACATAAATGCTATTGCTGCGTATCAGCCTCCATGTCTTTAACTGAGCGTGCATTTCTTATTATTTTTTACTGAGAGGACGGTGCTTTATACCGTGTACGATTGAGGGGCCCAGGCTCACCCCTCTCCAGGCCCGCGGCATCACTCAGGGCACAGCACCCAGTGACACACACTGGCAAGGCTTCAGCTTGCATACTTACAATAAGCGGCGTGCTGTACGTATGTTCTACCTTCAACTAAACTTTTTTGAAAGCGACGTGCAGACCTGGTAACTCGCTGTCTCTGTCTTTGTTCTGTTCCAGAGAGTCATCAAAGAGTAAAGCACAGGACGCCCTCCGCAGCCCCAGATGATGGCCACGGGCCACTCACCGTGCGCAGTGAAGGGCATGACGAAGCAGGCCACCCCTGCCACCAGGTTTGACGTGGCCAGCAGCGACAGGCGGCCCACATGGTTCATGGCGAACAGCATGATGACGCTGGCCGGGAACTCCACCAGGGCAGAGTAGAGGAAGTCCAGGTAGAGGTTCTCGCTGGTGGCGCCCATGTGCATGATGAGGCCCTGGTAGAGCACGGAGCTGGTGAACCTGCGCGGGGGGAGGCCGCGTCACAGGGGCTCTGCAAAGAGGCTCATGGGCCTGAGCCGGGCGTCACCCGACTTCGAATTTCTTCAAGCGATAGGAGACGGGGCGCAGCCAGGGGGCACCCTCAAAGGCCCCCCACTGAGAAGTTCCTTATCACGACGTAAGTGGGCATGACAGGAGTCCCCCGCTTCTCGGCCATCCTACTGATGACGCTGCTGTCGAGTGCAGGCCCGTGCCTGGCCCTGCACTGGGCCCTGCCACACCCACCCACTGGCGCTGCGGAGGGTCTGCCGGGGGAGGGCGGCAGAAGGCAGAGGTGCGTGGGCAGCTCCAGGAGCCAGACTGCGTGTGCTGCGGCCTCCAGCAAGGCGACTGAGCGTCCTGTCCTCGATCCCTTCATCTGTGAAGGGAAGGTAACAGCCCCGACCGCCCCCTCGCTTGGCACTGAGTGTCCCTGGAGTGTCCCTGGACCTGCTGGTCTCTGCTTCCCTGCAAAGATGAGCTTTTCTCACCACAGTCACTCATCCTTCCTAAGAAGTCAAGTACCGCAGAGAAGAGGTGCCGCTCAAGGCCCCACTCCACCGTGGTGCCCTTCATCCCCACGTACCCCTCAACAGTGCCCACCCCCCTCCACCCGCAGCTCTAGACCCAGTTGAGAAAGCAGCTGTCCAGCGTGGTCCTGGCGGGCACCGCTGAGACTTCACGCTCAGGGGGAGACTAGGGACTCCGTGGAACTCGGGGAACTGCCCCGGAGCCTAGAAACATTCACCATTGCTTGGCATTTACACCATGGGGAGGCCTTGGCCCCAAGAAGTAAATGTCTTTTCTCAGCATGTAAATTGCCTCGTGGCTCCAACACTGAGCAGACAGCATCAGGAACAGATGCTTCTCATTAACGTGTTGCTTGTTTTGTGAGCCTTCACCCAGAAAAGCACTGGGGGGCATCTGTGTCTCATCCCAAATTATTCCTGAGTGGACAGAGAGGTCAAGAGAAGAATTGCCTGCAGCTGTGAGTCTACATCAGCCTGAGGGCCCCCTCCGGCCCTCCATGCAGAGAAGTAGGAATGGCCCGTGTACCCAGCAAGACTGACTTAAGAGAAAGGAATGCATAATCTTGATTTTCCTGTCCAAAAAATTAACGACGCAGTTAACAAAAGTCAACAAATGCGTGGTGCTGCCACCTGTTGGCAGGACGTGTGAATTGCATGTCCATATTAAAAGGGTAAAAATGGCCCCCAGCCTTGGTGAGATTGCCCAGGCCCAGCCGGACCCCCTTCCAAGCCCTGGGCCGGTACCATCCACTGACCCTCACGAAGCACCGGTGACGTGGGTCTTATCATGAGACCACTGGCTGATGAGGAAGCTGAGTGAGAGAGAGGTCACAAAGCTTTCTGAAAGCCACAGTGAGAAGCAGTGAGCAGTGCAAGGTGGTGCAAGGTGGGAGGGCGCAGGGGCCGAGGGGGTAGGCCAGGGGCCACCGTGAGAGGCCTGGAGGCCAGCAGAGGCGATGGCTTCACTCCGCAGAGGCAGCTGGGGGCGTGTGAGGGCGGCGAGCTGGCCTGCTAGGCTGTGAAAGCACCCCTCCATGGGCTGGGGGGCGGGGCCCGGGGGCGCCCCCCGACCCCGGGGTGGGGAGCAGGCAGGGCAGGTGGAGGCTCCTGCAGTCACACTGGAGGGGGGAGACCCGCAGAGAGGGCTAGAAGGAGAGAAATGGTGGGCACGGTGTGTCCCTGAAATAGGGCAGAATTCAGAGAGGCCCACGAGGGGCGTGGAGGAACAGTGCTGATCACAAGCGCCCGCTTGGAGGAGGGTGTCAGGGATGGGGGCGTGTGCGGCACTGTGGGGCGGGGGCACCCCCTCCCTGCAGGGCTGCGTGGAGGCGCCTCCTAGCAGGAGAGGGGCTGACCAATTGTGCGCTCAGTGTCCGTCCGTGCACTGGACCCCCGGCAGAGGGGAAGGCCGGGCTGGACCTTTGGCGGGACGTGAAGCGGCGTCTGCACGTCGTGGGGAGCCTCTGTGCCGCCCCCCGAGACAATCTGACGCAGCGCTGCCGCAGAGGTGCCAGGGAAAAAGGAAACCAGAAGCCACCCGCCGGGGTAGCCCGTAAGTCACACTCAATTCCAGCCGCCACCCGCACCGCCGGCGCGGGGCCCCCGGGAAGCTGGTGTGCTTTCACGTCTGTCGGCGCCCCTGGGTTACCTCGTTCCTAAAGGAACCCCAAATTTCTAATGAGACTCAGAGCCCCGTGAGTGGGATGAAGGAGCCGGGTCACGAGCTCAGGCCCTCCGCGGCCGGCGGGACCCAGCCCGGCCCCTCCCTGGCCGGAAGCAAGGTGCCCTTGCGCCCACATGTGTGGGGCTGACCGGGAAGGGCTGCACCTTCCCCTCCTGAGGCGAACGTCTCTCTCTAGGCCCTGGGCCCACGGCCCCCCTCTCTGCCACTGTGCTTGTCAGATCTTCAGTTGTGTCACTGAGTTGCTCACAGCCTTCCCTCACCAATTATCCAACATGCAGGACACAGAAGGCCCAGGGCCTGTGGTGGGGCCGGACACGGGGCCCGAGGCCAGCCCGAGACATGTGGTGGGCGGCCAGGCGAAGGCGGGTGAGTGGCGCAGAGAACTTGGCGCAGGTTCTGGGGGGCACTAGTTACTCACCCAACCCCAGCACATCTTTATGTGGGTCTGCCTGTGCTGGGCGTAAACCCTGGGGGCCACAAGCCAGCGGCCCGGGCCACAAGCCAGCGGCCCCGGCCACAAAGCAGTCCCCACTGACCAGGAGCCCACGTCCAGCAGCTCGGCCCCAGGTGTTGGGGCGAGTTGGGCCGAGCCCTCATGTGCCCTGAGGGCCGCGGGCTCTCTGGAGGCGCTGGGAGGGTCCGGGTGGGCAAGGGGCCTGCACCTGGGCTGCCTGCCCGTCCGACCAGCAGACCCTCCAGAGAGGCTGTGGAGCTCCAGGGCGGGGGAGGGCCTCGCCTGTGAGCCCCCCCAAACCTCTTCCACCTCTGACCCCACCTCGGGACCAGCTGTGCCCAGACGCCCATCACCCACGCACGCCTTCCTGGTGAGCACGCCTACCTCAGGCTTCTACTAGAGCACAGCCTTCCCCAGGACTCAAGCTCAGGGAAACAGGATGTCTCTTCAGGAGCTCCCTGTCCACCTGAAAGCCCGTCTGAAACTCCCTCCCCTTCGCTTCCCTACCTGGCTTGTTCACTGTGTTGCACCCCATGAGTAGGGAGAGGTCCCCTGACCGCAGGTACATGGGGAGGCAGGTGAGCGCCCCTGACCGCGGG
>NW_004567102.1:87033751-87038294 GCF_000260355.1 Condylura cristata | reverse complement strand
GGAGGCAGGTGAGCGCCCCTGACCGCGGGCGCATGGGGAGGCAGGTGAGCGCCCCTGACCGCGGGTGCATGGGGAGGCAGGTGAGCGCCCCTGACTGCGGGTGCATGGGGAGGCAGGTGAGCGCCCTTACCACAGGTACATCAGGATGCAGGTGTACCGCCTCAGGCGCCGCGTGCGGAACAGGTCTGCCAGCGCAGGCCTCAGCTTCTCAGGGACGTCCTCACCGAGACAGAGCATCTAGGAGGCGCTGGGCCATCAGCCACATGTGCTCCCCAGGGCAGGGAGGCCCCCGGGGTGAAGGGACCCAGCCAGCAAGGCCAGCCACCCCATGTCTGCCCCCAGCCGCCACCCCAGCCCCCAGCACCCCCACGCCCTGGGCGGCCCGGCCCATCTCAACCACAAGCGCCGCCCGGCTCAGGGGCCAGAGCCCCGCCGCCTCGGCACCTTCAGGTCCGCAGGGGGCGGCCTCCCGTTCTCCTGGGCGATGCGGGCCAGCGTCCTCACGGCTTGGGCGTTTCTCCTCTGTGACAGCAGCCACCGCGGGGACTCGGGCATACACCTGCAGGCAGCGTCCGGCTGGGCGTCTCCAGAAGCTGCTGCTTGTGCCACCCACCCCCGCCTCCAGCTGGGGCCCTGGGCACCAGGGGAGCCGCGGCGGCCAGCCTGGGGCCGCCGGCTGATATCAGAGCCCAGAGGAGCCGCCGCTTTCTTGGGGGGACTTCACTGCACCTCACGGCTTGGCCCCAGGAAGATGCCCTCCACTTTAGAGGCACCCACTTGCGTTGTGGCAGGATGTCTGCGTGTCACGCTAAGGCCGCTGAACAGGTCTCAGGTTCTTTCCAAAGAGACAAACACTTCACCCCGTTGGCCCCCTCAGACCCTGCGCCATCCGTGTCCAGCTGGACAGAGGCGTCCCGGCTCGGGGCCCGGGGCTCTGGCAGGCAGCCCGCTAGAGAGCCACTTCTCCGAAGAAGGCCGCAGCTGGCCGCAGGAGTGGGGTCTCGCCACTGAGCGTCGTGGAAATACAAGCGAAGCCACACGGGGGGCCGCCTCACGCCGAGCGCAGGCCTGCGGGAGCCCAGAGCCGGTGCCGGAGGGTGTGCAGGACAGGGCCCGCCGGCTTGGGCGCGTGGACAGCGCCCCGCCACAGGGGGACGGTCCTCGGGACATGCTGGTAAAAAGCCTGGGCCCTCCCTGGGGGCGCAGCGGGTTAAAGCACTGCACTGAGAAGCTAAAGCCACTTCCGCATGAGTTCGATCCCCGCCTGCCCCGGAGGTCACCACATGGCGCGGCAGACCTCTCCTGACCCACCCGCTGCTCCCCTCAGCAGTGTGCTTCATCCATCTGCCTGTTCTGCTCCCCACTCTGTCCCTGGTGAATTCTCTCACCCTCTGCATCTCTAGCCTGTACCCCAGTTCTGTATGAAAAAATAAATTTAAAAAAAAAAAAGCCAGACCCCGTCTTTCCCGACAACGTGGCCGGAGCTGGCGGGGGGGGCTCAGGGACGCCCGTCAGGAGGGGAAGCCAAACCTGGCGCCCCACTCACATGTGGCTTCTAGAGAAAAAGCAAGGGCCAGATAAGCAGGCCAATGGCGACCCAGAGGAGCCGGGCAGTGGAGGACGAGGGGAGGGCGGGGAGCCCGCAGTGCACCGCGGGGGGTCCGGGCACCTCGTGCGGGCGTGGGAGCGGTGCCACAGGGAGGGGCTGGCATCTCACGTGGCTTCACCTCGAAATCACACACGGTGTTGCGAACCAGTGGCCCCTCAGAACATCACAACTAAAGCTTTTTACAGTTGCACCGCAGAGGAGAGCAGCAAACGGGGGGGCCTGTCCCCGGGCCCCTGTCCACCCCGACAGGGACCGAGCAGGCCCGCACGGTGCGGGCAGCCTTCGAGCCCAGCGTCTTTGGGGAGCGCGGCTGCCTGGTGCCGGCCCAGGGAAGCCTCGTCCTCAGCAAACCTGGCTGAAGGCCCACGAGACGGCCCCTCTCTGCTCTCCGGCGGTGGAAACGCCCTGCGGGAGGCTGCCCTAGGGCCTGCCCAGCGCCCAGCGCAGGGGAGCGCCCGCCCGCCCGCCCGCAGCCTCAGTCAGTTCACTCGTCATCCATTCATGCACCCCAACGCAAGCCCCCTCTGCGGCCAGGGGGTCCTTGTCGGACCAGGGTGGGGACGGAAGAGGCTGAGCACCCCGTGGAGTGTCACGACACCCCAAATGCGACCCAGCTGACCCCGGGCCTGTGGGGCACTAGGCCAGCCATAGCGGGCGTGGGGATGGGGCCCCGCGGAGGTACCAGCAGAAGAGCAGGAAGAGGAAGACCGGCAGGGAGACGGCCATCTGGAGCCAGCGCCAGCGAGGAAGCGCGTAGGCCGCGGGGGGCAGCAGCAGCAGCCCCACCGTGAAGGCCGCCTGGTACAGGACGGCCACCGTCCTTCTGCAGCCCGCGCCCACGAACTCTGTGACTGAAACGGGAGGGGGTCACCACCGGGCTCCACCAGCCAGCGGAGAGGCAGCCTCCTGGCCCGCCCCGGCCACCCGCCGTCGGCCCCCGCGGGGGGCTGTCCTCCCTCACCCCGTCCCGCTCAGGGCCCATACGCCTCGCGCATCCCCTCTGCTCGCCGCCCGAGGGGAGCCCCTCGCTGGCCATCAGCAGCTGCCACTGCCAGAGCGTATCACACCCAAAGTGGGGGTTCAAGCCCGTGAGAGCTGAGCCCGAAAACGGCACGGGTTTAGTGGCTACAGACGGGAGAGTGAGCCCCAAATGTGCCCAGCGCCCACCTCGCCCGCGGTGGTCAGGGGGCCCCGCCTGGTCAGCGGCCCTGGCCTGTGCCTACTGGAGAGTGCTCGGCCGCTCTGCCAGGGCCCCTCGAGGTTGTTCATTTTGTGCTCCTCCCATCAAGAAACTTTGAGGGCAAAAACAAGCCAGCAGCTGCAGGGGCGCAGGGGCAGGGGGGGCCCGCGGGGTCACTGTAATCGCAGCTGTGCTGTCCCCTCAGCCCTGGCCACTCGCTAGCTCTCCAGGGAGACGTGGTTCCCGTTGTCCACGTCGCAGTCCCCTGCCTGCCCTGCTGGGAGCACGCCGGGGGTCCGTCGGGGTCCGGGGTACTCTTGCTCCCAGACAGGCTGGCTGCTACCGGACAGCGGCGAGCATCTCCCGCGCAAGCGCAGAAGGGCCGCCTCCCGGGCCCTGCCCGCTCAGACCGCCGCGCAGCGGCCAGTCTGCCCCGGCCACGCCCACGAGCTGCCGCTCCGCGCCCCACCGCCCGCCAGCCCCTGGCCCAGGCGCCCTGCCCGGTGCTCACTCAGCGTGTAGCCGGCCGTCCAGCTGCCCTTGCTGACCAGGCCCTGCAGCAGGCGCAGGAGCAGCAGGGAGGTGTAGTCGGGGGCGATGGCCATGAGGACGCCCGAGGCCGCGGTGACGAGGGTCGTGCTCAGCAGACACGGTTTGCGGCCAAACCTTAGAGGCAAGGGCTGGGGTGAGGGGCGGGGGCACCCCCCAGGGGACGTCACATCACCCTGAGGGACTGACCGCGTCCGCCCCGTGGACAGCACCCCGTTCTCGCTCTCTCTGAGGGGTCCAGCGTCTCCGGCAACCTGGCGTCTTCGCCGAGAGCGGGGCTCCCTCAGTGACACCCCAGTTCTCAGTAGCCCTCACTATCTCTGTTTAATGACCACGTTGTTAGTGGGGGGAGCCCAGAACCCAGGCTCTGTCCTGCCGGGTCCTCACTGGCCCTCGGGGCAGCAGGGGGCTTCTCCCGCCTTTCAGGAGGGCAGCGGGCCCTGCTTGCTTCAGCTCCAGGCGGTGCAGCGTCCTCTCAGGTCTCCGCGCTCCTTCCCTGTGACCGCCAGGGCGCGGGGGCAAACCTGGTCCAGTGGCCACGACCCACGGCCACGAGCCCCCACTGCCCTCTGCCAAGCTCCCTGGGCCGCCCGCGCTTCGGGGCCCACCCCACCTCCCCTAACTGCCGGTCCTTCGGGAAGGGGGCGTTCTCGCTGGAAGCCCCTCCCCTCTGGCCCCCCACCCCCACCGCAACCCCCACTCCCGCAAAACCCGTGCCCCCACCGCAGGCTGCGGGAGAGGGTCCCCGCTCTGCTTTGTCCCCACTGCCCTGGACCCCGCCCTGTCCCGGGGCGTGGCCGCCCTGCCCACTGCCCCCACCGCTCCTCCTCGGGGCCCCCTGGCTCCGAGCGCGGGCCCCTCCCTGCTGCCCACCTGCCGTCGCCTGGGCACCTGCTTCCAGCCGGCTGACGCCTCCACTGGTGCCCGGGCCTGAGAGCCACCTCCGGCCAGAGCCCTTCCTGCGCTGTCCGGCCTGTGCCCACCTGCCACCCTGGGGTCCCAGCACTCCCAGGCGGGGCCCCCAGGCTCCCCACGCCGACACCCACCTGTGGCAGCAGCAACCTCAGCTTTGCCCCCCTTTTCTCTTTGCCCCTCACCCCAAAGTGCAATCTGCAGGCGCCCTGCGCGCCGAGCCCACGCACAGCCGCCCTTTCTCCCCCTGGATGGCCACCAGCTCCAAGCCTCCAGCTGTGTGTCGTGTCATG
>NW_004567102.1:87031090-87032192 GCF_000260355.1 Condylura cristata | reverse complement strand
TAGTTTGAGGCTCAGGGCAGGTCCGGGTGGGCACTCGGGCCTGTGCAGGTAGCGGCTCTGCCGGAGCCGCTCTGTGCTGCCCCAGGAGCAGGCGCGCCCACTGTCTGGAGGGGCGCCCCTCCCCCACACTGAGCACAGCCCTGCCCTTGCTCAAGGTCGAGGGAGCCGGCACCCAGCTGGGGGGGCGCGGAGGGGGCCGCCCCAGGGGAGCCTGGGGTCAAGGACCAGGCATATTTCACCCAAGGCACCCTGCCCACCCCCCACCTGGAAGCGAGAGGAGCGGGCGCTGGCCCGGGTCTCCTGGCGTCCTTCTGGGCCCAGTTCAACGTCCGGGCCAGGCTGGTTGAAGATTACTTCGCAGGAGTAAGGAGAATCCCAAGAACGATCTTGGGCTTGGGGGTGGGGCAAGGCGGCCCTGGGAAATAGGGAGAATGGAGGTGGAGCCCCGCTCCAGGGCCTTCTCTCCTGGGGCGCCCCTCTGTCTGGCGAGCTCACACGCCGGGCCCTGCCGTCACGCGCGGGCTCCCCCCGCACCCGCCCACCGGAAGCCCGTCCTTCATCCCCGCAGCCGGGCTCCGAAGCGCCTCGCCGTCCCCCCTCGGTGTCTGCTGCCCCGCCTGGGCCAGACGCCACATTCGCTGCCCAGCCGCAGTCTCCGCCAGCCGGACCCCTGCCTGGTCTGTGCGTCTTACACGGTTCTTCCTTCCATCGGGCCACACCCGCCAGCTGCTGTTTCTCACGGCTCCCTTCTCGCGCCCCTCGCCCTCTCCCGACCCCTGGCGAGGCCTGACCCCACCAGCGCCCTGCGCCGGACCAGCCGCAGGTCCCGCTGGCACCGTCCGGCTCCGCCGCCCAGTAAGAGCCAACTCCATCTGGCATTAAGCCAGTTACCGGGCTTAGCACAAATGTAAGAATTCGGAGCGTTCCCTTGAATCTGAGGTTCAGAAAAACACGCTTTCCAGATTATCTCCTGGGTATCTGTGTGCCAGTCTCAGCTTGGGCATCAAAGAGCGCACGGCCTGCCTGGGGCCACGCCCTCAACACGTGCTCGTCAGTTATCCAGACGAGTGTGACGGGCCTGCACCTCGGCCTGAAGGTTTCA
>NW_004567102.1:87029717-87030597 GCF_000260355.1 Condylura cristata | reverse complement strand
CCCCCCCCCCAGTCTAACACGAGGAGAACTCTGACCCCAGTGGCTGAGTGAGCACATCGTCCTTGGGCAGCTGAGACTTGCAGAATCAGCTTCCCAGTGCCCAGGTCAGCAGGGACGCCGGACAGCTCAGGGCGGCCGTGGGGTCGCTCGGAGACCAGATGCCGCCCACGGCTCCCCGCGCGAGTCCCGGCAGAGGGCACCCCGGGCCCACGCGCACACGCCGCACCCCCAAGCCCCACGTGTCCGAGTGTCCTTGGCTACCCGAGCCCTGCGGCAGCTGTGGGCCCAGGGCTCACCCGCCGGACGCGGCTTCCAGGCCGCCACGCCGCTCGGAAGGTCCCTGATGGGGAACGTGGCGGCCGCGCTGACATAGTCTCACGCAAAAAGCCCCAGTAGCCCACCCTCGGGCCAGCCCGCCCTCGGCCCCGCTGTCCTGCCCACACCCTGGGAGGCGACCGGGGGCTCAGCGGGACTCCGAGGCCCCGGACAGCGGCCGTTAGTGCACAGGGTCGCCGAGGCGGAAGCTGAGGCTCGGAGATGCCACGCAGAACACGCCGTGGGCCGGGGCTGGGCTCAGAGTCTGACTCCAGGGCCCCACTGCTGCCCCACCTCAGCACCCGAGACCCCCTGGGAGTGTCCAGCGCGTGCGCGGGGCCCCTGGGGGGCTGGAGGGGTCCCTGCGACTCGAGCAGAGGGCAAATGGACCCCAAGTAAATTCTGCAGGAAGGGCGTAGGAGCAACATGAACCGCAGCCCACATACGGACGCCACGCTCCCCCCGGAGGGGCTCTGGGGAGGATCACCCAGGGGAGAACACCAGGGGGAGGCCGCCCCGTCGCAGGGCCCGGACGCGAGCACCCGCCCCTGGCGTGACGCAGGAC
>NW_004567102.1:87025466-87028662 GCF_000260355.1 Condylura cristata | reverse complement strand
TGGTTTGCAGTCGGGCCGCGTCCACCAGGATCCTCTGGAAGCCGACCAGCAGAAGTAATCTTTCACCCCTGGTGCCGGCCGCAGGGCAAGGGTGGACGGCAGGGGGCGGGCAGAGTGCTGCCTCACTGGACCACGGGCCCAGGCGGGGCCCAGGTCCGCGGGGGAGAAGAGGACAGAGCAGGGGAGCCCTGGCCCCGGCCCAGCCGGCCCCGTAGGCCCCTGCGGAGAGATGACCTATTAAAACCCAAGAGAGCGAGCGGGCCACCGGGCACGGCTGAGGCTGGACACGCCGCTCGGCCCACCCGGCCGGCCCGGCCCCCAGCCCTGGGCCCGTCTTCTCCCCTCTGGGGCGGCTGGGGCAGGGATCTGATGGCCGGTCTCGTGGAAATGAGCGCACTGGACCCACCCCCGTGGTGGCGGGTCGCCCAGCGGCGGCCAGTGGTGATGAAACAAGCCCCCCTGCAGCACGGCCATCAAGGATCCGACGCCATCCTTGGGCCCTCGGCCTGGAAGGTAGAGGGAGGTCATCGCCCTGCAGAGGCTCGGGGCCGCACGGGCTCCGAGCCCCACCGCCGCGGAGCTGGCCGCTCTGGCCGGCCCCCCCTCCTTTCGCAAAGGGCCGGCGGCTGCAGGGCCCCCTCCCCTGTCCACCCCGTCCTCAGAGCCACACGCCGGTCTGGGGCACCGGGCAGACGGTCCAGGTTGCCGGGCACTCGGAGGGACAGACTTTCAAAGGGACAAGCCTGGGCGCCAGCTGGGGGCACAGGGAGCCCCCAAAGCGGCCTCTGCCTTCCATGCACCTCACACCCAGCTAGTCCCGGCACGGACTTGCGGCCTGCGGGCCAGGCACTGGTGGTGACGCCAGCCCTGGGCCGGTCACGTCAGGTTGCGACGCCAGCCTGCTGGGGCAGCCTGACTGTCCCCGACTTCAGTGAAGCGATGGCCTGTTGGGGGTGGCCCTGGGGACACCCTCAGTCCTACACCTGCAGGACCACGGGAGCGCAGAAGCCGATCTCTCCGCAGACTGTAGAGCCTGTTTGCCCCCAGAAACCAGCATGTGCGTGGCCTTCCGTGGGGGCTTGCAGTGGTGTGGCCTTGAGGCTATGACCGGAGAAAGAGCTGGCGCTCCTAGGAGCTCCCTGGGGGGTGGGGGGGCGGCCGTGTGGCCCTTATGGTCCTGCCACTGGGTCCCACGCCTGCCCAGTGGCTGCCCCGGGGGCCCAGCCCAGCTCGCAGTCCAGGCTGGTAGGTCACCCTGGGCCCATCACTGGTCCCCGGCTCTTCTAGGGTCCGGACTGGGTCTGAGGGGCCGGCGCGAGTTGCCCAGGACCCCTGGCTCCAGGCCTTCATCCTGGGTCCGCTTGTCCTCTGCAGGCCAGGACGCTCTAGGAGCCAGCCACTCAGTCGTCCAGCCCCCGCCAGAAACGCAGGATGCTCTCGGCCTGTCCTGCCTGCAGGTGCCGGAGGCCGACCGGGGAGCAGCCCTCGGCCCAGGCCTGGGCGCGGGGCCTCTGGGGCGTGAGGGGCGCCATCCTGCACGTCTCCAGAGCGCCTGTGGCCCAGCCCACGCCACGCGCATCGCCCACGGGAGTGATGCCCCTGGGTCGGCCTGGGGCTCAAACCCGCCTCAGCAGCGGAGCAGGGCCAGGGGCCGGCCCGGCCGTGGGGTGGGGCTCTCCCCACTGACAGCTGGGCCTCCGGGGCAGCGTGGAGAGCAGAGAACCCCAGCTCCGCCAGCCCGCTCCCCGCCCCAAGGGCTGTTCCCACAGGTGTGGCGACTGCCCACCGGAGACCCTGGTCCCAGGAGGCTGCTGTGGGGGTAGCCTGGGCACCCCACTCCGGGCCTGCTCAGCACCGGAGGCCACCTCTGCCCGCCAGCACCTCCCAAGCAGCACCCCTGGCTTCGGTCATCAGGAAGCACTGCCAAACGGTGCTGAGGGTGGGAAGCCGGGAAGCGGGAGCCCACAGGGACAAGTGGTGAGACCCCGGCCCCCGCTCCGCCCCCGCCCCAGGCACCAGGCAGTCCAGACCCGGGGCCACCTGCGCCCTGCAGCCAGGACCACCTCCTGGGTCCCCATCTGTCGGGGCACAAGGCCACAGTCACACGCTGACCCCACGGCCCCCACCCGCCTCCAGGGCTCCCAGTGAGGGGACTTCTGCACCCAGGGACTGTGCGCTGAGGGCAGGGGCTTCTCCGGGGGCCCCCATTCTTGGTTCTGGCCCCACTGGGGCCCTGGCTTTCCGAGGCCTGAGCTCGTGTGCACAGCTTGCAGCCACTGCGGAAGCCTCGCCAGGAAGCCAGCCCCTTCCAGGCAGGAGCCCGCCGGCCCTCCCTGCCCGCGCCCCGTCCCACCGCCCTTTCGTCCTCCCACCCCTTGTGCCAAGTGCCCGCAGGAGGTGACACCGAGAACGTGGCAGGGCCAGCCCCACACAGGGCGAGGCCCGTGGGCAGCGCAGGAACTGGGCAGGTGGGTGGAAGGGCAGAGGGAACTACCAGCAGGCAGGGGCTGGGCAGGGGAAGGGCTCGTGGGGACTGGCCCCACGTGCTGGGGCAGCCTCCCAAGGCCTGCCAGGACTGGGGCTTCGCCCTGACGCTGAGGGGGGCATGGGGAAGCCCGAGGGGCTTGGGAGCGAAGGACGGGGGCCCGGCCCAGTCGGGAGCCCAGGACGGCGGCAGGGCGGAGCCTGGCGAGCCCACCCCGGCCGTCGCCAGTGAGCCAGCGAGCGGGAGGTGCCACACTCTGGCCTGTTCAGCCGGCCGAGATCTTTGCGGTCTCCTCTCACCTGAGTGTCACAAGAACCTTACAAATCATTTTGACGAAACTAACTTACAAATTGGTCAGAACAAACACTGAAATTTTCGGGGCGCCCCCCACCCCGCATCAAGCAGTTGAGAGCGAAGTCATGTGCAAGGACGGTCACAGCGGCCCGAGCTGCCACCGTGCAGCCTGCCGCCTGAGGGTGAAGCGCCTTTCGGAAACAGGCATCTGGGTCGGGGACACACGTCCTCGGCTGGACACGCCGGAGCCCGGGGCAGCCCAGCGCGGTGAGGCCCGGCTGGGGCGGAGGCAGCTGCGGGAGTGCCGTGCGGTGGCCCAGCCTGCTGCGTGGCGCTGCGGGGAGGGGCCCTGGGGGTCACAGGAGGGGGTGCCGCGGCCGCAGACCCTGGCGGCCGCCGCCATGGGGACCTGACCAC
>NW_004567102.1:87022434-87024664 GCF_000260355.1 Condylura cristata | reverse complement strand
CCCCTGGCCAACTCGGCTCCCGCCGTCTTCAGGTCAGGACGGCCGAGCACCAGCCCCCCGCACCTCCACAGGTAGCTCCACTCGCAATGCCGGTGGCTCGCGGCTCCCCCGTGGACGGACTAAGCTCGAGTGTGTGTGTTGTGTCGTGGCACGGCGCGAGCGCCCTCGGCCTGCTTCCCAGCTCACCGCCATCACCCTGCCTAGAGATCTACTGATGGACGCACACAGACCCGGGCGCCGTCCAGAGGTGGGGGGTGAGGATTCAGCAGGGTGGGGGGCAGGACAGGCAGACTGACGAAAACCACGCTGAGGGGGCGGCGGGGAGACAGAGAGGCCTGCTGGGCCTGGGGCCCTCCCTGGCCGGGGTGGGACTCGCGCCGCAGCGGCCGCGGCCGGCATGGCGCTGCGCTCTAACCTGCTGCGCCCCGGCGAGGCCTCTCACCGTGACCACGGGGCGAGCTCGTGGCCACCGCAAAGGGCACCCGCAGTAACCGGGGTAAGAGGTGCGGAGAGGCAGTAGCTGAGCACTCACGTGCCCACCTCTGGCCCACTTATCTTTAAGGAAAACACCTTCCGTCTCCCCGCGGTCAGGGCCCCCTGCCAGGCTGCGTGGCGCCGCCAGCCCGTGGCCCAGGCCCAGCCAACCCTGCCCCCCGGGAGCCGGCCTGGCCCGCCACAGCCTCAGGCTCACGTGGCGGTCACACGCCGCTCGGGCTGCCTCGAGACACGTCAGGGTCCAGGCCCGTGTCAGCCCGCCCTCGCCCCAATCCGGCCCCAAGCTCCAGGCAGGGCAGCCCTGCCTCCCTCCCCTCCGTCCAGAGCCGCCTCTGCCCAGAAGGCCGTCCCTCGAGCCTCCTAGGGCACGCCCGGCCGCCGCCCACAGCTGGCCACCCGTCCCCGGGACACACCGCCACGCCGGCTCCGGGTGGGTGGGAGTCCTCTCCGCAGTGGGGGGCAGATGAGGCGCTTGGACAGAGCAGGACACCCAATAATAATTTATTTTTTATTGAAATTGTTTAATACTTCATATTACAGTAAATTTGATTGAAAAAAAAATGAGGAAAGAAATCAACTTTAAAAAATACACTCATGTTGAAATCAAATAAGCCAGCCAAGCTGAGTACAAACCGAGAATTCGGCAGGTGGTTTGCTTCCAGTATATAAACACCACCGAGGCTATGTACAGTCTAGAATGCAAGAAAAGTCATCTGCTAAACGCCGGGAGCAAGGCGCCCAGGCGCCCAGAGCGGGAGCGGGCAGCGGCCCCACGGCCCTGCAGGGGCCCGGCCGTCTCTGAGCACGCACCGTGCAAATTAAGGCTTCTTATAGGTCAATGGTTGATAAACACGTTTTTCTTCTTAAAAAAATAAGCACAGTAAAGGTGGTATCATGAGAACCTGAAGGCGAGACCTGTACCCCAAATCTGAAAGACGTCATCTCGCTGACACGTCAGCTCCACACGCGCTCACACACAGACACGCACGCACACACAGACAGATCAATCTTTGGGTGGTTGTCTGGATTCACCAGCTGGCGAAAAAAATACTGATAAATGTGCCGTGTACACCCGGACTGAGGATACATGCAGAGGCGGCGGCCGCGGCCGGGGGGCACACTGCCCCCGCCGGCGAGGGGGCGCAGGCGAGCGCTGGCTCGGGCGAGCGCCCCGCCGCCGCACGGAAAGAAAGCCGAGGGACAGAACGGAGTATTCTAACTGAGGGATACATGATTCGAGAGCGGTCTGAGATCTTACGCTCCGAGGAAAGCATCCTGCGCACCCACAGCCCGCGCCCGCCACCGGCAGCCGAGGCCCCGCGGCCAGGGAGAAGCTGCGGCGTTTTGTTTTGTTTTTTCCTTTTTTTCGCAAACCTGAGTAATTGTCAGAGTCAATAAATAGGAGAGAGAATTCAATGCTAACACAGAATGGTCAAATGCCCAGCAGGGCCTAAAGCAGCAAGGGTTTCCAAACGGCCCTCGGTCCCGACGCGCCCGGCCGCGCCTAGGGCAGCACCGGCACGCGGCCCCGCTCCCGGGGCCGCGGGCGCTCGGGACGGGCGAGCACCTGACCTCTCCCTCTCCCCCATCGCAAGAACGCTTCCCTTTTGAAACTGTTTCGTTAAAGGCAAAGTGACAGACGCATCGTGGAGTCGGAGTCTGGTCTGGTCGGCGGAGGTGTCTGGCTGTGCGGCGCCGGGAGGCTCAGATGTGCAGCAGGTCCTCGTCGCTGTCG
>NW_004567102.1:87013054-87022275 GCF_000260355.1 Condylura cristata | reverse complement strand
CCAGCCCCAGCCTGCCGTCCGCGCTCTCCCGCAGCCCCTTCCTCGGGGGGTTCCTCGCCGGGTGCAGGCTTTCGGCCCCCGCCCCTCGGCCCGAGTGAACTTTCACCTCTGGCACGGTCAGCACCTCATCCTCGCTGTCCTGGTCATCTCCGCGCAGAGACGTGAGGGCTTCGGCCGTGGCTGCCGTGGCAGCGACGTGGCCGTTCTCCTGCCCGTCCTTGGCGGGCCGCGGGGCCGGCACCTGGACCTCCTCCATCAGCCACTCGGTCTCATTCTCATCCGCCTCCTCTTCCTTGTTGACCTGGGCATGACACAGCAAAGCCCAGGAGCCCCTCTGAGACCTGTTCTGCTCCCTTCCCCTCCCCGACGCCCACGCTGAGCTCCGCCCACCGTCACTACTACGGTCCCCCGCGGGAGGCAAGGCCAGGCCCGGCCCAGCCGCCGAGGCCGCAGCGGCGGCAGCAGCCAGCCTTGCACGCGCAGACCAGCGTGGGCCACGCAGGTGGCGCGGGCCGAGCAAGCCGCGGGCACCTGGCCAGTTGGCCTGGAAAGTGCCTGGCATGGAGAGCCACATGTGCACCTAAGTCCTGTGGCCCAAAAGACGCCTCTTTTCTGCAAATTTCCCTAACGTCTGCGCACAGTTTTCCTCCCCGTGTGTTCTCAGAATAGCCAAGGCCGTTAAGTAATAAATATGCTGAAGGAAATCCGTTAAAACCACCACGGGAGAAGCCTGACGGGAAAGAGGAAGTGTGCGGGTGACATGCCTCCCTCTGCCTGTCCCTGCCCGGCGGCGTCTCCCCTCGCCGGCACCGGTGGCCAGGCGCGGCCTCACCTTAGAGTACTTGTAGGACACGTCTGCGCTCCGTCTGCAGCAGCTGGTCAGCTTGCTGAACACCGTCTCCCTGGAGGGGGACACCGTCACGGGGCGGCCCCACCGCCAGCCCCCCGCCTGCCCACCGGCACACGTGAACCGCTTGGGCGGACACCGCTGAGAGTGGCCGTGCGTGCCCGGATCAGTGGCTGAGCAAGGCCAGAGCATCAGGAGGCCACGGGCCGGCGTGGCAGTGGCAGACCTGCCTCCTCCCGCCCCCAGGCGGAGTGGACACAGCACCTGCACGTCTGGCGCCAGGCCGGTCACACGCTTCCGGCCGATCCTGTCCCCACAGGTACCGCCACGGGCGGCCTTTCCCACCACCTGCTCCCGCCCTCGCAGGCCTCTGGGGCCGTCTCCAGGGAGCGTGACGAGCCCTTTGCCCAGCAGAGGCAGCTAGGCACACAGCAGGTGCCTAAGCATGCTCACTGTTCCCACGGGCGCAGGGGAGGGGAGGGGAGAGGCAGCCAGCCAGCTAGGGGACCTCTGCTCGGAAGACGGCTTTAGTTACTGCCCATCCCGAGGCCGACGGCCTGGACAGGTGGGCCAGGTGGCCCACGGCGCACCTGCTGGGACACGAGCCCAGACGGCCCAGCGAGCGGGACACCTTGTCTCAGGGACACTAGCACCAGCGTCCACGGTTTCGACCAAGGACGCGGGACTCTGGCTGCCGCTGGGCTCAAGACAAAGCCTCCTCACCGTCTCTCCTTCTTGTAAAGCAGCAAGGCCAGCAGACAGGCGGTCAGCGCCACCAGCAGCAGGCTCAGGACGGCCCCCACGGCCTGGCTCCTCTCCGACAGCCCCTTGTGCTCTGGCTGGTCCTCCGTGGAGTCACCGTCAAAGCCCACCCTGGAAGGAGCCCATCTCAGTGGCCCTGTGCCGTCACGGCCACCCCAACAGACCGCGACTTGGGGGGGCCCTGGAATGCGCCCGTCCCAGCCGTCTGGTTGCAGCCCAACGACACAGGCACCCCCAGACGTGAGGAAGGTGGCGGCAAGGCCCTCAGGCAGGCGTTCCAGAGGCCAGATGGGAAGGCAGGGCCTCCAGCAGGCTGCAGCCACCCCCGGACCCCAGGGAGAACCTGGGGCCAGCCAGCCGCGCTGGTGTCCCAGGGCCAGGGCGTTAGCCTGGCGGTGCTCCTCTGCCCACAGAGCACGTTGGGACATGGCACGGGGAGCCCCCACACCCCCCCGGGCGCCGTCTCCAGGCCTGTGTTAAGTCTCAGGACCAGGCGGCCCATGAGCCCAGCGCAGGGTCCCGGCCCCCCACCCCGACAGGTGACGCAGCCTCTTCCCCAGGTTGGACACTCAGGAAACAGAGCAGCTAAGTCGGCAACACCGCCCCTCCCTGCTGAGAGCCCGAAGTTTGGGGGGGACCTGGTCCCACGAATGCTGAACCCAGGTGGCCTCAGAGTGCCCAGTGGGCTCTGGGCCTGGGGGGCTGGCCCTTTCTCACCCTGAACATCGCGCTGCCCGGCGGGCCCCTCCCCTCACGTGGGTGCTGAGTCACCCCGGCTTTTCCCAACCCTACCCCCCTTAGCCCCAGATGCCCACTGAGTCTGTGAGTGGGCGGTTGCACCCTGACCTTTGTGGCTCCGGGCCGTCAGGGTACCCCACTGGCAGTGACAGCAGAAACCCGCCGGCCCAGAGGCAGGTGGCAGCCAGACCCGCCTGCTCCTGGGGGCAGCGGCGGCGCCACGGGCCACGCACGAGCTGAGGTGGACGCCAGAGGGCCGGCCGCCAACTCGGACTAAGGTCAACCATCCTGGGGCTACGCCGAGTGGCACGGCGAGAGGGAAGACGAGTGAATTGAGCTGTGCCCACAAGCTGGGCCCGAGACATCAGGAGAGGCGGTGGGCAGGGGGGCAGCTCTGGCCGGGCACACTGGGCCCCCCACAGCCAGCTAGCCAGAGTGGCTTCAGCCTTTGGGCCCGTTGCCCAGCGGCTCAGACACTGGACACGGCAAGGGCACCCGGAGTTGTGGGCGCATCACCACCAGCCGCCTCCTGAGCCCCGCGGCCACTGCGGGCATCTGAACCGTGGCCCGTGGGGCTGTTAGGCTCCCGCGCCGTGGTACCTGATGCCAGCCTCTCGCTTCGGCTCATCAGTGGAAGCACCACAGAGGCCGTCGCTCGCGGCCCCGGGCAGACACCTGGGAGGACTGGCCTCTGTCCACAGCCCTGGGAACCGACGGCAAGGCCCCTCTTTATCTTTCTAGAGGGCCAGTTCCCAGAGTCGGGATGGCCAGGACTGAGTGAGACCTGAACCCTGTGACCGGGTCCCCCACTTCCTGCTGACTGGGAACTCCTCGAGACGTGAGGGCCATGACCCGTGGCACAATCCCTTCTCTTCTAAGCGAAGGTCAGAGTGAAGAGGTCTCCATGGGCACCTGGAGGAAACCAGGGGAGCGCCCGGGAGCCTTCTCTGATGCTGCCCTGCTCGCCACCCTGGCCGGCAGCCCGGGGGCGCCACCCACGCCAGCTGGACGAGCTCCCACTCAGTCGTGGAGGTGGCCCCACAGCCGTGTGTCCCCGGACTCAAAGAAAAGGAGCGGGGGATCGGGCCGAGCCACAGCACCCGCCACCAGGAGCCCCAGAGGGAAACGTGGCCGGGGGCTGCGGGGCCTGGTGGGTGCTGGGGTGCAGCCGGCGGCGCACAGCCACCACAGTCCTGAGGGGCCGACGGGCTCCCAGCACTGCCCAGCGCTGAGCACCCACAGCAAAACCTCACGGCCGGACACGCGGCCCTGAGGCGAGTCGTGTCTCGGAGACAGGACGGGAAGAGGCAGAGAGGGCTGGCCCGCGCCGGCCACACTCACCCCAGCGGGCACACCGCGGCCGTGTGCCAGGAGAAGAGGTACTGGCAGTCGGCTGTCTCGTGGCTGAACTCCGGGATCCCGTCCTTCGCGTCCGGGTCACAGTGGAAGAAGATGGTGGAAGAGACGGACTTCGTCTTATCCTTCCCGCACTTGGACGAGGAGGTGAACACCACGTCGAGGTCACCATCTGCCAAAAGGCGCACAGACACGCCGGCGGCGTCAGGCTGCCGTGGCAGGCCAAGCGTCGCTTTGCAAAGCTGCGCAACTCGCCGACGTGAAAGTCGAGGGAGGGGTCCGTCCCCAGACGCCCCGGTGCCCCCCACACAACAGGGAGCTCCTGCCCCAATCAGTGCGCTCGGAGCACTCAGAGCTGCCCACTGGGGATGGCCAGCCGACGACCTGCTGGACGGGGCTCGATCTGCCCACCTGGAGACCGGGCGCAGCCACGTGGGCACCCACCACTCAGCCAGCCACTGATCAACCAGCCCACTGTGACCAGCAAGCAGACCACCACAACCCACTGACCAGCTGTAACTGACCAACCAACCCAAAACCAGCCACTGCAGCCAGCCGGCCCTCCATCCTGCCCGCACAAAGGGGCACCGAAGGACCCCAGGATGCCGTGCCAGGAACCTGCGGGCTGGCCGTGTCCACACACATCGCCAGACACCCATATGGGAGCGCAGCACGCCCTGCTTCAGGGGCAGAGGGCTAAGGACCTGCACCCAGAGCTGCCCCCGTGCCCTGCCCGGGCCGTGTTCCAGCTGCGCCCTCTGCTGGAACAAGTCCGAAGCGCAGTGGCAAGGGAGCCCACTGGTGTGTTGTGGTGACCAGCGGCTGCCAGAAGGGAGCCTCTCGTGGACTCTGCCCCTGAAACATTGCAACCGACACAGCTCTCTGCGGTCAGCCACTGCCGGCCACTGATGTGGACGGTGGTCTGCAGGGTGAACGTGTCCACCAAGAGAAGGACCCAGAGGCAGGCTGGCTGGGAGCCTGGTGCGCCCCCTGGGGGCCGGGGCAGGAGCCGCAGCTCGGCGCACGGGCCAGAGTGTGGGTGCACCAGAGCTGGGGGCTGCAGGGGCCTGGGTCCTGCTGACTGAAGACTCATGAGGGGATTGTAACTTTGTTCAAGAACTGCGAAAAAGTCTTAAAACTAACCCGCTGCTCTAGTGCCAGTGAGCAAAGAGAAAAAAGGCCTGAAAGGGGCTTGCGAACTGTGAATTCGTTCTGAATGAAGAAATGCACACGTATACGTGTGCACACACACCCCGCCAGGAACGTGGGCAGCCTGGTCACTGGACACGCTGCCCTGTGCTGGGGGAGGGCCTGACCACTGAGCCCCCGGGATACGTGGCGGAGAGCCCTGCCGACCGGGCCGGGGCCGGGGCCGGGGAGGTGGGCTGGCCCCACCGCACAGGAGAGTGGGGGGCGAGGGGCGGCCTGAGCACAGAGCTGTGGACACCAGGCGGCCGACCCAGCCCACAGGCCCCGCTGCTTCCAGCCTGCTCCGGGAGGGGCATCTGTCAGATCTCCGAGGCCGTGCTCAGAACGTTACGGGGGCACTGCGGGCTTTTAAGGAGGCTGGCCGGCAGCCCACGACAGTCCCACGCACAGAGGCCGGCGCCCAGACGGGGTCCCAGCAGTCCAGCACATCCGGCCCCCACCCCGGGTGAGGGGAAGGCAGAGAAGGGAGACCGTGGGCCGTGTCCAGGACAGGGAATCACGCAGGGGTCAGGCTGCTGGGTGCGGGCAGCCTTAGGGCCGCGGAAGCAGGGCCCGGCTCCGGACGGCGCAGGACGCGCCCCCGGCTGCAGCAGCTCCAGCGGGGCTTTGCGACCAGGCGGCACTTGGCGGGCATGTCTGGCTCCTCACACAGGTGGGCCAAAGGCTGAATTGTGAAACGCTTTGCAGGGAAAGGTGAGCGGTTTGCAACAAAATGCGGTGCTGCCCCCAGAAGTGCGCCCCGCGGGCCAGCTCGGCACCCCCCCGCCGGGGGGGACCTGCAGCGGCCACCGCCGGCCTCCTGCGACTCGTGTGCGGGCCGCTCCGCTCCTCCGGCCTGCGGCCGCCGGGGGCTCGGCTGCACCCTGGCCCGTCCCTGCCGGCGAGGGCGGCTGCTCCGTGACGCGCGCCGCTGGCCGTGTGGGGATGCCCCCTCGAGACCGGGGCACCCCGTCTCTGTGCGCCCGAGCGTGGGGCGTCTGCGCATGGACCCTAAGGGGCTCACCTTGCAGGTAGTACTTGGTTTTCTCAGAAGTGCCCACTTTCCTACTGTAGTGCTGGTCGTGGGGCTTCACCTGGCACACACTGGCGCCGGCGCAGGCTGGATTCGAGGAGCTGGTGATGGAGGAGAGCTGGATCTCGTACAGGTACTTGTCCCCATTCGCCCTGATGTCCCCAGAGGCACTGAAGAGCCTGCAGCGACACAGAGCGGGGCCTTCACGACAGCGTTCCGGGGGCGGTGGCCAGGCCGTCTCCGCCCACGCTACCCAGCTCCATCGCCACCCGCCGCCTCCCGGGCAACCTCACCCCTGCCTCCCCACCCTGGGCACCGCCACCAGGCCCCAAGAACTGCCCAGGGATGCTGCCCCCCCCCCAAGGAAGGCAGAATCCTGATCGGAGGCTTCAGCGTGGGACTCCGGGTTTGGGGGGGCTGGGGGGGCAGCCACAGCGCCCACGCCGCCTGGGGCGGGCTGACAGGCAGGTCTGGCCCTGCGCACGCCCCGGGCCTCCGAGGACAGTGTCCAACGTACTTGAAGTAAATGTCCCCGAGGCTGACGCTCTTGCCGTTGGCAGGGTTGATGATGGTTCCATTGACCATCTGCACCTCCTGTGGCTTCACGGCACAGGCGGCCCGCGAGGCCCAGCTGAAGTGGTAGGTGCAGGTATCCTCGTCGAACCTGCGGGGTCAGCGCCAGTCACTGCACGCCCGAGCGTCCCAGACGCGCCACAAGGGCCCTGAGGGAACTGGGACCCCGGCCCCTGAAGGCCAGGGTCCCCACAGACTCCCGCCCAGCGCCAGGCGCTGAACCCTAACCCGGGGACGAAGTCCGGCCAGGATGGCTGTTTTATTTCCTCACAGCGAGCAGGACGAGGCCTGCCCAGCACACCGGCACCGGCCAGCACCTGAGGCCCGGGAACCACAGCAGCTTGGCTCGCAGCTGGTCAGCTCGTGTGAGCAGAGCCCTACGTCCCTGGACCCTCCTGAGCCAGCTCCTGGGGGACGCAGCCATTCACACAGAGCAGCTGGCACGTCCAGTCGGCCAGGCCACCCCAGCACCCCTGGCAAATCCCAGCAGGACCCAACTCCGGGGCTAGCCCCCGCCAGTCCATCACGACACCCAAGGACGGAGCCCCTGAACACCACCGTCAGTGCTTCCATTCACAGCCAAGCCACAGCACGAGCCCCAGGCCTGTGCGGGGTATGGGGTCGCTCCTCACCGGGGGCCGCCCAGACCCCCACCGCAGGCCTGAGGCCCGGCGGCCAGACGCCCCCTGTGGTGACGGCCTGCACATGCCCCCCAGCAAGCGGCCCGATCGCAGCGGGAGAGCTGCTCTCCCGCACGACCTGGGAGCCTACACTCGCACCTCGGTGTTGTCTGCCTAACTCTCTGCCTTCTCCCCGCTGGGGCCTCTCCAAGTTTGAGCAGCAACACAGACTCGTGACGAGTCCCAAGGACAGTCACACCCCGGCGTGTTTTCAACAGGGGGCAGTTTGGACTGGACTTTCTTCTTCCCAGGAGGGCGTCCGGGAAGCTGCCGACCCCTGTGGTCCCAGCGACCCCCGGAGGGCCCCTTCCAGCGTCCCTCCGTCCTCCCTCTGAACGTCCTGTCCACTTGCGTATGCGTCCTCCGTCCCCGCTCCCTGCTGGCCCCCACCCCTGCCCGTTCCTCTATGCCTCACTCTGGCCAGTGGCGCCCCCGGGCTGCGAGTTCTGTGCTGCTGCATGAACATCCGATTTGTCCTTCTGACCTGCTGCACAGCACACGGCCCGAGCGGCCCTTGGCACCCAGCCGGACCACGGCAGCTCTGCGCCCTCCCGGGCCTCTTACCTATTGAAGGCAGGCTTGCCCACCGTCGTGGCACAGGTCAGCTCGATGACGGTGGACACCGTGAGATTCTTGCCGCAAGAATAACCTTTGGAGTAAGTCACGATGACCTTGTCCCCTGGAAGACACGGTGGTGGAACGCACGTCATGTCCAGCCCAGGGATGGCCCAGATGTCGCAGCCACCTCTCCAAAAGGACAGAAGGTGGGCGCCCACTCTGCAGACACCAGGCCGCTGACCGCACCACGGGGCTCGGGTCGGCTCCCTGCCCGGGAGGGAGAGCCCGGCTCTAGGCAGGCTGCCAGACGGCCGAGCCTCACTGTCCTCACTGGGCAGCGGGGGAACGTGCCGAGCGCAGACCCCGGTGCAGCGGCAGCTGGCAGTGCAGTGCCCACTCTGCACGATTCCGCTCCTCTTCGGCACGTGCCCACACCCGGGCCGCCGGGAGAAGGGTGGGTGCTCAGCCTCCACTGTCCAGAGCGAGGGCCAGACTTGGGCCTCGGCACTCGGGCTCCAAGTCCAGCCCCTCCTGCCTCTGAGCTGCACGGGCGGGCGGCTGGAGCCCGGCCTCAGCCCCAGTGCAAAGCAGGCAAGCGCCCAGCCCGGCATCCCAGGGGGCTCCAGGGACACAGGGCGGGGCCCCCGGGAGAAGCGTCTGGCCTGCAGCCAACGCACGCCAGCCCATGGCGGGGCAGGGCAACAGGAGCTGGCTGCAGACCCCCGGAGAACCCCGGATGCTCGTCACCCTGCTGGCTGGCAGTGAAGGCGGAGCAGCGGTCCCCAACCCCCGCACCCGGGAGGAGCCAGAGGTGCTGGCCCCTAAGGGTGCGCCCGGGGTCTGCCATCCTGACCCGGGGAGACTCCTCCCACTTCCAGCCTGGAGTCGGGGTCCGAAGCCACGCTAGGCTGACGCAGGACATCTTGGGGGCCTCAACTAGCAGGCCAAGGTGAGCGTTTCTCCCCCACTGGTCACCCGACACACCCACGGGAGGCCACGAGCCATCGGCTGGCGCCGAGGAGCAGAGCTTCGCGTTAAGCGCCACACGCTCGCCCACATGGCCCAGGGCACCCACGCGGCGTTCCTGACTCACACGCAGCGTGGGCTCAGGCCCCCACCGCAGACGGGGAGGAGCAGAGAGCCTGGACACCCTGACATCCCCGGGGGCCGCCTGTCCGGGGGCTGCCACGGTGCCTGGGAAGAGCCGCCGGGGTCATCTCCGCAAGTCCCCGCCAAGGCCTGGGGCCCGGCCCCGCGAGGCCCACGGCTCACCGTCCACGTCCAGCTTCTGCGTGTGAATGAGTCCCAGCACCTGGACGTGGCCAGTGTTGGTCTTCTGGCAAATGCTGGCCCTGTCAGAGCAGCCGAGGGGCCCTTGATACACCTTCTGGCACAGGTTGATGTAGTAGCTGTGGACACGCGAGGCGCAGGGTCAGCTGCGGGGGCTCCGCTCCCCGCCCGCAGGCACGCCCCGCCCCGCCACCCC
>NW_004567102.1:87012092-87012954 GCF_000260355.1 Condylura cristata | reverse complement strand
GCAGAGGCCCGCGAGGACCTGCCGCCGGGGGCCGGCCACCGCGGCAGGGACACGGCCCCGAGGCTCGGACACTCACGAGGCCCCGTCGTGGCTGAGGAGCCAGGAGCCAGTGAGCGAGGACAGCAGGCGCAGGTCATAGGTCCTGTGCTTCTGGACGAACTTGCACTCCATCTTCCTGGGCGGGCATACCACCTTGGTCTTCCACTCGAAGGTCACCTCGCAGCCCTGGGTCTCGCTGAGCACCTGCGGCCTCCCGAGGTCCGCCTCCTCGTCGCACTTGAAGATGATGGCGGACATCCGGTGGCTGTTCACTGGGGCGGTGGGGCGAGGGTCAGCCGCCTCGGCCGGGGCCCAGCTCCCACCTGTCCCTGCGCTCCCTCGCTGCCCGTCAGCTCCATCGCGGCCCCCGAGAGCCCCCAGGCCGTGCTCTCCCTTGCCTGCCCCTCCAAGACCCAGAGTGCCAGGCAGTGAGTGGACAGGCAGTCCGCATGTGACCGGTGTGCCGATGACGGCAACACGCGGACAGCTGAGGCCCCTGACCACCTGCGAACGGGAGCCGAGGCCCAGGCCGGAGCGGGCCCTGGACGCCGCGCAAGTCACCCGCACACTGTTTCAAGCTTCGGACTTGCCGCTCGCTTACGGGGCCACACTGTGGGTGGGGTACAGCCCCACAGCCACTAGCAGGCACCGCGAGTACGACCCTGAGACCTCCCTCTCGTCACCCCCTTTTTCACAGCGCCTGAGAGTCATCCGTGTCCGCCGGCCGGCCCCTCATCATCCGCGTCCCACACACGAACCAGCCGCTGCCCATCCTCACCCCGCGCGGCGGCCCGGTCCAAGTCCGACCCACATTGGGGCGCCT
>NW_004567102.1:87009468-87009954 GCF_000260355.1 Condylura cristata | reverse complement strand
GCGCCGTCTGCCTGGCCCCGGCCGGCCGGAAGCGGAGGGCGGAGCCTCGACCTCTCCCTTAAACACCAGGACGGCGAGGGTGGGGCCGCGAGGGCCTCGCCGAGGGAGGAGGCGGAGCCGCAGCCTGCTGACCAGAGGTGTCCACGCCCTTTCCTAGAAACTGAGGACCCTTCCAGCGAGGGCGACAGGCCACGGCGGCGGCCGCCCGGTCAAGTGGCCCGGACACGCACGCCTGTTCCTCCCTTTCAAAGACCACAGTAGCCCACTGTGGTTTTGGCCACCGGTCAGGAGCGTCTCAGCGCTGCGGTGGTGGTTCCGCACACCAGCTGCGGGGACAGCGCTGCCACCCGGGCGGAAGCCACAGAGGCAGGCACCCTCCTCGCAGCCCGCCCGAGACAGCTACTCCGGGAGCGACCCTGACCGCAAACACGCGGACGGCCGGTGACGCCCGGCCTGGCCCACGGCCACGCGCCGCACAGAGGGGCC
>NW_004567102.1:87007528-87008283 GCF_000260355.1 Condylura cristata | reverse complement strand
GCACTCACCATGCTCACGCCCCTCTTGCAGTGGAACACGATCAGGGAGGTGTAGTTGAAGAGCTTGTCTGCTGCACAGGGTGTGCTGCTCTCGAAGTTCAAGTAGATCTCGTTGGCCACAGGGTTGAAGGACGGAGGTCCTGAGACGCGGCCGATGTCCTAGGCAAGGGGTGAAGCACACCGGTCAGGGCGGCCGCCGCCGCGGCGCCTTAGGGCGGCAAAACGGTGTGGAAAGGAGCAGCGTGGGGAGGGAGTCTCATCCCTGCACTGTTCGAGGGAACCCCGTGAGTCAGAGGCCGGGGCTGGGGCCACAGCCGGGACCGCGGTTCTGATTCCTCCCCGGCCAGTTCTGGAGGGCCAGGAATGAGGCCTTTCTTGCCCCGGTCATATCAAGGATGCCAGCCTGTCACCCGAACCCAGGGCCTGCCCAGGCGGCCACGCCCCCCCCTCACCCCCCAGGCCCCGCACTGGCACTGCCAGGCCCGGCAGGAGCCCTCTGTCCAGGGCAGAGGGCGGCCTGTAGGCCGTGAGCAGGCTGCGTTGCAGAGCACCGGCCACTCCGAGGCGGCTCGGGGGCCACTGGCGAGCAGCAGACAGGGACTGTGAGATACGTTCAGCCATGGCGACCCCACACCCTCGCCAAGTGAAGACACACCACCGTCTTTAATATCGAGAAAAGGGCAGGCAGGAGGGAAACCCCGGAGGGGGTGTCGCAGCGTGCTGACCACCCAGGACTGGGCGCCACCCACCCCGGAG
>NW_004567102.1:87005855-87007092 GCF_000260355.1 Condylura cristata | reverse complement strand
GGCTCACCCGGAGACCCCAGTCAGCGCACCCACATGTGCTCCTGGCTCCCACCGCGCATTCGGGGTAACTCCACCGACAGCAAGAAACACCCCTCACGGCTGCCGCTCAAAACCCCGCAAAGGCCGTGTCCCACTCACTATGGGGTTCCCATCCACGGGGACTTTGCACACGGCCGATCCGGCGGGACAGGCCACCCCGTGCATGGGGTTGAGCGGCTGGCAGATGTTGATGTAGAAGTCAGGGTTGACGTCCGACTCGTCGTCGTCCTCGCTCTCGTCGTAGGCCTCGTAGCCCCCGGTGCGGTGGATGAGCGGGGACAGGTCGATGAGGGCGCTCCCGTTCCTCACGGAACACTCCGTCTGTGAAAGGGCAAAGACCTCAGGGGCGTCTGGACCAGGGCCCGCGGCTGCTTGCAGCCGTGTGAGGACGCAAAGCTGACGAAAGGCACCGCCGAGGCGGCCACAGTCCCCAGCTGCTTCCTGACAAAACCCGGGGCCGGTGACAGAGCCGGGCCCGTGGCTGGAGTGGCGGGCCAGGGCCCAGCGGGACTCACCACCTGCTCGCAGGCCAGCGGCGTGTGCCAGGAGAAGAAGAGCGTGCACGTCTGCTTGTCCAGCGAGATGAGCATGGGTCTGTTGGTAGGGCCGGGCTCGGGCCGGCACACGAAGCTGATGACGCTCTTGTAAGTCAGGCCGGTTTTGGAAGGGCAGGGGGACCCGTCCTTGTACACCAGCTGCAGGACCTGGTCCACGTAGGTCAGCCTCTGGTTGGCCTTGCCCACGCTGATCCTGGTCTGCCCGAAGCAGGCGCCTGTGCCGAGGGAGGAAAAGCCACGCGGTCACCCCGCCTGACCACCGTCCCATGAGGACGTGCCGCGAACGCGGGCACCGGGGCGCGCAGCGAGGGCTTTACTGGGGCACCCCGAGCTGTGCTGGCCAGCTCCGCCCAGCTCACGTGCGGCACGGTGCCCCGCGCCAGCGGACGCCCTCGTCTCCTGACTGGCAGGGCGGGGTGGCGGGCGGCACTCACCCACGCCGGGGGGGCAGTTCTCGTTCTCCCCGCAGATGCTGATAAAGACGAGCCCCTTCTCGCTGTAGGCAGCTGTGTGCCCGACTCTGCCCCCAAGGGAGGTCAGGTCGAACAGGTGTCCTGCAGAGGGAGGGGTCCAGGGCACGGTCAGCGCTCACGCCCACAAGGCACGGGCCCCAGGTCTCCGAGCGCACCCCAGCCCTTCCA
>NW_004567102.1:87003479-87004805 GCF_000260355.1 Condylura cristata | reverse complement strand
GCGGGCCCAGGCTCTGGCCCAGCCGTTCTACAGCGCCCCAGCAGGACACTGCTCCCCGCCAGAGCCCGCTCCAGCCCAGCGCCCCCCGCACCCCAGCACGCGCACGGCAGCCCAAGAGCCCACAGGTGGCGGCTGCACAGACCCTCCCCAAACCCAGCTCCCAAGCGACAGCACTCAGGCAGCAAGGTCCTTCCCAGGCCCACCCACTCGGGGCCCTGGCTCACACACACCCGCTGACCCTCGGGGGGGCCTGACCGGGAGCCAGGTCCAGTCCCAGAGGAGCCGCCTGCAGCCTCTCCTCCCCCAACCCGGCAAGACAGTGGGCGTGACATGCTACCAGCAACATCGGCGTGGCTGCGGGCCCCACTGGCTCAGCAGCCAGGAGCAGGAGGCGCCCTCTGGCCCGGGCGGGCCGACCTGGCACGTCCCAAGGGCGGCCACAGGACAGGTGCCACGAGGGCCAGCACCACGGTGGGCCTCCAGCCTCAGTGCCCAGCCGCCCGGAACCAGATCCTGGGTCAGGCCTCTCGGGAGCCGGGCGAGTAGCGCGTGGCCCCTGCCTGCAGGGCCTGCCCTGGCCCCGGCTCGTCCACTCACACCCCAAGAAACACAGCAGGGGTCGCGGCGCCCAGGGCCGCCTGTCCCCACGCGCAATGCCGGGCTGAGAGCGCCGTCACTTACGGCATGCTTGTCGCTACAGGTGAAGCGGATGGTGGTCGACCTCTTCCGGACCTTGTCCGGACACCAGTCCCCATCCACGTACATGAGGACCGTGGCGCCATCTTTCCAACTCGGGCCGTCGCTCACCCGGCCCAGGTTCACGGGCTTGGAGTCGCTCAGCAGGCACACGGCCGCTTCCGGCGGGCAGGGCTCTGCAACACGCCAAGGCGGTCAGGAGGCCCCTCAGCCTGCAGGCTGAGAGCCTCGGGCATGCCAAGCCCGCGCGCGCCCATGGCAACCAAGCAGCCACGCCCCCCGGCCCTCCCGAGCCCCCTCGGTCCCCCGAGTCCCCCCAAGCCCTCCCTCGCTCAGTGCTGCTCCAGCACACGTGGACCGTGGGCAGGCGGTGCGGGGAGAACCGAAGGCCAGAGCTGCCGCTGGGCCCCGCTGACAACACTGACCGCTGGGTCGTGTATCCGGGCCTACACAGGTGCCGAGGCCCTGATGCCCACGCTGCCTGCCCGGGGCCGGAGCCCGGCTCAGCTCACAGCCGCAAGCGTGCGGCAGGCGGGAGCCCAGCACCCGCTCAAGGCTGAGCACACAGGACGCGTGGGTGCTGCTGAGTGCCGTGGAAATGGGAGCGGCTATGACCCTGCACCCCAGAAG
>NW_004567102.1:87001810-87003094 GCF_000260355.1 Condylura cristata | reverse complement strand
CACAAGCGCGCAGCCCCCCAAGCCGCTCACCCAAGCCCGCCTGCGGAGACAGAGACTTGCAGACGTTGATGAGGTAGTGCTCGGTGGCCCCCGTGCTGGTCACCGCTTCCCAGTTGTCCGTGTACCTCGACAGGGACGACAGGTCGAAGGTGTTTCCAGCCGTGTCTCTGCAGGGGAGAGGCTCGTGAGCGTGGGGGCTCCCCAGCGGCCGCCGCACAGCCCTGCCCCATGCGCGGGCGGGTCTCGCCGGACACAGCTCCCCACAGGCCCCCGCCAGCGCCCGCATCCCGACCTGCATCCGGGACACGCCGCCCAGGAAAGCAGGCCCGAGTCTGACCAGCAAGGCTCCTGGCTCTGGCCACCGAGAGACACGCGCCCACCGCGAGGCCGCTCTGGGAGGGGGAGAGGAGCTGGATGCTGGGCAGCGGGTCCAGGGAGGAGACCTCAGGGTGAGCTGAGGGAGGGCCAGCGCCTGGCACCCTAGAAAGGCCGGCACGTGGCGGGCAGGCGGGGCACCGCAGGCCACACCTGTCTGTGACTGTGACCGGAGGGCCGGCCGATCAAGGCCGCCTGAGACCCGGCTCACGCCGTCTCAGAGGGTGTGGGGGAAGCGCCCGGCCGACTCGGGGTGCACGAAACCAGCACGGGGGTTCTGGCAACATCACAAAGGCCCAGCGGGGCCCAGCACCTGCCCGGAGGCAGCAGCCGCGTGAGGACGCACGCACCCAGCGTCCACTGCAGCGTCACTGCGAGCAGCCGGCCCCAGGCGCCCGTGGCAGAGAGGCCAAGGAGGTGCGGCCTGCGGGGCCGGCCTCGCCCAGAAGCGTGCAGAGCGGGGTGCGGCGCTGAGCAGCGTGGCTCGGAGGGAGGACAGGCGCTGGGCCCCCACGGGGCGCACCCGAACAAAGGACAGACAACAGCCAAGTCCGCAACTCTGACGCTAGGACCGAGGCTGCCGGGCGGGGCGGGAGGCTACTGGGGAGGCCGGGCTGCCGCTCCGGAGACGCTGCCCGCAGCCGGCCCCAGGCGCCCGTGGCAGAGAGGCCAAGGAGGTGCGGCCTGCGGGGCCGGCCTCGCCCAGCAGCGTGCAGAGCGGGGTGCGGCGCTGAGCAGCGTGGCTCGGAGGGAGGACAGGCGCTGGGCCCCCACAGGGCGCACCCGAACAAAGGACAGACAACAGCCAAGTCCACAACTGACGCTAGGACCGAGGCTGCGGGGCGGGGCGGGAGGCTACTGGGGAGGCCGGGCTGCCGCTCCGGAGACGCTGCCCGGGCGCCGCCAGCG
>NW_004567102.1:86992826-87001230 GCF_000260355.1 Condylura cristata | reverse complement strand
GGTGCCGGGATAGAGACGCGCTGACGGGGCGGGCAGGGGAGGGGGGGGCGCCTCAGGCCGACCTCCGTGGAGGAGCCCACAGAGACGGTCTGAGGCCGACAAAGGTGCAGTGTCAGTTCTGGAAGGTTCCAGAAAGAACTACAGGAAGACAGGGAATGTGGGATGAGGCTAGGGGAGAGGTCAGGGCGGGAGAGTTCACCTAGGTGACACATTTTGTGTTCTGTGAATTTCTTAGGAGATGCACACAGCAGCCTCATTTCACCCAACTACTCAATTTTCCTTTGATTTCATCCAACTTTTCAAAGCATAAAACTACTTGGGGGAGCGAGGCTTTCTGCAAAGACCTCAGAATTACACTCCTTCAACACAAGTGTGAGGGAGCTGAGGATGCCCGGCGGCGGCCAGAGCCCGGGGCAGCCCCCGGCGTCCGCAGAACTAGCTGGGCTCCGTCACCACCTGGGAGATGAACAGGTGCCCGGAAGCGCCGGCCGCATGAGGTGACGCGGCTGCGTGACGGGCGCAGTCGCAAAACACGGCCCGCCACAGGCTCCCACGCGCTGCTGGCGCTCGACTTCACTTGATTCAGCACAAACGTGTGAGGCGACAAAACGTGTCCCCAAGACAGCCGGCCGTGACCCTGACTCCTGGACAAGTCCTCACCGTGGGACTGTCAGTCTGTCCCGTGCAAACTCAGAACCACAGACCCAGACGCACAGAACCAAGCTTTCCGGGGAAGGGGCCCAAGCTGTCTACTGTGTGCCAATTCCAGGGGTGACCCGGTCGACATTCAGGTGCCAAGGCCCCACCTCGTCCCAGGAGCGGCCAACCACCTGCCGCAGGCACGCGCTGAGCCGGTGGCCAAAGGCCACCGGGCACCTGCAGGCTGGTGCCCCTCGCGCTGGCCAGGCCTCTGCCGCGCCCTCCCCAGGCCTCCTCGGGGCCCCGATGAGCAGCACCCGGGGCGCAGCCAGACGGGGCCGTCCTGGCTGTCACTGCCTACACCCGGGAGCCTTGCCGCGTCCTCCGGCCTGACTCTGGGCTCGTCCCTAACGTTTGCATCACAGCACAGGAGCCTCAGAATCTCCGAGGGTGGAGACTTGACCTAACCCGCTCTTCCTTCTGCGAAGACACGCGCCGGGGCTCAGCGAAGTGAGCCGACTCTGAGGGTCCCGGCCAGAGGAGAAACCGGCCGCACGAAGGCGGCCAGCCCCAAGGTCCGCGCCGCGCCTTACTTGAAAGAGCACTCCGTCACGTCAAAGGGCGGGCAGGCGTATGGGGTCCGCCACTCGAACAGGTACGAGCAGTCCGAGGTCTCCTTCAGGAACACGGGCTGGGAGGGAGACACGCAGAGGCTGACCGGGAAGCCCGCAGCTCGGGCGTCACCGGGGGCACAGTCGAGGCCACGCCCGCCCGGCACCACGGCGCAGCGGTCTCCTAAACACTGCGGGAGACCGTCTCCTCTGTGCTGGACAGACGGCCCTTCGCACCCCGCTGACCGTCAGGATTTCAGGGGAGCGCGGTGTTGAGACCGTAATGCCCACTTTGAACCAGGGAGTTCTGAGCTAGTAAGGAACTTAAAAGCTCCTTTCTCCACAGTCCCACAGCGGAATAAAATGAAAATAGGGATTTCCCAAGTAGTCAAAGTCTCCCCTTGGGGAACTTTACTGTGAACTGGAAATATGCTGAACCGGACCCCTGAATGCATCAAACCCTCCGACTCCCAAGGCCTGTGCTCTGATCTACTTGGTGACCCCACGAGCCCCAGCAGCCCCGCCCTCGGGCCTGGGCGGAGGGGCGCTCGGTGGCCTCGGCTCCATGCGGCCTGGCCTCGCCCCTCGGCCCTGAAGGCTTGCTGCGTCCTGACCGCGAGGAGCTCCGGGCTGCCCAGGGCCCCGCACTGGCACAGGGCAGGGAATAAACGCCAGGCGCCCCGAGCCGTGTGCCCACACCACAGGGAGCCTGCGGGCCGCGGGGGCACTCACCCTCTGGGGGGCGCGGTCGCAGTAGAAGTAGATGGTGGTGGAGCGCTCGTACACCTGGTGGCAGCGGTCCCCGCCGGTGTAGTTCATCTTCAGCAGCCCGTTCTCGTAGGTCAGCTTCTGCGTCACCAGACCTGTTGACGGAGCCGAGTCAGGGCGCAGGTCACGAGCCCCTCCCCCCGCCGTGCAAAGCCAGGCACTGGCGGGCGCAGGGAGGACCCTCACCCGCGCCACCTGCCTGCTCCCGTGCCCTGGACACGAGCGTCCCCGCCTGCACCGCACCGGCCCTCTGGCTGGATTCGGGGCGTGCTGCACAGAGCCCCTGCACTGGCCGCCCAAGGGCGCACGTGTGGCAGGGAGACGGGCTCTCGGGCCCAGAACCGGCGTCGCCAAGCGAGAAGGCAGCAAGCAGCCGGCACGGGGGTCAGGTGACAGCCGGGGAGGACCGGCCGTCCTCCCTGCTTGCGGGAGAGGTGCTCCCGGCGCCAAGAGCCAGGAATCCTGCCCCTCCTCACACAGGGGCGCCCCTGCCGTACCTGCCACCTTATGGAACCCCTGGGGGCCCCGCTTCTCCTGGCACGATGAGACCGGCTTGGACTTCTCGCCGCCGAGGCAGACGCTCAAGGACAGCTGCCCGCAGACCCGGAAGTAGTAGGTGTACTCGCCGGCGGTCACGAGCGTGTCGTTCAGGGACAGGGGCTTCAGGTTGTACAGGTGGCCGTGCCGGGGGTCCCTGACCTCGCAGTTTTCTCCTTTGGGGGACACGAGCAGGAGAGCAGCCTCAGCGCGCTCCAGCAGAAAGCCCCGGGCCCCACTGAGCCTCATTCCCGCCCCATGGCGTGGCACAGACCACTGGCAACAGCTTTCTAGAAAGCTTACCCCAAGATCGCTTAGCCCCACCCCAGAGTGAGAAACAGCAGCCCCTCATCCCAGCAGGATGAGCAAAGCTGCAGAGCAGCAGCACAGGGGCGGGGAGAGGATGACACGGGAGCCCAGCATCAGGTCACAAGAACGTGGGGGGCACAGAAACGGGTGAGGAAATAGGGGGCGAAGGGCACAGGAAGCAGGGGCGCAGGGCCCTTTCCTCTGCTCAGGCAGGGTGCCCGCACGGACCGGCCGGGCCTCACCTTCGGCTCGGACGACAGGGCAGGCCTCCACGGTCCTCCAGACAAACACGTATTCACAGTTGTCCAGAAGCTGGAAGGTCGGCGACCCCTGCAGGGAAGCCAGCAGATGGTTTTGTTTCCATTTAGTTAAGTCACCACCAACAGCCACCACCCGTGCCCACGCCGGGGCGGCCGCCAGCGCCTGGGCGGGGAGCGCGCACCGAGGTCTGGGCACACTCCAAGGAGATCCTGGTGGAGAAGCGCTGGTCCCCACACTTGTCGCCGTTGACGTAGACGAGGCTCAGGGACCCGTTGGCGGCCATCTGCGGGCTGATCTGCACCACGCCCAGGCTCCAGCTCTTCTCCTCCGTCACCAGGCAGGACCCCACTGCGCTGCCTGGAAGAGCGGGGAGCGCGTCTGGGGGCGCGGCGGCGCACGCTCAGGGCTCGAGAAACGAGGTTCTCGATTTCCAAAACACGAGGTTCCCGATCATTCTGCCGTTTTCTCGCTACACCTCAAGTGGCCTGAGCATCTGCCCTGGCTTCGGGCCGCAGACGCCCGCTAACCTCGCGTGCCTGTTCTGACTGCACGTGACGCTCTTGCTACCAGCGCCGTAAGCACGGCCGCGACCGAGCTGGCCTCCTGCAGTCTCCAGGCCTCTTTCGCTCTTCATTTTCGCTTCTGGCTCTAACTGACAGTGTTCCACGCGGTTCCCTGCTGGAGGGTGTGTTCAGCCTGCTTTGCTCCCGCATGCGTCTGCCTTCCCCCCGCTTGGAAAGGGGGGAGAACTCGGCAGGCTTATTCACGTCAGGACTGTCACCTCGCCCTACTGCCTGAGTCTCGCACTACGACGTGCCTCTACTTCTGTGCTGCCTGTGCCTTCTGTGGTACTACGACCAGGAGCGTTCCAGAACTTTCCTGGGCTGGGCTCTGTCACCCTCCACTCTCTGTCATCCCTTCTGTGCTCGTGTTTCAAGCACATCTCATAAATGGCGCGTGGCCCTGGGCTTTGGTCCATCTGACCGTCTCGGCACATTTACTGTGACGTGGGCACTCACCATGGCACCCGGGAATATAGGGCAGAGGGTTGCAGACGCTCAAGTAGAAAGTCCTCCTCTTGCCTTCGTCTGAGGAGTCCACGGCAGTCCAAGGCTTCCGGACTTTGCTCAGGCCGCTCAGGTCATACTCGTTGCCAGCAGCGTCTGAAACAGAGGGGTGCGTGGGTGCCTCTGCTCCCCCGCCAGCCTCGGGGCACAATGCGGCCCCCCGAGACCTCCAGGAGACCCCAGGAGACACAGCCACAGGGCACACCCCGCCCCAACACCGCCCCTCAGGGCAGCGAGCACGTGGGGGGCAGGCCCAGGGCACCGTCAGGTGTTGGGGACACTGTCCGCTGTCAGGCGCACCCTCCAGAGCCACCGCTTCCTTCATTCTCAAGTGAAATGACAGGACTTTAAAGCATCGCTCACAAGACACGTAACACCCATGTCACACTGTCGGTAAGTGAAACACACCAGCACACACGCGCCCGTTGCGCCCACTGCGCACCCCGCCAGGCTTACCCGTGACTTGGCAGTCCACCGGGGAGGGGACGCAGGCCAGCGCGGTTTCAAACTCGAAGTAAGTGTCACGGATCCCGAGGTTCGAGTCGATATCTTGATGCAGGAACGTGGGGTTTCCCGGGTAGACGTCATCGTTGCAAACAAAGCGGATAATGAACGCACCAGAGGTCCCTGGGAAATCAGAAGGCGGGTGTGAAGGCACAGGCAGCAAGACCGGGCAGTCCGCACGGGCCGCAGGGGCGCCGCGCCCGCTGGACAGCAGGCACGGGGGCGGTTTCAAGGGCCTGGGTTCAAGCGAGGGACCCCAGTTCCAGCCGGCAGAGAGCCTCCAGCTCTGTCTGGACCTTCCCTCCCTGCAAAGGAGAAGGGAGGTCTTGGCGGCCCAGGGTAGGGGTGGGGCAGGGCAGGCCATGGACGCAGCATTAGCCCAGCCTGCACAGGACGCCCACACACGCCGCCTCTCAGAGCTCCGTCCACTGGACACCAGAGCGGCAGGAACATGCAGAAATGTTAACACATGCACCCCAGAAGTGTATTTATTACAAAAAGGTGCAAGAAAGACTGAGGGGAAGAACAGAGAAGGAAATAAGTAACAGTAACCTCAGTATCTGCTTGGGGACCCAGCAGAAAGCAGCACCAAAGACTGGCATTCTAGGTTGGGAACTTCTGGGGGGCCCCATGGGAGAGCCTGGGTCGGGGCACAGGACTCTCCGGAGGGTGGGAGCTGGCGTGGGGCCTCGGGGTACCCCCAAGACACTGGCCACCACAAGGCGCCCTGGTTCCGAGCTCACCTTTGCTGGGGTCTGCATTCCCTCTGAGGGTCAGCGTGATCAGGCCCTCCGTGGACAGCTGGAGGCTGGACAGAATCATTGGCCTGACTGGCTTCAGGTTCTTCAGGTCTTCTGTCTGGCTCTCGGCCTCACAGCCAGAAGCGGGCTTCCCCTCGAGGGTGCCACAGACAGACATTGTGCCGCACACGTTGAACTGCAGGGGGACAGCGAGGACCACTCAGGCCGGCTCTGGTGCCCGGACACATGCGGCCCTCACCACGCCCGTCGGCGCGTCACCCCTTCCACATTTAGTCCTCAGGGTTAGGACCTAAGGAGGAGTCACGGCCCAACGGCGGCGCCCAGAAACTGCCCCGGGGATCAGGACACCACAGCCACCAGCCCTGCGTCCACTGCTGGGACGTGTCACGTTGACCGCAGGAGAGGCCGGCGCAGCGGGTCACTGTGCAGATGGCGCATGCGGGCAAGCTGACTGAAACTGGAGGTCCGTGGAGCACGGCCCCTCCGCAGGCTGACCCTCCTGACGCCTGTCCCCTACGGGTCATCGCCTGGCCCCATCAGAGGCACGCCCAGCCAGGCAGCACGGGGTGCCGTGCCGCCTCTTCCCCGGCATACACCGGGCTGCAGCGCAGCTGGCCTGCGGTGCAGATGACCGGCCCAGGCCGCTGGGGGACAAGCTCCGCTCCAGCACTTTCCCGGGCAGTGGCTACCTACAAAGTGCCCCTGCATCACTGTTCCTAAGATGTTCTCACCCCAACTTCCCGTTTTCAAAGCCTATCCTCTGTCTCAATTGGATTTTGGAAGAATTTAAACAAACCAAAGATTTTTTAAGCATTTTATAAAGAACAGTGTTCGTGTGGAGACTTTTCCAGCTCGCTGCTCTACACCACCAGGCTGTCTCTGAAAGTGCAGTGAGAAGATTCTCCACCGCCACCCCCGGCTTGTGGCCCGTTTAGGGGTACTGTAATCAGCATTTCCCCCCAAACTCCAGCAGACCAGACTCTCCTGGAGCGCTTGCTAAATCTAAGTGGTGGGATCCTACCACCACCAGCCCCCGCTGAGGAGTCAGGTCTCTGCCACCCGCCCTCCAGGTCATGCCAGCTCGAGGCCACTCAACAGGCTTGAGTAGCTTCCAGCAGATGACACCCCCACCTGCACTGTAGCGGCCTGGGTGATGACATCCCCAGCTCCCTACACTCAGGCCCTCGCACCCCCTCGGGTGAGGGCTCCGTCGCGGCCTATCCCTGAGGACCTGCCTGCAGGCCCGGCTGCAGGTGACTCAGGACAAAGCAAACTGGTATCGTCACAGAACTCACCACGAAAGTCTTCCCGATGCCCGAGACCACATATCCCTGGGAATTGTTGAGTGGGTTGAAGTCAAACAGGTACCCACTGTTAGGGTCCTTGATGGAGCAGGCCTGTGGGGCAGGAAAGGGCAGTTCAGGCCACACCCACCCGCCGGCACCCCCAACCTGCACACACGGGCCTCACGCAGCCCTGTTTCTCCACGGCCTTAACATCAGCAGACAGCTGTGGCGCCAGCTGCAGCGGGCTCAGGGGAGCTTTCTGGGGAGCCACGGCTGCCGCCAGGCCCGTGACTGCCGAGCTGGAGGTTAAGTGCATCCTGTCTGAGGCACGAAAGGCCAGTAGGACCGGCCAGCAGCCTGCCTGTCCCGGGCGGGCGCCACGCAGCCAGGCCCAGCACACTGCCCGGGAACAGGGTGGCAGTGCCCCCTGCTAAGCCCACCCCCAGTCACTGCAAGGCCAGTTCTGTACTTTCATGCCAAGTGGCTGCCGCTCAATGCAGAGCTGAAAAAACTGCAGAGGAACGTGCACTCCATCACAGAGAAACGCAGCTGTGACAACGGCCGGCTGTCAGAGGTCAGTCTCAGAGCCGCCCCCCGCAGCAGGGCCGGGAGGCAGGAGTATGCGCCGTGGCCAGAGGGCCCAGTCAGAGGGGCAGGGCTGGCGGTGCGGCAATAAACCTGGGTGTCCCCGCAGAGCATGCGTGGGTCACAGGGGAGGACACAGGCAGGCTGTGCCCAGGGCCGAGGGCACGCCGGGGTGCAGGCCGAGGGCACAGCCGGCGGACCCTGGACATTTAGCTCTGCGGTGGTGTCCACTCCCAGCTCTCCCCGTCAGGCCAGGGGCGGAGAAGAGGGAGGAGTCTACGGTGGGAGGGTGACTTCCTGCCCTCAGCCCAGGAGCCGGGCGTAGGGGACAACGCAGTGACCCTCCTTCCTCAGGACGGCGCGGGGAGGGCCGGCACGTACCTGGTCCGTGTCCGTGGTGATCTGCACGGGGCAGGCGGCCTCGGTGTTCCACAGGAAGCTGACCACACACTCCCAGTTAAGGGAGAATATGGGGTGGGTGTTCTGCAAGGTGAGACCCAGGCGACAGTCACTAGGAGGAAGCGGACCTGACGGAGACCAGCCTGCCACAAGGCGGCCAGGCCCGGACCCGGGTGTCTGTCCAGGCCTGGGCACGCCTCGCTTCTCTGCCCTGGGCTGCCCCATCAGGAGGGTGACGCCTAAGCTTGGGTGCAGACCTGTCTGCCAGGGAGAGGGGCAGCACCGGGAGGGGGCGCGCCCCCGCCACCTCGAGAAGCGCCCCACTGCGCCCACGGGACCCACTGTGGCCTCTGGGCCATGGGGGAGGGGCGCCAGGCAGGCCGGGCAGGGTGGGGCTGGGGGCGCTCGGGCGGCGCTGTGTGCCACAGGTGAGGCTGCCTGTGCCCGCCCGAGCGCCCGGGCTTCTGGAGCGGCGCCGTGCGGGGCCCAACCTAGCACCGCCTGGTTTCATCAGCCTTGCTCCCCGCCCTCCGCGGCCCCAGCGGGCTGCGGGCTAGCCCTGCCCGGCGCGTGTAGACGGGAAACTGAGGCACAGAGAAGTTAAGGCGCCTGCGAACGCTCAGGAGAGCGACGGGGCGGCCGGCGTCTCCCCACCCGAGCGTCAGCGCCCCCACTCC
>NW_004567102.1:86989985-86991861 GCF_000260355.1 Condylura cristata | reverse complement strand
AGCCCGTCGGGGGAGCGAGCTCACCAGGCTGCCCCGGGAGCAGACGAGGTGGATCCTGGTGGTGTAGGTGGTGAGCGTCCCGTCGCTGGTGGTGCAGGCCGAGCCGTTGACGTACTCGAGGAGGAGGCTGCCGCTGTCCTCCACGGTGGGGCCCGTCTCGGCCATGCCCAGGTTGCTGATGGAGACCGCCTCCGAGTAGGCACCCTGCGAACGCACGCCCGTCAGGCTCCTCGCCACGGGGTCCGCAGGGCCGGGAACGTGGGGCTGTCCCGGGGGCCGGCAAGACCACACGGCCGGCCCGGGCAGCCGGGCCCTAGGTGACAGCCCCAGGAAGGAGAGGTGCCGGCTCCCCGCCCCGCCTGAGAGAGGAGCTGGCCAGGCGGGGAAGCGAGAAAGACCGGGAAAGGCCAGGGGCGGGGAGACCTGGAGGAGGCTGCCACACCTGCTCCCGGCTGGGACTTGCAGGGGGACTTGGAGACAGAGAAGGACAGGAGAGACCCAAGGGGGCCAATGGCAGCTTTCAGCTTGACTTGTGATTTTTGCCCTTTTCCTCCCAGGCGTGCCTGGCCCTTCTGCCCCTCCTGTGGGTCCCGTGGGTGCCCGCCAGGCAATCCTTAGACACGTGGCAGACCTGGGCCTCAGCGGCCCCACCTGGGCTGGCCCCACTTGGCTGGACGTTTACCCGTGAGTGGATGGGCCCCTCTGCTGCTTCATTCGGAAACTGTCCTCTCCCTCTCTCGTCTCTGCTGCACATCAGTATTGCACACAGATTGCTTTAAAGTTCTTTTCTACTGAAGGTGTGTGCAGTAGGAGTATGTTTATCTCTAGGAAGCCGATGACAGGACCCATTTAGAGTACGTGGGTTTGGGGGCCCCACGGAACCCCTCATTCTGCCCTCTAACACATGAGCCAGGACTGGTCAGGAGCCTGCAGTGCACCCCAGCGGCAGGTCCAGCCACAGCTGGGGGCTGCGGCGCGCACGCCCCGCCCTCGGCAGGAGCTGAGCTGAAGGCAGAGGCCAGCGAGCACCCACAGCCGCCCACGGTCACGGCCATGGCAGCAGTCGCCAACGGGGCTTCAGGACAATGGCAAAATGTCAGCAAGCAGGTGAACCTGAGAAGAGGCGGCCTGAGGGGGCCGACAGGCCCGGCTGCGGCTGCGGCTCCGCAGGCCCTGGCCACCAGAGCGCGCTCTCGGCCGGCGCGAGCTGCAGCCGGGCCTATTTTTACAGCAGCACACACTCATCTTTATTTTAAGATCCTCCGCGCAAGCGGGCACAGGGAACCCCGCCAAGGCTCGGGCAGTGGCTGCCTTCAGGGGGGTGACGGGGCGCAGCCGGCACCCCGGGTGGGAGTGGACGCCCGGGGCCAGTTCGCCACCCCCGCGTCCCCCAGCCGCCCCCTGGGACAGGACTGCCCTTCGCGGAGGCCTCGTGGGCAGGGCTGCTCTGCACCCAGGCGCCAGCCCGAGGCGCCAGCCCGAGGCGCCGCCTCTGCGCCAGCCGTGGCCAAGGGCAGCACACCGGGTGCTATTCTGGGTGCTATCTTTCAAGCTCCCCCGTGCCCCCTTCCTCCCCCTGAAGCTCAGAGCCCTCACGTCACGGGTGTCCACTGGTTCCTGGGAGAATGCCGGCCACAAACTGTGTCCGCTGTGGGTGTCCGGTATCTGCCCGCCCGGCCCTCCCTGCTGCTGAGGGCGGCCCAGCCGCCTTTCTCTGGGGCGGCAGCTCTCTGCGGTGGGCAGAGGCCTCCGATGCCCCGTCCCCGACGGCGCTGGGGCTGCCTCCGTGCCTGAGCTGCGTGCCACGGTGCCACTACAGCAGGCGGCCACGGTGCCCCTGCTGAGTCCCGCCGGGGTGGCCGTGCGGCCACGCACA
>NW_004567102.1:86982009-86989842 GCF_000260355.1 Condylura cristata | reverse complement strand
CGAGCGGCCCTCACCTGCGACTTGTCGTACTTCATCTGGCAGGCGGCGGCGTAGCGCTCGCAGCCGGGCACCGGCTTCAGGGGCCGGCACACGTTGATGTAGTACTTCCTCCACGTGCTGCGCTCCCCGGCGTTGTCCATGGCGTACCAGTTGGCCGCCTGGCCGCCGTCGGCCTTCGCCAGGCTAGGGTTGGAGACACGCGGGCGCTTCTGATCCGGACTCGACCCGGCCGGCGCACGCCCCTCCCTCCCCGCCGGGCACCGGCCCGGCGTGCAGCAGCCTGGCCGCCCCACAGCTCCGCCCCGCCAGCGGTGACTGCACATGACGCCACGGAGGGCTGAGGCCGCGCAGGAAGGTGGGCTGACGTCAGGGAGGCTTAGCGTGCGCTCTGCGGCCGCAGCCCGGGCCGACGGGACCGCCCTCGGGGCCCAGCTACCTGCTCCGGCCGGCCCTAAAGGGACGCGGCAGCGGCCTGCGCCCGAGGCCAAGGGCACCGGCTGGCCTCACCTGGACAGGTCGTACTGCTCCAGTGACAGCGGGTCGATCACCACGCACTCCAGGGGCTCCTCCGGGCAGGCGTAGCTCGTGTACCACCGGAAGTTGTAGGTCGAGTTATCCTCTTGCTAGTGGCACAGCGAGGTGAGCAGGGGGTGAGAGGGCAGCGTTACCCGGCCGCCTCGAGGGCGCGGGCACCGCCCGGCCTCTCAAGGCAAGCTGCAGGGAGCAAACCCTCGCGCCTGCCTTTCGGATTAAGAGGACGCGTGCCCGGTAATGAAACAGGACGGACATCTAGCCTCTGTGTAGCAGGAATAAGGGATGACTGTGGGGGTCTGTGTGTGTTCTGGGTTCTCACTGAGGCCCAGTGAATAGACAGCTCAGACTGTGCACCCCCGCGTACCCTGGCGCATCTGAAAGGAGTCATTAAAGTCATGGGACGTGATGGTTTGGGCAGGGAGCCAGACCCAAAATAGCTCTGCTTCTCAATAAAGGGGCGATGTGGGCTCCCGTGTGAGCGCTGGGCGGCGGGGCCCCGGGGGCCCCCGGGCCCCCCCCGCCGGTCCATCTGCAGGCGCAGGCTGCCCCCGCCGTGCTCGGCAGCCCCCAGCCTGCCCCGCCTCGCTTCCCCCTGCCACGCCGCGGGGCGAGTGCCACCTGGTACTCGGGGAAGCCGACGCCCGCTTCCCGGTCGCAGAGGAACGTGATCAGCGTGGTCCTGGGCGTGTGCCTGGCGTTGTTATAGGGCGTCCCGTCTTTGTAGGTCAGCTGGATCATCCCGTCGTAATAGGACAGCTTAGAGTTGCTCTGCCCCAGGTTCCAGGCCTTCCCGTCACTGCAACCAACAAGCGTGTCTCAGACACGAGACCGGAGCTGCGAGGCTGTGCCCCGAAGGCCGGCCGGGCCAGTGGCCGGGGCACGGGCTGCGACGCGCCCCCGTGCCCAGGCAGGGCTTGGAGCGGGGGAGGAGAGACACCAGGCCACGCCGGGCGTCTCTGGACTAAGGCCCGACTCACTTCACTGAGCTGACACGACACTGAGAGACCCGCGGAGGGCTCAGAGGCCAGAGTAAAGCGGCCCCGGCCAGCGGCTGCAGGGCCCGCAGCCCCAGGCCGCGTCTCCTCTGTGTGAACGCGCGTCGTGAACACCGCCCGAGCGAGCGCGCCGACTTCCCCGTGAAACACCGCTAGCACCGAATACCTCTGCGGAGACCCTCAACTGGGTCGCACTTGCCTTTTCGTGACCTGACAGGCCCCCGAGGTGTTTGGGCAAGGCTCGGCAAACACGGGGCCACACACGTTTATGTAGAAGTCGTATTTGTCGGTCTCCACTTTATAGGTGCCGTTTTTCCTCATGAGCGGTAACAAGTCAAAAGAAAACCCTGAGAAAGAGCAAGAACAGCCGAGTGGTCAAGGGGTGACAGGGCCCTCCGCCCGGGGGACACGCCGGCCCGGGGTCACCCTGCAGCCCTCGAAGCGTCACGCGGCAGCACCGGCCGCGCCCGGCCTCGGCCCGGAGCCCCAGTGGGGCCGCTGCTGCTGCCGCATGCCCCTGGCGGGACCACCGCGCGGAGGCCCCTCAGGAAGTCCCCCAAGGCCCAGCGCCTTCTCAGACGGGACTGACAGCCACGTGTCCCTGGGTTCTGCCTTCGGCAAACCTACCTCAAAGGTGAGTTTAAGAGGCTTTTCGTTAGCTCAGGCAAAGCCTCAAACTCCAGAGTTTCAAAGTTTAGGCCAGAGTCCATGTAATTCTAAAAGCAAGTTCCACCCCTGATCACTGGTGGCAAACGCCCTGAGGGAAGCCCGCAGGCGCCGGGGAGGCGGCGTGGCGACACGCACCTGCCTGGGAGTCGAACACGGAGCAGTTGGTGCCCTCCGCCCGGGCCAGCACGCAGGCGGCGGCCGTGTGCCACTCGAACTGGTAGAAGCAGCCTTCGTCTTCCGTGGCCCGCAGCACCGGGGCGCTCTCCAGGTCGCCTGCGGGGAGACCGGCGCTCAGCCTCCTCGGGGCCCCCACCGCCTGCGCGCGCCCCACCAGGACGCCCTCGTGCGGCCACGCACACGGCGAGGACACACCCCGCCGCGAGAGCCGGCAGTGAGCACGGCCTGACGGCCGGGACGGGTCTGGAGAGGAGGACAGGCGCCTTCCCGCGGGGGAGGGAGGCCCAGCGAGCGCGAGGGAGGCACAGACACACACACACTCGGCAAGCCAGGTCCGTGGACTGCTGGCGTGAAAACAGGCGGTGTGGTGGTGCCTGACCCCGAGCATTCGAGCTGAGGCCCTCCGAGGTATTTTCAGACGTCACCCTTTGAGTTGCCATTTCCGCAATAGCCTATAAAATAACGTGAGTGCATCCTGTGCCATCTGAACACCAGCCTGTTTACAGACTACCAGACTGTTCCGCTTGTGTGTGCGCACGTAGGACGGGCGGCCGAGGGGAGGGGTGCGGGCCGGGGAGGAACGGGGGCTCCCACGTGGCACCGGGGGCCCCCGGGGGGACGGCGAGGGTACTGGGGGACACTGAGAGGGTGGTCCGAGCGGCTCTCGTTACATGTGCGTTACCACCATTATTTTGGCGGTATCGCTGATATTCTGCACGTCTCCCCACAATTTTAAAAGCAGCCCTTGAGGTGCCAGCACAGCTGGGAGCGAATCCAAAGGAGGTATCTCGGCAGGGGCGGACAGGCTGTGGTGACAGCACCACCCTGCAAACATGCTACTCACACACCAGCGGAGACGCTGAAAAGTAGGAGCCCCCGGACCTCCCCCCAGGAGCGCCTCAAGGCGGCAGCCGCCGCCGCACAGCCCGGACACCCACGACACGCGTCTGAGGACGACGCGACACGCGGACCGACCGACTCTGACAGCATCAGCCACAGACGCCGGGGCGAGGGGAAGCGAAACAATGGCCGGAGTGGCCGAACGAGGGCCTGGAGAGGAGCAAAGAGCCTCCCCTGCGGAGGAAGTCGCCGCCGGCAGGGTCGGCCTCGGCGGTTGTCAGGAAGAGGAAACTGGGGCCACCGTCACTCGGACAATGATGACAGGGTCCCTGGGGCACCACCTGGTTTCTCCATTTCGGGACAGGCTTGAGTGGGGGAGGGAGGAAGCACGAGCGGCCATGTCCCCCCACAGAAGATTCTGGAACCTGACACGCCCGCCACGCCTCTCCCCCGGACCACCCCGGCATGGCCACCAGGAGCGACGAGCCGCGGGGCGCCCGGCCCCTACCTGGCTTGCAGATGAGCGTTATGTTCGTGGCCGTCTTCCTGCCGGGAGCACACTCGTCGCCGTCCGTGTAGGACAGCTGGATGCTTCCTTTCTCTTTTGTGGGAGAAGAAAGGAATTTGCCGAGACTTTTACTCCCATTCTTATCTGGAAAAGAGAAAGAAAAGGGACCGTCCGAAGACTCGGTTAGCGCTGTGGCAGGCGCCCACGGCAGCCACAGGGGGGCGAGGCCGGCCGGCCGGCCAAGCGGTCAGTGCAGGGCGGCAGGCACAGTGCGGGCCCCGGCCGCCGCCGGCCCGGCGGGCAGCAGCAGCATAAGCAGGGTGACCGTGGGCCGGGGCACAGCACGCACACTCGCACGTCGGGCGGCAGCGGCCCCACAGTGGGCGGGCTCGAGACGCGGTCTCTCCCCAGCCCGCCCAGGCCCTACAGCCGAGGAGGAGACACGAAATCCGCCCGTGGGCTGCGCAGGGGGCCTGTCACGCTGCTGACCGCACAGCCGGGCAGCCGGCCTGTCAGCAGAAAGCTCTGAAACTGGGTCCCCTGGCCCCCCGGAAATCAAGGCATGGACATCCTGGGCCTGTTTTAAGGCCGTGAGCAGGGGTAACCCCAAAACCCAGCCCGGTGAGGCCGCCGCAGCTAAGGTTGGCGGCAGGTTCAGGGCCCGGCCAACCCAGGGCTCCCGACAGCCATGGCTCCCGAGCGCAGAGCTGCAAACGTCCTCGTTTCAGTTTCGGGGTACACACGACACAAGCACGCACTATTATCCGCATACAGTGCAAAGCACTTCAAGACCCTGTCTGCTGTCTCTTCTGAGCGCACCCTGTGGGTCCCACCCTCGGCCGCCACGGCACCTCGGAGTGGTACCGTCCCCCTTCCCACACGCTTCGCAGGCCTGCAGGGCGCCGGGGAGGCTCCACACCCACCCGGGCCACGCGCCCGCGCCACAACCCACCGACAGCGCACACGGCCGCGTCCGCGGGGCAGCCCCCAGCCGCGCCCCGCGGCAGCACCCGGTGGCAGACGTTGATGAACAGGTGCTTCTTTTTGGTCTCGCTCTGGCTGCCGTCCACAGCTTCCCAATTCTGCTCCGTTTCTGCAATCAGAAAGAAAAACAACCGCGTCTTTACCGAAGGCAGCGACCACTGCTGTGAGGGCGCCCACAGGGCGGTTCAGCGAGGGCAGAGGCACTGCACGCGCTCACGTCTGGGACAGGCAGGCGCAGGCACGGGGTCGCTTCACGCTCAGACGCAACCCTTGCTGCCGCTCACCCTCAAGGCGGGCTCAACAGAGTGCTAACGCAGCACCTTCTCCGCAACCCCGACAGGTGAAATCAGGGCCGGGAAGGCCGCAGCGCCGGCCACTGAAGGCCAGGTCCCAGCCCCGGACGTGAGTCAGGTCTGCATGGTCCCGGAGCGCAGACGGGGCCGGTCCATCACACGGGGACGGCGTGTAAGGGGACCTGTGCTTCACGCCAAAGACACAGCTGGAGACCCGAGGGGTCAGAAGGAAGGCACCTGCCCCTGCGGGTCGGAGAGGGGCTGACCGGTCCCGCGTGAAGGACTCCAGATGCTAACGTGGCTCCTTCACAGGTGGGGGTCCAGGGAACTCCCACAGCCCATCAGCGGTGGGCCGCTCATGGCCGAGAGCTGCACAGCAAGGCCACCAACTGGCAGACCAGGGACCCGCCAGGGTCAAGGTCACACACAGGCAGGACGGGAGTGGGGAGCGAGCCACTCCTCCCGTGGCAGGACAAGGGGAGGCCGCGACATGCCAGCTGGCGGCCACAGGCCACGGTGACGGCGCCCCGGGGCGCCCCGCAGCGAGGCGCAGCCCACCTGTGTGCCGCACCAGCGCAGACAGGTCGAAGCGCTTCTTGCCGTCGATGATGCCGCACAGGAGGTCCTCCTTCTCCTTGACACAGGCGTGCTTGGTGGCCCATGTGAAGAAGTAGGTGCAGTCCGCCTCTCCCGTGAACACAGGGGCTCCTTTCCCGTCGTCGCCTGAGCAAGGAGACAGCAGCCCGTTACGAGACCAAAACCTGCAGCGGCCTCAGGACTGAGAAACAGCACGCCGGACCCCAGGCCCGCTGCGCAGCTGAAAAAGCCCAGAGCCCTGGAGGCCAGAGGAGAGGGGTTTCTGCGAAGCACCACGCGGCACAGGCCGCTCATGCCAGGAGACGGTCTCTGCAGCTACAAGGCCGTTCACAGCATGAGGATGAGGAGATGAAGTGGGGGCTGGTAAGGACCGAGGGCTGTCCCCTGCAGGCCTCCAACATCCTCTGGAGAACAGGCACTCGCCAAAGGAGGGCAGAGCCCAGAGCCCAGCCTCGGCCCAGGGGCCGCGGGGCACCCGCTGCTGCAACCCAGCCCTGAGGCACGCCCTGTGGGGCCCCTCCCCAGCCCAGCAGGAGGAGGGCACCGCCACCAGCCACACCAGGCGCAGCCCGGTCGCTGCGTGCGGGAGACCGCCCGCCCCCACGAGGGACCAAGGAGCGGGTCCAGGAGCTCAGCAAGGGCACAGCCTGCCCCTCCCAGCGCATCTCGGACACTGGCTGGTGCCGACACCCAGTGCTGGCCGCCTCTGCACACGAGTACCGTCGGTGAGTCTTTAGGCCAGAGTCCCTGGGAACAGGAGAATGGCACTTTTATCACCATCCCGTAAACCGAACTCAAACGTGTTCTCTGGAACGGCTCTCAAGAGTCAGACCTGCTGGGCCACTTCCCGCGTCCGGACCCTCATTCTGATCATCTAACTCGGGCCTAGCTATCATGTTTACTCTGGGCACCACCCAGAATGAGGGTGAGAGAGGGGTGGTGTCCGCAGGGCCTCGGTGCCGCCCCCAGGGCCGCGGGCACTCCCAGACTTAGAGCCTTAGAGCTGCAGTTTCTGCCCAGCTCAAGCCTACCTCCCACTGCCACCAGGGGGCCCCCCTGGGCCTAACAGCTCAGCTCCCCACCAGTCTTCTGGACGGGAAGGCGGGCTGCTGCGCACGGTCACGTGGCCTGCCTGGACTGCAGCAAACTTCACCGACTTTTCCCTTTCTAGAAAAGCTCTCCTCTCCCTTTCCAAGCTGGCGCTCGGCTCCAGTTTCCTCCTGTGGACCCTCCACGACTTCCCTTTCCCTGAGCATACAATGTCCTAAAGGACAGGGAAATAATATTTTGTACCAAGGAAAAAGGATGTTTCCTTTACCACTTTACTGTCAGCAACGTCACGATGCCATGCTGCGAGGGGGTAGGGGCAGGCAGGCTCAGCCACCGCCTCATGTTCCTTGAGGTGTCCAGGCCTCAAATCCCACAGCACAGAGACTGCTGTGGCCCTTCTGCAACATGGCAACTGGGTCATGTGCCTGCGGGGTCACTGCCAGGGGCGCAGGGGGCAGAACCAGCCCCACGCGGGGCCAGACCAGACCGCAGAGCCGTCTGCCTCCAGGCTTCTCCCTTTCTTTCCTGAAGGACAGCGTCAAGCCGTTCTCCCCCAGAGGCCGAGCCCCAGCGCCAGCTCCCTTTCCTACACGGCAAGCCCTACCCCATCCCTCGGGGCCCGGGGAGGCTCATCTTCCTCTTTCAGGCCCCCACCAGACCCACACCCAGTAGACCCCGACTGGATACCTGTTTCACCACTGGAAGAGATGTGTGTTCTGGAAATTCAATTGCTTCCCACCTGTCTCTTTGTTAAGAGTGACGAAAGCTGACTAGGAGCGGCCTCCGGCACCCACCCCTGCCCCGAGCCGGTTTGCCCCCGGGCCCTACTACCGCCTACACCGGGAGCCCATTCCTGGGCACCCACCTCTGCCCTTGCTCAGCCCTCCCAGGCTGAGACTTGGTTCTGGCCCATAAAAAACAGCAGCATTCCCCTCTGTCTGTAGAACAGACCCACAGACAATACAGAAAAAGGTCCAGATGAGCAGGAGAACCCCACCAATCAGTCCCCCCCCAAAGCCCTGCCCCAGCCGAAACACGCAACTCCCAAATGCACCTGCCGCTCCTGGACGGCTCTTGCGGGACCCTCCTCCGGTTTTATTCTCCCCCCAAAGTTCCCTAACGTGGCTCTTGCGGGACCCTCCTCCGGTTTTTTTCTCCCCCCAAAGTTCCCTAACGTGGCTCTTGC
>NW_004567102.1:86981034-86981903 GCF_000260355.1 Condylura cristata | reverse complement strand
GGACCCTCCTCCAGTTTTATTCTCCCCCCAAAGTTCCCTAACGTCCTTAGGTTGGCTATAGTAGGGAACCCCATTACAGCAAGCCAGACACACGTTACTGAAACACGTGGCCAAAAAATACATGTGCCGTGGCCAAAAGAATAAATGTATGCACCTTTGTCTTGTTAAAAACTGACGTAAGTGGAGCCATTTTCGAATATAATCAGAGCAGCTCTCCAGAGAATCTGACCACATCTGCGTGTCTTATCTGAGCAGGCCAAAGTGCACGGTTTTAAGAATTCAGCAAGCAAACAGACATTTCAGGCCCCTGATCTCCCAGGACTGGGACTGTGGACTTCCTGCTAGAGAAATCAGTCACCAGTTACCAAGAGCCCAGAATAGCCTCACCCGCGGGCACCAATGAGCTCCATTTTTTAACCACTTACCTCGACTTCCTCTTTCCTCCCTTGGGGTCATATTGTGGGGCTTTCGACCTTAACCAATGTTCTCCGAACGACAGATTATTTGACCACTGCCCCCCCCCCAAGTAAACACACTTTGCCTTTTAAATGCTGGGAGTATCTTGGTAATGCATGAGCCCAACACCCAGTGAAATAATCGCAGTGGACCTGGTGGAGTTTGGACCATGCTACCGCGTCTACATTCACCCCAAAAAAAAGGCTATTCCCTGAGCTGATGCACACAGAAGCCACTGGGGGATCTTACCCAAAGACGTTAAATTTAAATTCAAGGAATAACAAAAGCATGTTACAGTACACACACTGTACCCACAGGTTTGGAGAACAAAAGCAAAGCTGGAAGGAGTTTTAAATATTTTAATAATTTGCGTCCAGCCTGCAGGCAGGCTCAAACCACCCCCCACCCCACAC
>NW_004567102.1:86976705-86980934 GCF_000260355.1 Condylura cristata | reverse complement strand
ACCACCCCCCACCCACACACACACACACACACACACACACGTAGCCCTTCCTTCCTGGCACGGGGGCAGGGAGACCTAGAGAGCCGCTGCGTGGCCCGCATCAGGGCTGCTCGCCCGACCCGACGGGGCAGCCTTTGCTGGAGCTGGGGTGTCTCATGACCCAGCGCTGACATGTGGCTTACTCCACATCAGTGTGGCAAAGTATTAACAACTGTTGGACCCAAGCAGAGAGCAGATCGATTTTCACCATTGTGTTGCTTCTACATGTAGTACTTGAGAACTTTCCTAACAAAAGGTAAGTGGGCAAAAATGGCCTTGAGTCTTTTTTCCACATCTCGGCCCATCTGGGCTCTATCTGTCCAGAATAACTGCTGGCTGCCCACACCCCCTCCCGCCAAGCCCCGGACTCTGCCCTGTCAACGACCTGGGCGGCTAGGGTCTGTGGACAGGCCGAGCTTCGAGCATGCCCACATGAGATGAGAGCACTTGCACAGATCGCGGTCAAGTGATCATGGGCACCGTAACAGGAGAGCCCGAGGCGGCCACGACAAGGTCAGAGCGAGCCAGGCCGGGCACCAGCTCTCGGGGACGGGCACAGGGCAGAAGGGGCTCCTCCTCCCAGCGAGCTGAAAGAGGACAACAGAAGGCAGAGGAAGGGTCTGGGCCAGCAGAGGCCAGCCAAGCCAGGCGGGGCAGACCCACGGGGCCCTCCAACTCGGGGGACGTTACCGCCGGCTGTGCAGTCGCTGACTCAGAGGTTTCTAGACCAAGCCTGGAGCCGTGCACGACAGCACTGCCTGCTGGCCTCCAGGGCCAGCTCCAGCCAGCTCCTGACCACGGGTCTGACCTGCTCACGGCTACCAGAACTATTGCCGCGACCTCGAGAGCCCTCCCCCCCTCCGCAGAGACAGTCTCTTCAGTGCCCACGACTCCTCCTCCGTCCCATGCCCGTCCTGACTCAGCCCAGCTGGCAACACGGCTCGGCGTGGCTCCCAGCCTGGTAGGGCCTGGCACTTCCGCGCAGGCGCCCTCGGGCTTCCAAGGACTCAGCGAGCTGGCAGGTGAGACCCCGCTAGGGTCCTGGAAGCTGCCACCCACACGGACCCGACACCCTGGGGCCATGGCCGCTGGCACGAAGGGCCAAGGCGCAGAGGCAGATTTCTGGTGACTAAAACCAGCTTCTGAAGAAAGACCCACGACACTTTAGTGGGAAACACATTTGTGTTCACGCATCAATTGGTTCCTTCTGCAGCCAGCTTACTCCAGGTCAGGAGCCCGGCCACTCAGGTCAAGGTGGGCCCTCACCACAGGGCCCTAACACCCCTTCGCTCACACAGACCGGGACGGTGGTCACGCTAACGAACTCGCGTGCACGTACCTGGGACGTTAGCAAAACACAGATTCAGGGAGCCCCAGCCACCCCCTCAGGCTGTGGCCCTGGCCACTCGACATTTAGCCCAGACCACGTGGCTTCCCCTGAAGACCTGCCATAGCATAAAACGTGTGAAGGGATCAATTGAGAACAAGGGAAGGCAGGCGAGCCCACGGCAGGGGAGGCCACAGCCGGGGCGGGGCGGGCACGCACAGGGCCGAGCCACGGGGGGCGCCCGCGCGACGAGCCTCCCCATGCGCGGCCCTGCGCCCCGCCTCTCGGAGCGAGGCCCCCACCACCGACGGAGCGCAGCCCGCGCCCCGCACAGCTGCTTCCCCAGGCCCCCCACCCTGGCCCCATGACCAAATGGCCAACAGCTCTACTATGGAAACGGACAAAACAAACAGAAAGAAGGAGCCAGGGGCCCTCGGGGCGGGGTGCGTGCAGACCACAGCCAGGCTGGAGCAGCTGAAGAGGCGGGCTGGGGGCCCGGGCCCAGACCCAGAGGGAGGTGGGCGCTGGGCCCCCCCGGCGGGGCCCTCCTCCTCTCGGCAGAAGCCAGCCCCGTCCAGAAGCTTCGAGGGAGATGGGCGGCACCTCGACTTTTGAGGTGCCAGTGTTGCGGCCCCCTGAAGGGACTGTCCCCCCAAACACCCCGACATCCCCGACCCGTGGCCTCCTGCGCCCCAAGCACAGCCTCCACACAGGCACAGTGGGCACCAACGGCCGCCTAGAAGCCCACTTTGTCCAGGGCAGCGCGTGTGTGGCACAGCCCGCATGAAGGTTGATGGGCCCACGGGGAGGCTGCCCAGCGCGGCCAGTGCCGGCCTGCTCCAAACACAGGCGGGCGGCGGGGCAGCCCCAGCCGGGCCCCGAGTGGCCAGGCCGGGCGCCCCGAGGCCCGCCCTGGCCTCCGGGAGCCCCCGCAGAGCCCGGGACTCACCTGAGCCCTCGCTGCACTCAAAATTTATGACGCTCATACGCTGGAACCCCGAGCTGCACTCCTCGCCGCCAGAGAAGATCAGGGTGAGGTCTCCGTCGGAGTACCTGGGTTTCGTCAGAGACAGGCACACGTTAGCGAGAGCCAGGACAGACGCGGGTTTGTAAACACGTCTCCGGGCAGTCTCTCGCAGGCCGCCAACAAATCACCGGTGACACAGAGCAGCGCGCTCCTGGCCAGTGGGGGGACGCGGAGGGGAAACGGCCCCCAGCACGGCCCCCAGCCACAGCAAGGCGTCTCTGGCCCTCGTTTTCAGGTTCTAGGCAAAAGAAGTGGCACCCAGGGGCGCTCAGCTGCCCAGAGGCTGCCATCAGCACGCGCTCGCCGGCGGGTCCTGCTGGACCCTCTTCTCAGGAAACCACACTCCAGCACACCCCTGCCAGGCCGGGGACGGTCCGGCTCGCGAGCCGCAGAAAGCGCCTCTCGGTCATCCGCAACTTTCCGGCAGTGCTCGCCGGGGGCAGCTTCTCCTGCTGCCAGCGAGGACCCCCCCAAAGGTAGGGAGTGGGGGGGGTCGCAGGGTGTGCGGGGAGCGGGAGGCTGTGAAGGACACATCTGCAGAGGCCTGAGCCTGCCAGCCCTGGAGACACACAGACGTAAATCTATGTGACCTCGACACCTGTCACCTGGGAGGAATAAATTTGATATTGAATTTGCGGGGCTACATCCGTTTTCAAATAGGAAACTGTCCAACCCGCGGGCTGCAGCTCCTCACGACGCGGCCGCCACGCAGTTTTACAGCAGCCGTGAGGGGCCCAGGCCGCGTCCAGCCGAGCGGAGGCCGCCCGCGGCTGGGGGGCGGGGGAGGGGGCGCGAGGCCAGCAGGGTCAGGGACGCCGTACCGGAGAGTCTGGTTCTGGCTCCTGCCGGCGACTTTGACTTGCAGGGTCTGGGACTTCTTCACCTGGCACACGGTGGTGCCCTGCCCGCACACCCCCGTCCTGGGGCCTCCGCAGAGATTCAGGTAGAACGTGTACTCCCCGCCATCCACAGCGTAGTAGGGGGTGGGTTTAGCTGGAGGAGTGGGGACACGGAGGCGTCACCCGTCTGGCGGGGACGCCCGGCCGACCAGGCCGCGCCCGCCCCCGCCTCCCCAGCCCCCTCACCGACGATGCGCAGGGGCTGCAGGTTGACGGCGATGTTGTGCTGGCCGCTGTTGAGGACGCAGCTCCCGCTCTCCAGGTAGTCTCGGGGGCAGGCGTACTCGGTGACCCACTCCACCTCGAAGCGGCAGTTGGACTTGGCCGTGAGCTTGGGGAGGGTGCCCTGTGGGGAGCCCCGGGGGCGAGCGGAGCCGCCATTTAAAAGCGGCTCGCGGCAGCTTGGCCTCGCCGACCCCCCGCTCGGGGGAGCACGAGTCACCCCAGGGGCCTGCGGCCAGCTGGGCCCGAGCCCCACGTCCGGGCATCGCGGCGCGGCAGACGGGCAGAGGGAAGGACGGGGTCGTGGCGCTGCCCAGGCTGGGCGTGATGCGCCCCTGCTCCGCGCGGGCTCCGGGCGCAGGGGCAGCAGCCCAAAGCCAGCCCAGAGCCGGTGCCCTCCGCACCCCACGGGGCAGCCGAGCGCCTCGCACTTGTGCTGCCCGACCCCGGGCCAGGCGAGCCGGGCACGGGCCTCGCTCCGCGTGCCTGGACCGTCAGCGGTCCAGGGAGGGCAGGTCCAGAGAGCCAGGAGGGAGGCCGAGAGGCCGCGAGGCGGGCAGCAGCTGGACAGACCGCACAGGGTGTCTGCGGGGGGATGGCGTGACGGCACCCCGTGCGCTCCATGGGGTGGGGGCAGCCCCACTGGGTGACAGTAGCGACTAACGTCTGCGGCAGGACGCTCAGTGCGCCCAGCGCCCCCGGAGAGATCCCGGGC
>NW_004567102.1:86963829-86976415 GCF_000260355.1 Condylura cristata | reverse complement strand
GCCTCGGGCGCTGCCGGCACGTGGCCCCGGACGTGGGGGGGCGCCGCAGGCAGCGGAGGCCAGTGCCAGGCACTCTGTGCCCCCCACCCCCGCACGCACACACAAGGGCCCGGGCCGGAGGAAACCAGGGCGAGCTCCGTGTTTGCTGGAGGAGTGGGGGGAGACATGGTTCCCTGACAAAAAGAATTCGGCTCCTCCTGCTTCATTCTATTCTAAGACAGCAGTAAAAATAAGGAAAGCCCTACCCTTCCTCCTGGGGGCTGCCCCCCCAACAGCACCCCGCGCCTGCTGAAGCACTTAGCCAGCCCCCAGGGACATGCACAGGCCGCTGGGCCTGGGCCCAAGGACAAACAAGGCTGGGGTCCTCCCCTCAGGAGCTTACAGCTATGCTGGGATTGAATAAATAACCAGAGGACAGAGCCATAAATCAGCCTGAGTGTGAGGAGGGGGGCCGAGCGCGCCAGGACCTCCCCCGCCACCAACCCTCCCCCACCGCGCCCGGCCTGCGGCTCCCGCCAGCCAGGTCTGCAGACCAGCTGTCCCGCTCCCTCTCCCTCAGCCTGGAAGCCAGCAGCTATTTTTTTCACCTTGCCTCATCCGAAGCAGTAACAGCCCCAGAATCGGAGGACAGGGATTTCACGTGCAGTTCTTCAAGTACACATCCCGTCAGGCTGCTGAAATCTGCCCACAGGCCACTGAAACCACCCTACCGCTCCAGGAACACCACGCCCTGTCACCCGAGGCGCAGGGGAAGCCACGGCGGGATGGGCGCCTGTGCCCGGCCCCGTCACCCCGCTCAGCCCTGGCTTCGAGACTAGCCACTCACCTCTCTCCGCTCTGACGGACACACAAACGTGATGGTCACTGCCGGGCTGTGGCCAGCACAGAAGTCCGGCGTGGCCGCCTCCTCCTTCACGTAACTCAGGACGAGCCTGTGTGAACCACAGTGAGCAAGGAGTGTTACACAAGCCGAAACCACTTTTTTATAAGTAACAGAGCTCGTCTGTTGCCCTCAGCAAACGCCCAGGCCCACGCTGGACGGGGCTACGTCCCATTAAAATGTAAACGAGGTCACACACAGAAAGCCTTCGTTCATGGCCACTTGGGGAAACAACAACAATTTGAAAGTAAACTCCAGTGAGTATTTTGTTTTGAAAATAAACAAATGAACGACCAACATGTAACTCTAAAAGCTCTGTTGGAGTAAAACAAACAAAACACAATTACGAAGGCCCCAACAAAGCAAGCCAGCAGCGGGCAGCCCGGAGCAGCCCGGCCCGCCCCGCCGGGAGCCGCAGCTCGCTGCTTCCTGTCGCAGGCGCCCGATGGGGTGGGTGGGGGCGGCCGGCGGGTCCCGCCGGGAGCCCGGAGCCAGAGGGCGAGCTGGCGGCGCCGGGCTCTCCCGCTAAGTCTCCGGGTCTGAAGACCTACGAGCTGTCACCCAGGTACCGGGACCGCGCAAGCCGCAGCCGTCTGCACCTCACCCCAGCACCTCGGCGAGTGACTGCTGGGAAGTGAGGTCCTCAAGGCAGGGAGTGAGCGAGGGGCGCCCGGGCCGGGCCGCCAGGTCTGGCTGGCGTCGTGGGGACCAGGGGACAGGGAGGCTGGGGCGCGGCCCGCGGAGGGCAAGGGGCACGCCGGCCGCCCACCCGCGGGACAGAGCCCGGCGGGAGCCTGCCCAGGTGGCCCGGCCGCACCGCCCCGGCCAGGGAGCCGGGCCTCTGCCCACCCCAGGCCGGCTCACACGCGCGCAGGTCTCGGGGCGTGAGTCATGTGGGTCACGCTCGTGTTTTCTGGGCACCGAGTGTGACCTGTGAGGGCAGCCCCGGCCCACCCAGACGAGGCGTCTACACGGGCAGGGACAGCGAGATCACGTCCCTCGTCGAGATCTCTCCCCGCGAGCCGTGTGTGATGAGGACACCCCACCCGCCGGGCCCTGCTGGGAACAGGGTGCCGCCGCGGCCGGACGGGGAGCCGAGCCCCTGAAAGGACGCCAGCGAGTGGCCACTGCCTTTCACAACACAGAGGAGCGTGGACCCCGAGCGGCTTCGCGGGTGACTGGGAAACGGGGCGGCGCAGCTTGGGCAGTGAGCGCAGGCGAGGCCGGATGGTGGTGGGGTCTGGCTTTCGCTGTGGGACAAGGAGTCGGCTGGGGGCAGCCGCGGCCCGGCAGGACCAGTACTGGACAGGCAGGCGCGGGGAGGGACGGCCCTCTCCCCGCGACAGCCGGCCCTGGCTGAGTCACGAGCCGGGAGCGGACCCACCTGTTGTTGCTCAGGAATCTCAGGCCCTCCTTGGGCTGGCCCACGTCGAATGCCCGGCCCCCTCGCAGCAGGCAGGCGGCGGTGCCGGGGGGGCACTCTCGCAGCTGCGGGCTCGAGTCCCGCAGCGAGTCTGAAAAACACAACGTGGGGGCCGCGTCGAGCCAGGTGGCGGGCGGCGGGCACACCGCCCCGCGCCCAGGGTCCCTTTGAAAACACGAGCAGCTTTTTGAAACCATCTCCTGACAGGAACATAGGTGGCAGTTTGGAGACAAGGGGGAGCTGTGGTCACAGGCAAGACCTTGAGCAAGCCAGAGGGCGGCTGAGCCAGCGGCCCCGCCCGCAGGGAGAAGGAATGCGAGGCCTGCACCTGGCACAGAAGAGCCACCGAGAACAGGGACTGGTCTGTTATTCATAGACAAGGAATGTGCCCCTTCCCTTGGAGATACGCTAACTTCAGCACGATCTGCTGTCAGCTATAAATAAACGAAAAAATGCAGGCGCTCCCTGGATTCGCTGGGGGGAGGGGGCGCAGGAAGAAGCACGGGCAGTTCTGGGTTCCCATCTGAAGCCCCATGTGCCGTCTCTGTGACATCCGTCTAACTGCTGATCTCCCCAACTGCGCCTCGCAGCTTTGGGGGGCACGAAGGGCCAGGGGAGACGTGCCCTGCGAGCCCAGCCCAGCGCCCGGCGAGGACAGTCACGAGCACAGCTGCAGCTGTCTCCTGCCCGCCCGGCCGCCAGCTGCTGCCCCAGGCTGTCTGCTCCGTGCTCCTGCGCACAGCCTCGCCCGCGTACGAGCCCCAGGACAGCAGGGGCCCGCACATGCCCCGCGCAGAGCCCCCCCCAACGGGAGCGCCTCGCAGGGCACAGCCCGCCAGGAGCGAGAACGTGGCCGGGCTGAAGCCACCCCGGGGAGGGGCCAGCGCCCTGCAGACACCAGCAGGCCAGCGGGAGACCTGTCCTCATGGCGCCTGTCATGAGATGCACACATGGGTGGGCTGTCACCCACACCTTGGCTAGTGCCCCTGTGCCACGGGCCCTGACAACAGGCTGACTGCTTATCTGCTGAAAACACAACGTGAAGCAGGTCTCCAGGCATGCACGAGGCGTGGCCAAGCCACAGCTGTCGCCGGGGGCCCCAGGGTCGCCACCAAGCCTGGCATGAGGCTCTGGGCAACTGCCTTCCTGGGGTGGAGAGTGGTGGAAACTGTGACCAAAGTCACTGACATTCAACTCTAATTGCCAGTCAATTGGAAAGAAAAGACCTGTCTAAGACCAGTAAACTTGGATAAACCCCAAAATGATTAAAAGAAAAAAAAAAAAAAAGGACCAGGAGTCTGAATGTTTTGCAAACTGAAAGACACATTACTCCAGAACTCAATCGCCTGTAAACTCTGCACTTTATCATTGAGCTTCAATTACAGGCGTTTAAAACAAAAACTTTGCACATCTGCCTTCTTCCAGGACATAAAATCCTGCCCAAGAACAGAGTCATCTCTGTGGTGAGGGGCTGGCGGTGTGCAGCCCCTGCCCTGTTAGAAACCGCGAGCCCAGTGAGCACGGGCAACCGGCGAGATGGGTGAATCCCTGCACCACGGCCAGCCCCGCCCACCCGCCAGTTCTTTTTTTTTTTTTTTTTTTGTCTTCAAACTTGTCCTAGCGCCAAAGTCCTATGTACTGTGTGAAAAATGGGAACAGGAGGAAAACACTCAAAAATGATCCGCTTCTTATGGTACGTGACGAGGCATCGTTTCACAGTACTGCAAAGCCTGCAGGGTGCACACAGCTCCACGCTGCCAGCACAGCGGAAAAACAGCGCTGGCCCGGGGCTACCAACACACTGCCTCAGAGGGTGCGAGAAGTTACTGACGGACCCAGCAAGGGCCAGGACACCCGGGATGGCCCTGCAGGGACACAGGCCACGCACGGGCTCAGTCAGTCTGCAGGCGCCACGCACACGCCAGGAGAGCAGCGGGGCGGGGGGCGATGCTGGGCCCCCTCGCGCCCCCTTGTCCCGCCTGGAACTGAAGGCGCCCGGGGCCACACAGCCAGGCTCCAGGCCCTACCCTGCCCTCCCACGACCCCCGGCCCCAGGACGCCAAGCCAACGTGCTCCCCCTCACCGGGAGTTGGATTTAGACCTGAGAACTGTGAAACCCAGAGTGGGCCGAGAGTTCCGACGGAGTGCAAGTCACTGCGAGTAAAGGGGTGCGGAGAACCCCAGCCGGGACACGGCGTTCTCGTGGGCCTCGCCCAAGGAACGAGGGTGGAAGGGTCCCCGAGCCCGCCCGCACCGCGCCCCCAGGCTCCACACCTATGTCTCTACAGACGTTGATGAACAGGGACGTGTCCAGGTCAGAGTCGTCCACCAGGTAACCCCCGCTGATCTTGATCAGCGGGTTCAAGTCGCGCTTCTTGAGCTCCCCGTCAAACACCGAGCACGGCACCTGGAGGAGGGAAGAGAGTGAGACCTCAGCACCCTCCGGCTCCACACAGCGGCCTGTGCCCTTCACCTGTCACGCCGGCCTCGTTCGCAGGGCGAGCACCGTCTCCAAACGCGCCCTCGGCCCACCGAGACCCGCCCTCGGCTTGCCTCAAACCCACAGTGCGGGGTGCCTGCCCCTGCCCCGCCTACATGCTGCACCCCCACACCCCCCGACCCTCCCCCCCCCCGGGTAAAGCACTGACCCCAGCGAATCTCCCACCAGCCAGGTCTGCAAAAGACCCGCTCGGTCCTTCCAAAATGGCTCCGTGCTCAGAGGGCGGCAGCATCCCACCACACCCAGAACCAGACCCGCCCCGGTGTCCAACCCGCGGATGCCCACCCGCCACGGGGCTCCCGATGCGGGCAGCCCAGGGGCACCCAGAGCAACCAGGTCCTCCCGACGCTGTCACCTAAGCCAGCCCTCGCCAGCCTGCTCCCCCACCACGGCACCGAGGCCTGGAGGGCGCCACTGCCTGCTGGCCGAGCACAGGCTCCCTGGGCCAGGCTGCAGCGACGCCCAGACCCAAGCATCTGCCCGAGAGCGTGAGGTAGATCCCTCCTTGCGGCAGCCAGCACCCCCTCCGTGGACTTGGGGTACAACCATTCTCATCTGTTTCAGGGTGCCAAAGAGGCCACTGAGGTTGGTGGCATCCTGTCTTTTAAAAGTCCCGCCGAGATTACAAGTGATGGAAAAAGGCACAAAATGATGTAAAAATAATTATAATAAATATTTTTTAAAAGTCTCACCTACTGGGCCTTCCTGATGCGCAGGGGTTAAGTCCCAGCACTATCACCCCAATGGCCTAAGTCCATCCCTGGCCAGGGAGTGACCCGCGTGGTACAGCAGACCTCTCCTGTCTCCCTGCTGCTCCCCTCAGCATATAGTTTAGTAGACCTGTTCTGCTCCCCTCTCTGTCTCTAGTGAATCCTCTCACATCCCCCAACTCTGGCCTGACCTGCACCCCAGTTCTTGTATGCATAAATACATAAATAAATCTTAAAAAAAAAAAAAAAACTCATCTTATCTGCAATCATCTCAGAGTTCCACATTATCCCTCTCTGTGGATCATTTTCCCAAACTGTAGCCTTTCAGGAAGAAGTGATTCACGGGCAACTCTGTTTACAGAAGCTAACTGCTTAATCTTTAACTTCTACATTTTTCTGAGAAAGATGGTATCAGACCTGCGGGCTCTGACCCACTGACCCTCCTCTCCACGGCAGCTCCCAGGGGCCCGAAGAGCACCGCTGGTGACGTCAGTCTGTCCTCCTCGGAGCCCCGGGGCACGCGAACATGTCCTTTTGGAGGGTCTCCGAGCCCAGTCTGCCGCCTACCGCGTTATCTCGGCAGAGGGCTGGGGTGCGGGGTGCCAGGGTGGGGCACCCCGCAGGGTCAGAGGCTGGCGCGCCCGTCCCTTCCCGCAGAAAAATGGGGAAGCAGCAGCGAGGGGCTCCTGCCCTCCCTGCTGGCTCCAGGGAGACCGCAGGGCCCCTCCGTCATCCATCTGGGGGTCTGCAGGACAGGGCCGAACTGCCACCCAGAGAGGCGGGCGGGGCGCCGCTCTGGGGCCACCCGCCAGAGCCCCGAAAGCAGAGGGAGCAGGCGGCAGGGAAGGGGCCAGTGTGCAAGGCCAGGCGCCGGCAGGCGTCAGGCCCAGCAAGAGGCCCTAGGGCCGGGGAGCAGCCCGCGACCCCCGCTGCAGGCCTGAGCGCTCCTGGCCGCCTCCCTCCTCCGGGAAGGAACAGGAGACACGCCTAACACAGCGCCCCACAGAGCTGGAGCGAGCATCGGAAAAACAGTCAAGGCTCCTGGGGAAAATCCTCCCACTTCCTGCTCTGTGGAGCAGAGCAAAGGAGACATTCATAAGAGCAGGAATGCAGCAGCCGGCGGGCGGTGGTCTGCCAGCTCAAGCACCACACACTAAATCACCCTGGCCGCGCTGTGTGCACACGGGGCGGATTCATGCACCTCCGGGAAGACGACCAGCAGGCAGCAGGCCCCGGAGAGGGGGTGGGGCAGAGGGCCGCACAGCTCCAGGGTCACCCCCAGGCCCCCCCAGACCGGCCGGCGCAGCAGGGGCCGCCATCTCTGCTCTCCCAGTCACTGAGTCTGCTGATGCAAAACTACAACTGAACCAGGAGACGACGGCGGAGTGTGGCGGTGGAGCGCGGGACAGGCCTGGTGGAGTGAGGAGTTTTCACAAGTATATTCAACACTTAGTACAACTTCCGAAGTTGTAAGCAGCCTCTGAGGTGTGACCACGTCTTACTGCAGACAGAGAAAGGCGAACATGCCTTCTCGTGATTGGCACTAGTGACGTGAGCGCTCTCTCGAGCAGCCTCTGCTCTCGGGCCGGTGGCGCTCACCTCGGCCTTCACGCCTCCAGTCTATGCGCTCCCCAGGAGCAAGAACCCGTCCACATGTTATGAAATCCCCACTGCCTGGCGGCCAGTCAGCCCCGGGTAAGTGAAAACTGGGCGACTGGAGCCCGCTGCACCCACACCTGAGGTACTCCCTGAGGACGGTCGGCCCAAGCCCCATCGTCTCTCCATCTGCCTCCAAGGACAGAGAATGCGTGCAGGCCACTCGCCCAGCTCGTCCGTCTCCGTTCTGAGCGCAGGGATGGCGGCTCCCTCTCCCAGCGACACGATCCCTCCCTCAGTCAAGTTTCCCAGCCACCCTGAGCAGGCAGCCTGCCAGAGGGACCCCACCCCCCGGGGCCCCCAGGAAGACGGGCTCCCCTGAAACAAGCCCCTTTTCTCGGCCCTCAGGGCTCCTCTCTGGCCCGCCCGCCACGTGAGACCCCGATTCCCGAGGCTGTGATAAGGGCGGCGGGGCAAAGGCAGACGAGGGCTCGGCTGCAATCTTCTGTTTGCATGTTTGCTTTGGGGGTTTTGCTTTCACGATCTGTAAGTGCAGAAAGCCCTTTCTTAGCGCTGGGGTCCAGGAGCTGGGTTTGACCCACGCCGCGGCCAGACTTCAGCACACAGCACGGCGCGGTGAGATTCCGCAGACCAGGCATTGCCTGAGGGGGGGACGCACCGCAGCAGAGCAAGGGAGGGGAGCCGGAGGGTGCCCCGTGGGGTGGGACCCCAGAGGCCAGGAGGAGGTGCCTGGGGCCCAAGCAGCCGCTGTCTCCACCACCATTTCACAATAAAATCACATGGAACCATCCCTCGAATGACATCCAAAAATTGACGATTTTACCCCAAAAGGTGAATTGCAAATCTTAAAGCTCCCAGGTGGCATTTCACAAGCATGTGACCTTAAAGTGACCTTGTTACCTCTTTATGGGCTTTAAATATGTCTTTCTTGCAGGCTGCAGAAGTCCTCCACTCGAAGTAATGCACGCAGTTTGTGGCAGTGACAAACTCAGGAGTTCCCTATTTAAAGGAGAAACAAAAGCCAGTCCTGTAATGCTTTCTTCTGTTTTAAAGCATTTTAAAGAACCCAGCAAAGACTCTAAAGGTAACCATGCGAAGGCAGGGGCGGAGGGGAGCAACTGTTTCAGTTAAACAAGGCCGTGGAGAAGTTCCCAACCCCAAAAACTCTGAGCATAAAGCTTCATGAAATCACACTGGAATTTTGGTGTAATCAGTCCAAAACTGTCCCACTGCCCCAACTATGTGAGCAGAGTAAGCTCCTGGGGGGTCCTCAGAGTGCTTCTGCTCAGACTCCAGCATTCTCCAAACCAGCGCCAACAAGTCGGGGCCAGAAAACGTGACCTCATGCTTCCTGTCCGCGGGGGGAGGAGGCCCATCTGGACGCGGCCAGCTCCTACACCAGCCCAGCCCGCCCCGCCAGCCCGCCAGCCCGCCAGCCCGCCAGCCCGCCCCGCGTGGGACACCAGCGAGCTCCTGCACCAGCTCCCACACGTGAGGGCAGCTCCTGACCTCGGGGCCAGAGCTCCTCCTAGCTGGGCCCCCAACATCATGAGTGGGCGCAGGAGCCTCGATGGGGACTTCCCACCACCCTCCCTCAAGCAGAGCACCCACAGAATCCTTCCAACTCTGCTGCCTGCTGATGAATAGAGAACTCTCGAAGGAAACTAGCTCGAGTGAAAGCAGCAGCTGGCCGTTCCTGCAGCGGGGGCCTCCATGTTGCACCCCGCAACAGGCTGAGTTTTGCTCCCAAAGTTTCAGCAAGGACCACTGGAGGCAGGAGCCAGGCCGATCCAAACTCAGCCAGCCAGTTCTGTGTTTAAGCTCTCCAACGGAGACATGGGCCTGAAGGAGTCCCAGCACCAAGTTCCCTTCCATGTCAACCAATTACTTTAAATGAAAATTCAAAGCAATCTGGTTGCCACATGAGTTTTGTCCGTCCTGCTTTTTTAGAAATTTTGAGTTCTTAGCCCTGCTTAGAGAAGGTTCCCGGGGTTTCATACACAGATGGCTTTTCCTGAAAGCCAGCACCTATTTACTGAAAGTCTATTTTAAATGCTAGATTAAGAATCCCCCCCCAAAAAAAACTACAATATGCAGAATAAGAACATCATGCTTTAAACAATGTGCCCCAAACTCCCTTCGACACCACATAATTCTCAACAAGGTTGGAAACCCCGTAACCTACCGACACTCCAAGTTAATAGAAGCAAGGAAGGAAAAAGCATTAACACACAACACGCAGTCTGCTAAAAACAGAAAATAAAATGCCGGAAAAAGAGGATTTAGAAAGAAAAAAAAAAGCGGGCCTGCAGCATGAGCATGAAACAGCGCTTTGAGCTTCCACTCAATTCATCACTGTGAGCCAGTTTCACACAGGACGTGGGTCGAGTTTCACCTGAAAGTTGCAACTCTAGGCTTACAGTTCGGTTACTTCTGGGTTCTTCCCAGTAACTTAACAGGCTTTCTGCTTACTTACTGCCATATTCTTGGAACACTGTGACAAAATGGCAAAGGGGCAAACACTGCTCACAAAACCCAGATTGCAGAGGGCTGTGAACTCACCAAGGTTTTCCCACATAGGAAGGTGATGCTACTCTGGACTTTGTGATTTGAATTCTGTGGCTCGCAGCTGGTTGTTGTGTTGAATTCCAGAAGAGATCTGGTTGCACTTCTCAAATCAGAGTTCCCTGTTTGAAAAAGAAACATGAACAAGCTGAACACACGTACAGCCATAAAGCAGGCGTAAGAAAATACAAAAAGGGGTGCTATGATTCAGCAGCAAACCTAGTAAGTTAAAACTCCATCCCAGAAGTGTCCATTTTAAACAGCACCCCCATCCACTCTGGTGTTCACAAGCCAAACATCTCAGAATGAATCCAACTTTCTCTCATCTACCATATTCTACAGATCAGAGAGTTCTAGTAGCTTTAGCTCCATCTCAAGACCATCCACACCTCTCTGTTGCTGCTACCTAAAGCACTCTCTTCTCCTTCCTGAGCACTTGCGATAGCCACCACATGGCTGGGTCCCCTTACATCCACTCGTCGCGCCCACACCCTGCCAATCCTCTCCCACCATGTTACACCTACAGGCTCTTCAAGAACATGATCATGGTTCAGCTGCTCAAATTCTCCAATAAATAACCTCCCATTTTCATGCCATAAAATCAAGCTTTCTTAAGTAGCCCACCAGTAGGGTGATCATGTCTTAGTTTGTCTGATAAATTAAATGTGTATTGATTTATGTGTAGAAGAACTGGAGTACAGGCCAGCAGTACAGGAGTGGGAAGATTTACCAGAGAAAGAGTGGGGAGCAGAACAGGCGGATCTAATGAAACACATTGCACTGTGGAGAGCAGCGGAAAGACAGGAGAGGTCTGCTGCGCCCTGTGGGTCACTCCCTGGCTGGGGATCGAACTTAGGCCATAGCAGTGAGAGTGCTGAGACTTAACTTCTTAGGCAACCAGAGAGGCCCTGAGGAATTACTGTGATTGCTAGTCTCTCCAAAATAAAAGAAGACACTAGAATAGAATCCAAGTGACTAGATAAAGAGAGACAAGTGTGAATCAAACCTTAATATATGAGTCACAGCATATGAAATCACTGGGCAAAGAGATTGTTCAATAACAAGATGGCATCCACCATGGAATTCCAATATGGGAGGGAAAAGTGGATCATTGCCTACCACTGGGTGCAAAAATCAACTCTAATCAATTCCAGAGGTAAATTACCCCAAAAAGATAAACTTTTAGACAGTTATGTTTTAGATTTTAATTAGAAAGCATTTAAGACTCAAAAGCACTAGCTATTAAAAAAATCAGTTAAGTTTGATTACTAAATGTAAAAGTTTAGAGTCATCAAAAAGCTTAAAGAAGAACCAAGTTATACACTTGACAGAAAGCTGTCATTTAGAATATACTCATGGACCCAAAATTTTATAATTCTAGGAAATGATACGAACTAACAGAGAACACACAGAGGTGGGTAAGAAAACACACCCTAGTCACCTTATGGTGAATCTTAATATGAAAGGCACAGAAAAAACTCAAACGCCTTTTGATAGGAAACCATGGATCACAGACCTGAGAACCACCAGTAACATAAAAGGGACAAAACGTGACCGGCACACGGGAGAAACACGGAGACGTCTGGCACCCCGGTGCCAGCCAGGGCGGCAGAGCAGCGCACCAATCACAGCGTCACACTGACAAAGGCGGCCGCCAGCTGACAGGCGACACCACCACGGCTCCGTGCTGCTGGTCCCACAACACCCGCCTGCGTGGCATCACGGCCTAAAACAGCACACTCACGGGCCCTGTCCTGGAAGTCTGCTCTTAGGGACAAGACAAAACCAGACACACACGTACATAAAAGAACATCTTTTGTGTTTGTCACATTAGCAAAAACGTAAAAACAACCCGTGTCAGTCAACAGCAGGTAAATTAGCTCTGGAAGACCCACAACAGAAAATACTCCGTAGGAGTGACAGCATCCTACAGTGAAAGACAGCAACTGTTTCCCAACGAATGTAAGATTGTTACTGTTTAAGTCTCAAAATGTCCCACAGTCTGATAGAGACTTTCCATAAAGGTAACAGAAGCACATGCACACAGACTTTTGGGAGGGATTTAAAAAAAAAAAAAAAAAACTAACACAGGAAGTGGGTGAGTGATTACATCCGTGAGGGGGGATGGGAACACTATTTATTGCCAAGTCCTACATCTTCTCAGAGATGGGGTCTACCATGTGACCCAACATAAATAATAGAAGGATGTTAGTCCGTAGAGTAAGATGAGTGTGTATCGTGGATCTGAGATGATCCCTGGTTCCATAGGATCCATCCACCTGAGGTCTTACAGAAAAATAAAAGGCCGGGGAGGGACGAAAACGAGGTGCCTGCGGAGGGGGTTCACGAGCACCCGCGCTGCGCCAGGCAGACCGCACAACGGGCCGCGCGCTCGCGCGCCTGCGGGTCCGTGTCTTGCGCGAAACTTCGTCTTTCGGCCCGAGACCTCGGAAAATCTTTTCCGAGGCCGAAAAGGCGCCGAAGCGCGGCCGAGAGTCGCGATTCGAGAATTCGGCACCGCGGACAGCGCCCCGCGGACAGCTCCTGGAGCCCCGCCCCGGGGGCGTTTCTGGGGCCCAGCGGCGGGGCGGGGCCTTGGCGCGCCCCCCTGCGTGCACACGCCAGGAGACCCGGGGGAGGGCGCAGGCCGGCAGGAAGCCAGCGGCGCGCTCGGCGGCGGCCACGAGAGGGCGCGCACGGGCCACGCCCCCCACTTTAAAGACCCTCCCCGGAGCCTGTCCCCCCCAGAAGGCGGCCCCTTCCAGCCCTGTGCGGAGAGCTCCTGTGGGCTCCTTCTAACCGCTGTGTCCGCCCGGAGGAGGACTTGAACAGGGCTCTGGCCTCGGGCCGCGAGGGACCCGCCACCTCTGCCACCGCCGCGCGGGGCACCG
>NW_004567102.1:86942159-86961985 GCF_000260355.1 Condylura cristata | reverse complement strand
GGCGCGCCCGGCCGAGCCCAGCCGAGCTCGCGGCAACTCGACCTCGCTGAGGCCGCAAGGCCTGGCAATCGCAAGCTCGCTGGCGGCGTCGGGGCCCACCGCTCTGCCGCCGGGCCTCTGCGGCACCTCACTTAGAGCCTGCCAGACGGGCAGGCAACCCTCTCCGTGCTAGTTACCAATGTGCTGGAGCAAGGCCTCCCTCGCCAGCCCCCACTCGGCCCTTCTGTACTGTGTCGTGTGCTTGGAGTACTGGTCCCGTGTTACTCGACCACGTTAAGAAAGAATCCTCCACCCAAGTTCTCCCTCCAGCTACTGCTGCTCATTTTTGTGCTCTTTATATTCCTACTGTTTAAAAGAAATTTCTATTCTTGCTACCACCGATCCCCTCCCCAAATACTCCCCGGTCTCCTGCACTGGCTGTACCCCCGAGTCAATTGACTCATTCCCTGGGCTCCAAGTCTTTGCTTAAATGTCCCTTTCCAGGACACTTAACTGCCGTGAATATTTCTGAACACGTCCTCCTAAGACCTGCAGTGCTTCTGACTGCTCCCGTCTCTTCCACAGCCTTATCACACCCGGGTGCATACTGGCCTTGTTGCGTCGCCTCCCACTCCACTAGAATGTGAGCTCCGTGAGAAAAGGGGTTTTTGTCTGTTTTGTGATTGATTCGTTCGAATATTTGTTACAAATAAATGGATATTAAATGTTGGTTGTTTAAAATATAATTTTACATGTATCTGTAAGAAATAGTTTAACCAAGTAAATCAGAGCAAAATGTGATTTATTCGTTATCCCGGTACAGTCAGATTTTCCAGCGTATTTGCCGCAGTTTACAATGCTGTCAAAAAGATGGTGAACAGAAAGCTACATTAAGGACTAATTCCTCTATTGGGTAAACGTACAAAAGTAGGTTTGGGGAATGCATGTTTTACATTTCAACATACTGTCAGACTATCAGAAAAGTCCATAAATGAGATAAAAACATGAGTTAGATCCCTAGCTTAACCAGACAGCATAAATCTCTAAAGGTTTTAAGAAAATGAAAGAATAGGGGCTTAGGATGACGCAAAATGCAATCCAGGGACCAGCCCGATTAGTGGGGGCCGCATTCCTGTGAGTGTACAGAGCTGAAACACAAACGCCAGCTGAGGTCAAGGGCAGGCTCCTGAAGCCCCCTGCAGCCACATCCCTCCCGGCAGGCACCAACACCCAGCGCCAGCGGAACCCAGGCACTGGTGGGCAAGGTCACGCTGGGTATGTTCCCTCCGTTAAATGGGCTAGTCACATCTCTCTGCAGGCGTGTAGATTTTTAACCCTCAGGGAAACTAAATTAAAACCACAATACAAATAAATATTGGGCATGACGGGAAGAATGTTAACACACTCGGTGTATTTTGTGGTGTTTAAGTGTTATAACGCCAAAGAGGATGAGCAATTGATTTGGACTTGTTTGTTGTTATTCTTTTTATGCTAGATTTTCTGTATTAAAGACCTTGATGGTATTTCTTTAGAGGCAGAAGTTTTGAACTCCAAGACTTAGAAAATTCAAGCTTGCAACTCATTACCAATGAAACAGTGCAAAGCAAAACAACTTGGAAAAGAGGTGGGAAGGAGGGGAAGAAAAAAGGAATTAAGTTGTTTATAATCTGAAGGTTTTGAATTTATAAGAATTCTGAAGTTACTGAATTTATAAGAATTCTTACTTGTACTAAGTTTTCGTTGTTAGGATTGGATATAGGAAATCACGTGTAAAAAACATATACATTTTAAAATGTGAGGGTAATTTGAAAATATGTAAATGGGACCAAATGCCATTGACAAGCCCTAAAGAAATATGATCTCGATGCGCTGCTAGATTTTCCTATGTAACAAGGTCATTGTCTAGGGAAGAACAAATGAAAGACTTTCTCATTCAAAATTAGTGTACTACAGTTTAGACCAAAGTTGAGGGCTCACCATTCATTCGTAAGGACAAAAACTGCTCTTATGGGCACTCTAGACTCACAGCAAGTGTCTTCCCAAAAGGGTTCTAGAAAGCTGGCTTTTCTAGCAAAATAGCAATGTGCCCGCTGTGGGCTCTCCAGCACCGTGATTCAACCACTTCAACCTCTGCCAGTGTGCACGGAGGGGGCGGGGCCAGGCGATGCCCCATGGCATCCACGCCGCTCGTGGCCGGCTGCTCGTCCTCTCTTGCAAGGTGCCTGTGCTCAGACTTCACCACGGCTTCCCTGGGTGCTTTGTCTTATCCTATAGTAAGAGATGCTCTTACTCCTCCAGACTGTGTTTCTATTTTACTGGGGTTTTTCCACCGTTTTATTGTCTCGTTACTTTTAAGTTTTACCTGAGTTGTCTAAGGCCCCACTACCCTGACTGCACCTGTCACTTCTGTTAACTACACTCAAGTTTTTGGTTGTGCATGTAAGTCCTCATAGATATTTGGGTCTATTTCTACGCAAGCTCTTCTTCTCCTAGCCAGCTCTCTGCCTCGGTGGCAGTGTCACTCGGTGGTGTTCTCGGAGTCACGGCTCCCGTCGTCGGTCCCATTTCTCCACTAAAACATCTGATGTGACCTGGGCTCTGGAGCCATGACCAGGCAACCTCTGGGCCAGCTACTATTCTTGTGTTCTTGTGTCTTCATTTATGAGGAGGAGGAACATGAAATCACTAAACTTCAAAAGCTGTTAAATGAATTCAATGAAATTTTATTTAGAAAACGACTTCGTAAGTGTATGACAAGTTTATTTAGTCATAAACCTGAATTCATAGCAGCACACTGGGAACTTCCATTGTCTGACGAGCTAGCGACAGTAGAGCTGACCACGGCGGCCTGTGCTGTGTCCGCGCCCTCTCGTTCGCACGCGCTGTTGCTGCTCTGACTCCTGGGTGGAAGAGCCGGGCACTGACTGCCCGTGCCGTGGGCATCACGTCAAGCACCACCCGTCCTGGGGAGCTCGAAACGCCGGGCATGTGTGTGTCATCTGTATCTGGGACTAGAAAATGAGACTAGGCACTCCGGGTTGAGATCACCCTTAACTTCGCCGGTACCTCAGCTTTCACCTCTTCCAGTACTCTCCTGCCTCCCCCTTGGGCCGCCACTCCGCCCAGCTTTAGCACATCACTTCCCCAACGCTGCCCACCTGGCACACCACCCAGCTTGCCACCCGACTGAACCTGTCATGTGTGTCACAGCACGTTCTACCGTGGGCTGCACCACAGCCTGGACAACACTTTCATTAGAAGGAAAAGCACCTCGAGCAAGCATGATCATGAAGTAGAGAGGATACATAGTTTTCTTCTCCGTGAACAGCTGAGGGGCCAGGCCCCCACTGTGGCCTCTCTCCATGAATCACCGTAAGATCCCAACCAGGAGAATGGCTCCCTCGTTTGCCAATTATTTAAGTAGGTGACAAAATAGTGTAAGTAACCTTTGTTTGACCCAAGGGCTCAGAATCTGGTGCTTTCTAGATCTCTACCCTGGCCCACAAATCCCTCTCCCCATGTCTGCCAGTCTAAACAGCCTCCTCGCCAGGAAAGGAGCCCCACCAGGGCTCAGGCTCAGCCTCAGCCCCACTCACCCCACTCTCAGAGCCCCCAACCTTAGGCTGGCTGTGCTTTCCATTCAAAATGGCACACACAGCAGCCACATCTGGCAGGCCCTCCCAGCTCCAACATCAACCTACGGCCTGCTTCTGGCTTCCGGCTTCCGAGCCGCCCCCCCTCGCACGCAGCCTCCGTCTCCCCACAGTCCACCCCCACGACCCCACTTTGCTCAAAGGTCACAGAGAAATCCACGCAGCCCAACCGGGACCCCTCATCAGCTCCAGAGAAAGGGGTCTGGCCCAGAAGGAGGACATTTGGGGAACTGGAAGGGGCCCCGGGAAGGACAGCCTGGGACCGTCTAGCCCTTAGGACTATTTTATTTCAATGACACGCTAAAGCCAAGGACGACCTTGACCCTACAGAAATACCGACTGGATTGCCTGAGACTCAAGCTGCCACAGCAGCCAGGTTTGGAGGAAGGAGGCTGGGCCCCATGAGAAAGGGGTGAGGCGGGAGCAAAGTCAGGAAGGGGCTTGAGACAAACGTGAGACAGGAGAAGGGCCCAGGGAACACTTCTGCCAGCAAAGACAAAGGCGCCTCGTTCTCCCAGTGAGGCTCAGAGGGCCCGGGCGGAAGTGACCCGACAGCCTACCTGGAGTCCCCGCCCCCTGCGTTTCAGCTGCTGTAAAACACTGGATGCATGTGATGTTCACAAATCTACTTGTGTGGTCACTTTTGCGGAGCTGAGGCCCTGCAGCCACCCCAGGGCGGCCTACTCACCCACAGAGCGGAACTTCTTGGCCCGCCTGTCGTACATGCAGACGGCGCTCGAGGGCCCGCACTGGGGCACATCCACCTTTCCGCAGACGCTGATTTTGTAAAGCATGTTGTTTTTGGTATCAACAGCTTCCCAAGTGTAACTGGAAAGGAAGAAAAACAATTTGTCATTGTCATCAATCTGCCAATAATTAAACTTCTCTCTCATTTCACATTCAAGCCACGTTTGCTTAAGATTACCACCACCTAGAAGGCACCCTTCACTAGCCAAAAACGCTAGAGCCAAACTATGTTACGCTGAATAAAAGCCAGGGCGGAAACCACCAAATACCACCTCGCTCCTCGCTCTGCGTCAATCCGCACGGGAGCCGCCTGTCTCCAAAACCACCCGAGTACTCAAAATTAGGGCTAAGCCTATCAGCTCAGCTAAGTAAGAGCTGTGTTCCGCGACTGCAACATTTGATGCCACGTAAGAAAGTGACCTTCCTAATCACACTGAGCAGCCAAAGGATTGTCTTTCACTTGTTTGACTTAAAACTATTTATGGCCCGAGAGGTGATTCTCCCTGAGAAGGCCTCTCCAGCACGGCCAGGTCAAACTAAGCCCACAGAAACAAGTTTGTGACGCTTGACAATCTCCATCAACCTAGACTGGATCCCCTTGTGGCTGGTCCCCCGCACCAGGCATTTTGCAGGCAAAGTAGTCAAACCTCTGGCAAGGCAGATACTGAGTCATTACCAACAAACAATCAGAATAATGAGGGCAAAATGATGGTTTGTCAGCTCTATCAAAACAATGATTTTCAATTTTCTATTCTTCCCAGGAAGAGTGTTCTATCCATTTTATAAAGTGGGGGTCATTTCCTCAAGGACAGAGCAGGAAGTAAAGAAAGTGGCTAGAAAGTTCCTTGCAAAATGCAAAGATCCAGTCTTAATTCAATTGTGTCGCTGAAAGGAAGGAAGAGAAATTAAATCAGAAATACTCAGGCTGGCCGTCCCAGCAGTATGGAGCCAGAGCTCAGTCCTGAGACCACCCACAAGCATCGGAGATCATCTCCAGCAGAGGCAGGCCCCTCCCCAGCTCCCCGTCTCCCAAGCCCCCTCTCTCCCTTCCTCTCCAGCTCCCCATCCTCCCACGTGGTTGGCCCCAGGGCAGCAGACTCCCCAGTGAGCTGCCTCCCTGCCTGCAAGCAGGCTCCCGGCCCAGCTGCCCCATCCGGCCATACAGAACCCCCAACGGGGGCTGCAGGCAGCAGCCAAGCTTCCCCCGGCACTCAGGTCTGGGGACTGAGGTCCCCACTTGAAGCACTGGCTGAACGCACAGAGAAATGAGCAGGCGGAGGCAGAAAGCTCCCCAGAAGTTCCAACACCGTCTGAACTTCAGAAAAACCTGAAAAACTGGCTGGTGCGCTCCTGAGGACCTGGGGCGATGCCAGGCAGGAAGCAGTTACCTCAGGACTCTGCTTCTTCCTCGGCAAGCTCACAGAGTGACCAGCTGGGCAACAGACCCAAGAAAGTAACCCAAGCACCACCAGAGCCCAGAACGTTACGGGAAAGGTCTGTTTCCAGTTCCCTCCACCAGCCTTTCCTTCATTTGCTTCACAAATATTCAAGTACTTTCTTAAGTGAGGGCTGGGAGGAAAACAGTCAAGAACAGAGCAACACAAAAAGGCCCTGCCCTCCCGGAGTGTACAGATGGGAGAAAATTAGCAGGTAAATAATACCAATAATCCCACCTAGTGACCGGAAATGACAGACCTAGGGGATAACTAAGATGGAGTCTGAATGACAAAGAGTGAACCCCCAGGGCAGGAGAGGAAGGGGGGCTCTGGCTGAGCAGTGGCCAGGGCCAGGGCGGGAAGGAATCTAGCACTTCCATGCAAAAGGGGTCTGAAGCATCCCAGGAGCAGAGAAGGGTGCGGGGGACGGCTAGGTTTTGGGGACGGCTGAGTGCCTGAACACGGGCCTCCCGGCCCTACAATGCAGTCACGAGTCTGTACTGGAAGCAGGAAACACCCCTGAAGACGATTTCCTTATGATCCTCGGCTGTTCTTTCCTTTCTTTCACTAGTCAACCCTGCTGCGAATGATGGCTAGTTACAGAAAACTGCTCATCGCTAGTGGGGGGCCATGGCAGTTTCTCTAGGACCCCAGATGTCGTGTGTAAAAACTCGGCAGCTCCTGAGCTGCCGAGCGAGGTGAATAAGGGTATTTCAGGAAGAACCGACAGGTAAGAAACAACTCAGATGAAGTCCACACTGCACAAAAACTGCCAGGCTTTCCTAAAACATAAAGCCACGGCTGTTCTCGCAGGGCTGATCTTGAAATAAGAGAAATGTGAAGACTGTATGTTTGGGGGACAGAAGCAATGAGAAACAACAAAATGGGGAAAGCACTGAGTTTCTGAAAATCAGAATCCCTAGAAAGAGAAGTATCACTCCAAGAACATTTCTTTATTCGCTTTTCCCGGGTGCTTGTCTAGATTGACCAAGATGCGAAATGGGGAGGGAGGCGCTTCCTCGGAAATTAGGACCAACTTTTTTCACCAGGGCTGTTTAACCCCTCACCTCAGGGGCCCCCTCCTCCAGGCTGGGGCCAGCACTGCCTCGCACCAGCCCCCAGCTGGAGAGGCTGGGGGAGGAGTCGCCCTTCCCATCAGCAAGGCAGGAATGCTCAGCGTCTAGAAAGCCCAGGACCGGGCATCTGCCGCCCAGCAGCCCCGGAACCTTCCAGTTCCCAAGGACCTCAGCCTGCCCGGTGAACAAAGGGTTGTGCCGGGCGACCAGGACCACGGGGCTCAGGGCACCTCCCTGGGTTGAAATAATCCATCTGAAAACTCACGAGGTGTGTTCCGTAAGCCGCTGCGAGTCCTTGTATGTGGCCTGGTTAAGTCATCACCTAGAGGTGCACTCACAGAGTATTTTTTCAAGATAAGCCTGGAAATCACGCAAATATCTGACAGAGCTTTTGGAGAAAGGACGAGCTTGAATGACTCCTTCCCAGACTACAGGCCACAGCACCAGAACAGCCTCAGCCGAATCCCCCCTGACTCCAAGCTGGCGCTTGCGGGGCCCAGTTCACATTACGGCAGCAGAGACTGGCTGCAGGAGCCATAAAAGTATTATAAACGCAATAAAACTTAATTATATCTTTGAGGAATAATACATTTTTGTCCAAAACTTTGTCCATTAGAAAATCCCGTGCCACAGTGGACACGCACAGCCAGCGGCGTGACTCATTTAACAGCCAGGCGAGGCGGCGGTGGCCGAGGCCAGCGGAAGGAGGCTGGGTCCTGGGCGCACCATTTGCATTTACGCGGGACTTAGGGGAAACGGAGAGGGGGAAAAAATGAGGACCAACTTATGAGGGTAAAGAGAAATCTAAGCTGTAGTGAGATGCTAAGTTTCAGCAAGAAACAAGTCTCTGGAAGAAAACGTCAGCAGGCTGCGTGGAAGCGTCCACCTCTCGCACACACGCAATGTCCGCACAGAGGAATACTGTAAAAACATCCCCTACAGCAGGACACACAGGAAAGCTCCAGCATCATTTTCTTGAAATGGTTCACACTCCCCTCAGGTCTCCATGGTCACTGGCGCGGGTTCCCCCCACCGACCTGGGGCAGAGGGACACAGGGCTGTGAGGGGGCACAGACACATCACCCAGAAGCCCTGTCCCCCGGGCCAAATTCAGCTCAAATCCTCAACAGCTGAGGAGACTCCTTCTCCTGGCTTTTTAGCAAGGGCATGCCAGTCCGTGCCTCATTTCCCAGAGTGTAAAATGTAATTAGCAAATGTCCTCCTCCCACTTGCAAAAACCCCAAATTCATCTAAAAGCAACCTGAGAGCTCTGGACAAACGTGCAGGCCTGCGGGGCTGGACCTGACCCCTGCCTCAGCATCATCTCCAGAGGTACATCATCCAGGCTTCTGGGGTATCTGGTATCCCCAACTCTGCTGTGTTCTGGACAGTAGCACCCTCCCTTCCAGAACAAGGCCTGGCAGACACAGAGTCAATATTTACTGACGGGGCTGAGGAGGAAACAGCCAGTGGACACAGCAGGCATCACGGCAAATGCTCTCCTGTCCAGTGAGCAAAGCCCAGGCATAACTCAACCCCAAGTCCCTCAGCTCTGCACCCTAATTTCCAGGCCCCACATCAGCGCAGGAAGTGATAAGGGCAAGACTGAGCCAGGCCCTCCGAGGCCCCAGGGCAGTGTCTCCGGGAAGGTAAACTGCCTGTGTATTTTCAGTTGTCCAAAGCTTAACGCTTCAGAAATAGTTTGACTAGAATGCTGACACCGGCAAACCAGCTCAAGCCCAGGGCTCTCTTGTGCTCAGAACACAGGCACAGGGCAGTGAGCTCCAGGGAGCCCGAAGACCTCCGGAAAAAGGCTGGGGAGCTGGCTGGGGCCCAGGCCACCCCGCGCCGTGCCGTCCACACAGCACGGCTTGTCCTGGCTGCGGCTGCTCCCAGGTGTGGACAGAGCGCCGCTCTTGTCCCCAGCGAGCTCCGCTTCCTTTCTGGACAGTGTGAACTGCCAAGCCCCAGAGGCCCGCCTTCTGCAGGCCCTCTTCCCTGACCCACCGGCTTCCACGCAACAGTCCCCTGCTCCCAAGCTGCCTGAGGACTGCGCGGTGGAGGGGCACACCCAGGCCCCGTGTCCTGTCCCCCAACTGGCCCCTCTCAAAGGGCTGCTGAGCTCAGCAGAAGTGCCCTTCGAAAGCCCCAACTCCGCCAGAGTGGCGGCCCCCGTGGGAGCACCCTGGGCGCCCGCAGGCCCCACAGGAGGGGGCGGGCAGGAGCCGCACACAGGCGGGGCTCTGGGGCCTCTGGCTTCGCAGTGAATTCCTCGGCGGCAACGCGCCCCGGACAGCAGTGATTAATGACCCCGGGCGAGCACACAGGCGGGGGCCCTCTGCAGCCCAGAGCGCGGGCGGCTCTGCTCGGCGCCGTGCTGCCACGCTGAACGCCTGCAGGACGCCTGTGCGGGGCACAGAGGCTCCATTTTAACCTCGTTTGGCGTCAATGTCCTAATACCCCAAAAGGTGCTGGCAGACCACCAGAGAGGGATGCCGCGGTCGGCGGACAGGAGGGCGCTGCTCCCAGCGCTCTGCCCTGCGAGGGCACGTGCACCGCCCACCTCCCGGGCGGCACACACAGGCGGCGCGGCCGGAGGAAGCCGGCCACCGGGAGGCCCTGGCGCCCGCTGCCCTCGCCACGCGCCGAGCCTTTCCGTGGCTTCCGAGTGCTCATCTAAGTCAGCACCGAGTCCTGCAGAGTGCAGCGCCCTGCCAGATAAGCGGGGATCTCTCTCCTGTTCACAACAGCCAGCACAGCCTGATGTGAATCACTATTACCTCAATAAATGTAATTTACAAGAAAAAACCGCCAACAACTAAAACAGAATAAATAAAGCTGACTCGGGAGCAGCACGGCGTGCCCAAGTCTCGGAGCCGAGCCTTCCCTCCCAGGGCCCAGGGCCCCCCAGGCGGCCCGCCACATCACCACGGTCCAGCCACGTGGCCGGAGTCTCTCCATCTATCTTAGCTCCCTCACTCCCTGCGCGTCCCAGGGTGACATGGCCAGTCAGGGGCCGTTAAACATTTTATTGCTGGCCTACAATTATCAGAATGTACAGCAGGAGAGAGGTACAATGGAATCAGTAGTAAAATTAATAAGCATGTGTGAATCTGTAATTTGGTTTCCTTTAAAAAAAAAAAAACAGTAGGTGATACACGAGCCGACGCTCCAAGCACGATGCAGCTCCCGGTCACTGGGTCAAGGCGAGTCTTCAGACTCCAGAGTGGGCAGTGAGTAACTCGGGGACACAGGAAGTACAGTCTCCTATCTGAGCACCGAAAAGATTTTCCTACTTCGCCTGCTTGCAAGCTCTCGAAGGGAATGTGAGGGAAGTCATTTGGCTGGCTACCACGGTACCGTTACAGGGTCATTTCTCAGCTCGTACAGCCAGCCCACTAACCTTCAAAAATCTGGAACGGTCTCCCAAACTAAGAAGGGGTGGGGGAGGGGAGAGAGGGCATGGAAAAGGCGGTTTGCAAGATGGACGTTTGCAACGGCTGTGGAGAGCAGAGCGTGCGTGACCCTAGGAGAGCGAGACCTGTGTGGCGCGATGGGGCCGAGCCCTGGTCCGAGGCTGCGGGCCGAGAGCGGGCTGGACTCGCCGGCTGGACTCCGGGCTCATAAGGAAGTGCTTCACTTCCTATTCAAACCAGCCCGCAGGCTGCGGATAGATAGGGGCCCCGACCCAAAAAAAAAAAAGCAAAGACGTGCCAGACGTGAGCCTTCGCAGTTTCCTGGCTTAGGCCGGGCCTGGGAGCAGGAAGCCAGGGCTCGAGACTGGGCTGGAAAAGAGGCGGTGGTGGGCACCCGGAGTGCACCCCCAGGGGCCTGCAGGGCTCCTGTGAGATGGGATGGGCGAGCGGAGGGGCTAGCGCCTGAGTCCAGCCCCCGCGCTACAGATACACTTAACCTCTAAGCCCCAACTTCCTAGAAAACTGAGCACCCCACAAGATCACTGGGAGAAAAAACCAAGACCAAAAGCAGGTCTGGGAGACCGTGAGCTCTGTCTTCCCTCCGATCCGCAGCAGCTTCCGAGAGCGTGAACGCTGCGTCTACAAAAGCAGGCCGCTAGGCTGGGGCCCCTGAAGAACACCCCGACTCGGGGTCGCAACTCCAAGGGGAGAGGTCAGGCGCAGGGCCGACTTGGGGCCAAGTCTAGACCAGGGGCTCAGGACGAGGACGCACCGGGACGGGAGGACACACAGCTGCCGTGGGGCAGGGCCCGGGCTCGAGGGCGGGGGGAACTGGGCGCTTTCTTCCTGGGGCCTGCTGCATCACAAGGTGGGCTGATTCTGAGGTGCTGGCACAGCCCGCAACACAAAAGACCTGGCCTCCCTTCTGCCTCCCTCTGCTGCTTCACCTGCAGCCGTTTTTGCTGAGAGCAACGCTGGGCTCTGGCTGCAAGCCAGGATCCCAGCCCTAAACCCTGCTCTGCGCCCATTTACTTAAATGGGCGCAATTATCCGGATGTTCTCATACTTTCTTCCTCGTATGCATAAAGGAGGCTGGATTACAAGCTGGACTCCGTAATTACAGAGATGTCTGCACTCAGATGCCTTGAAAGTCAACCAGGCCATGGGCAGAATCCAGACCTCAGTGCCCAGCGCCTAGTCAACTCCCCAGAAAACCCCAGGCCCCCGTTTCCTTTAGACGCTGACCACACGCGCATCTTCCTTCCTCACTCTGGTGAGGCTTGCCTGGAACCCTGCTGCTAACGAGGCGTTACCGCCAGGTGGGGTGCGCACAGGAAGGTGAGGTTGACACCAGCAAGACGCCTTGCAGGCGCTGAAGCCAGCAAACCTGACCCGGTGAGAGGAGGAGACACTGCTTCCCTTCCTCGTGACTCGTGAGCCAAGTCGGGGTTCGCCTTCCGTGCATGTGAAAAAATGCAGCATAATCTCACCTGGTCCTCAAAAGCACTGAGAATCGGGGAGCCCCTGTGGGGACTGAGTGACCTGCCACTGGGTCCCGCGACCTCCACCACCCAGCCCTGGGCAAGGGCGCCTCTGCACAGCCCCCCTGGCCCGGCCAAGCCCACGCGTGAGCTCGGCCTCCTCCCCGCAGGGAGCTCAGGGAGCCCCGCTGGCTTTCACTGCGGGTGAGTAAGGGGACGGCGGGGGCAGGGAGCCTCGAGGGCCGGGCCGGGTGACTCAGGGACGCACCCCTGTCACTTCTAGAAACCCACTCCTTCAGCACTTCCATCCTGGCGGCTGCTGCTCTGTCTGCAGTCCAGGGGTGAGGAGCTGGGAGTGGCTTTCATTTTGGGGAGAAAAGAATGCTTTCAAATGTGTAGCTGGCTCTGGAGCAGAGATGGCCAGACAGACGCCAGCAAATGAAGTGTACGAACAATGGAAACCTAGGGCTGCTCTCCCCACAGTTGGGGTGCACTGAAGCACACAGGGGCGGCATGAAAAATGAAAAGGGGTCACAGTGAAAGGAGGTCCCCACTTGTCTGCAGGAGCCCCCTCCCCTGGCCACTACCCTCCCCCAGGCCCCCCCTGTCTGGAGGGAGGAGCAGGGCAGGAGTGGGCCCTGAGGAAGGCCGCTGCCAGGCACACCACAGCAGAGGCAGGGGGCAGGCTTCGCCAGTGCGACCGAGGGGACCGGGCCCACCCCACAGGGAAGACTTCACACCAACCCCGCGGCCCCTGGTTCCCGCAGGGTGAAAACGGGCATCTGATTCTCGGGCATCTGATTCTCGCTTTGGAACTCCAAACACCAGCCTTTGCGGGCTGTCTTTTAGGTTGTCTGGCCCGGCCGATTCTCCCTCTGAGGGCCTTCTCGTCCCCCCCTCGCCCATGCCTGTCCCGCCCACAACAGGCCCGACACCCTCCCAGGGAAGCCTGTGAGGGCTGAGGGGGACGGGGCCCCTCTGACCACCGACACCCACGCAGAAGTCCACTGAGGCCCCGGGACTCCTGTAGGAGATGAACAAGGAGGCTCTCTCTTCTCCCCTGGACGGTGCACCCGCCACAGCCACCACAGGAAGGAGGGGGAGCCAAGAAAACCGCCAGGACAGGCCAGGGCCCGCGGCCCGCCCTGACATATGGCACCTGGCGCCTGCCCAAACCCCACACCTCCCGGTTGTTGGAGGGCGGGCGCTGCGTTCCCGCCACATCCCCGACTGCAGGAATCCCGAGGGATACATACAGCAAAACCGTGGAATTCAAGATGCAGAGGGACCCCAAGGCACACCTCACCCAGCGGTTTGGAGGCCTTTCTTAATGACAGTAACATTTCTTTCTCACAAAGGACTCTCACATGGAATGTCGATGTGTAAAACAGATAAAGCAAAGAGCTCTCGAACTGAGGCAGAAACCCCAAGGCACTAATGGGGAGCGGGGTGTGGAGTAACAGAGCTAAAATACCAGGAGTGATGGCCGCTCTCTAACAGCTAAAAGGCAGCCCCTGGGGGAGCTCCCGGGGAGCCAGGCACTTGCAAATGGTGGCAATTATCACCCAAACCCTACAAACACCATTAGCACCCCAGTGTGACTCCCAGACAGGAAAGCCGGGAGGACAAGGACTGTAACCATCCCGCCCTTCCAAGGCCCCCAAAGAGCTCCACCTAGCCAGGGCAGGCACTAGACTCAAAATCTGGACCGTGCCGGTGCTGCGCAAAGCTGAATCACCTCTCCTGGGGAGGAAACTGAGACCCGGGGCAGAAAGGGATTTGCCACGGCCCACCGGATCCCAGCTGCAGGCGGGCTGGGGCGCTGCCCCCACCATCCATGGGGACTCAGCAGCTGCCTCTGGGCGGGAGACTTAAGGAGAAAAGGCACCTTGGGCTCAGAGGCCAGCCAGAGGCCCGTCCTCCCCTCCCCAGCCTCCCCCCAAAATCTCTGGCCAAGGGCCAACCGCGGCTGCAGACCCTCCACCCCCACACACAGCTGCAGCAGAGGTGGGGGAGGCAAATGTCCGGACCACGAGGAGCTGCCTGGCGTCAGAAGGGCACCCACGCTGTGAAAACGAGATGGCTTCCCCAAGACAGAAACGGGCCCCAGGAGAAAGCCCAGCGGCAAGCGCAAACGTGATCTAGCGCCCCAGGGCTGACGAGAGCACGGGCGTCAGGAGAGAACCCGCAGAGCTGTGTCTACACCAACTGCGGACCTTGCTGAAGTTTAAACAAGAGTCACAAGGCTGTGAGGGACGCAGGACCAAGAGCAACCGGATACAAAGTACAATAGACAGATCAGGCGAGACTAGTGAGTGACCACAAAGAAAAGCCACAGCCACTTGATGAGACTGACTGACGCAGTGTGAGAACAATTTTCCAGATGCGCAGGGCACCCCCACATAGGCAGGTGGGGCACAAGGAAACTGTCAAGAAGTTCCGTCACTTAGTCACTTACTGGTCTCAACGAGGGGAGAAGCCCACTTTCAGGAGGCGGGAGCTTAGAAATGAGAGGCAAGCTGGACCTGAAAGAGCCTAGAGGGAAAAGGAGATATTCCGGGGACTGAGGGGCCAGGTCACCTGCACAGCGGAGGGTGGGAACCAGGCTTTTGGCGATGGGGGTACACTTGAAACCCACGTCACGTCGCAAGCGATGTTGCGTTGCTTCAACTAAGAAAAATAAAAAGAACTTTAGGGGAAAACATTATGTCAACACCTGGGTTATACTGGGCCTGGGGTTGCTGTCGCGCCTCTGCCTTCAAGTTAGTTTCCCAGCTGTGTGAGAAGGATTTAAGATAAAAGGTCTAAGCTCTCAACTCAAATGAAAAAGGAAAAATAAGAGGGAAGTTAGCAACTACAGAAATCAACAAGTTGAAAATAAATGCTGATAAAAGTGGTAAACAAAATTTATTTCTAAGACTCAAAAAGGCAAGCAAATATCTAGTAAATCCAATTAAGGGAAAGAAAATACACAGAGAAACCACAGGGTTTTGTTTTTTTGTTTTTGTTTTTTTAATTTGTGTAGGTAGATATGGGAGGGTAGTAGTCTAGATATTTACATGTACATCAACTTTAAATGACAAAAGTTAGCAAAATACAGCTTTTCAAACCTGGTCCAAAAGAAGAAAATTTGAAAAAAGGACATAAAACTGAGATGTAATTAAAGCTCCTCTTCCACTGTACCCCAGCTCCAAAAGGCTCCGACCCAGGCAGCTTCACTGGGGAGTACCACCAAATTTAGCGAAGAGAAAATGTCCATCTTGAACCAACTGGTCTAAGGCACGTGAAATACTACAAGCTAGTTACTTTTTTCCCCCACAAAGCAAGCACAGCCGTAACACCAAATTCAGTCAAGAACAGCACAGTAAAGAAAAGCTTAAAAGCAGCTGTGTGCATCCTACTAGAACATCAGTAAAGAGAACGAAACATATTCCGGGGAGTTAGCCTCCATCTTTTCCCTCGCAACATGCATACATAGAAATCAGCATGCACACTGACCCAGGGTTAAACATCAGTGCAAACTACAGAACTTCTAGAAACAAAGAGAAAATCTTGGAGCAGAACAGTGGGTCTCAGCTGAAGGTAATTTTGTCCCCAAGGAATCATTTTAACTGCCTGGAGACATTTTTGTCTGTCACTAGACCAGGGGTATGGGGTGGGGGTACCCCTGGCATTTATGGGTGCACGGGGCAGAGCCCAGGGCTGCGGCTGAAAGCTAACAGTGCACTCGTCCAGCAGACTCCCCCATGCTGACTGGCAGTGCTGGCCTGGGGGCAGGGGGTGCTTCTTAGGCTGTAATAAGCATAACTCACAAAGGAAAAAATAATTTGAAATTCATGAAAATTTTCAAAATATCTGTTCTTCAAAAGACATATTAAGAAAATTAAAAGGTAAGTGCAAAACTAGAGAAAATATGCGTGACACAAATTATACATGCCTAGGGAAGGGCGTGGGCCCAGAAGACACTGAAAAACCTTAAAACTCAAGAAGACGACCCAAAATTTTTGATTAAGGAATGGAGAGCAAAGGATGGTTTTTAACAGACCCTACAGGACATCCAAACGGCCAAGGCGCGACGGCGGGAGGGGGGAGGACATTCCTGCAAGCCCAGCGAGACCCCAGGTGCCGGCGGCAGGAAGTAAATCCCGCCCTCACTGGGGCGCCCCCGCCCCCACCCCACGGGACGACTAGCATGTAGAAGACTGATAAGGGCAAGTGCTGACAGAACGTGAGCCATCTGGAGCGCGGGGGACGGGTGGGCCGGACAGCCGCCGTGGCGCCCCTCCGCGCCACCCCCAGCTCTCCCCAAGGCCCCCGTCGCCCCCACCCCAGGAGTGCATGTCGACAGACACCCCCAGAAACTCACACAATGGCTTCACTCATCAGGGCCCAGAACTAGTGACAGGGAGATGACTCTTGGATCAAAACAAAAATGAAAACTGATGACATGTTATTCTAAATTAACAAAAATAAGGGAGAGAGGGTGTTGGTGGTTGCTGCCGCCCTGGGGGGGGGGGCGGTTCTGGCCAGTGGTCCTCTGGGACCCCAGTGCAGTATGAAGTGTGTGGGGTCACCCCTCCAGCGCCAGCTCCTCCCACTCCTTGCACCCCATCGCTTGAGAAACACAGGGAGAGTGAATGACCCCTAAATCACCGAGCCAGGACAGCCGGGAGAGGCACCCCAGCAAGCCCCAGGCCCTCCCAGGCCACGGGCCCAGCCAGCCCGGCCACCACCGCCTCCTCGCCCCCACTGGTGCCAGGTGGGAGAGGGAGAGTGAGCGCCAGCGCGTGCTGGGCCACAGGGCACTTTTCCTTTCCCGATAAAAGGGGAAAGAACAGCGGGAAACTGCAAGGCCGCTCCCGCCAGCGCCGGTGCGGGACGCGCTGAGGTGCGGGACGCGCTGAGCCCGCCCTGCCCAGAACAATGCAGTTCCACGTGCCAAGATCAGGATGAAGATGAGAACACTGAAAGTGATGTTCTCAGGCCCCACTTTGAAACACCCGTCTCCAGAGCACAGCCCAGGGACTGGCCTGCAGGAGGGAGCTGGCGCCAGGAGCCCGCGGCCGCTGCCCAACTGCAGGACGCTGCGCGCCGTGGCCGACACCTGGCTCCCGCTCGCGCCCTGCAGGAGCAGATACGCACATGGACGGGGTCCCGCTCTCACATGTGGCCCAAAGTACTTGGCACAAGCACCGGTCCTCCGGAAAAATCGCGGGGAAAACATCTCCTCAGAAATGGCAACTGAAACGCCTCAACTCCCAGCTGGCTTCATTATTCTCCTGTCCTCAATATAATCGAAACTTTCCAGCACGTGTACCCCAACCGTTAGGGAAGGCCTATCCTGAATAAATTTCAAAGTGCTTGACTCCCTGACCATGCTCAGGTGTGGCGCCCAGGGGGGTGCACGCACCTATGAGCAGCCAAGGGGGCGCCTGACAGACTGGGTGAAGCGGCAGCCGGCTCTGGGACCTGGGCACTACCTGGCGCCTCCCCCCCTCCCCCAGGGCCAAGTCCCTGCTCCCAATGGTTCCGGCCAGAACAACCCTTCTGGGCCCTTGGGAGCTCTGGACATGCCATTTCCCAGGCAGGCAGGCAGGCACACTGGAAGGTCTTTCAACTGGCACGCCACCTGCCAAGAAGCCATGGATCGAGAGTCCCCAGTATCCCTGAGCACAGGACTCAGCTGGCACAGCAACCCCCTCGAAGTTTAAGGACATTGTGACTGAGTCTCGCCAAAGAACAGCCACTTATCCAGGTGCTTCTTGGGGCCGGACGCGTGGGGAAACTTGCCTCTCCCTGCAGGGCCTGTGGAGGCCTCTCCAGTGCTGTGGGAGCGGGAAAGCTGCGGCCAAACTGCCCTCTCGATTTCCTCTACCCCTCCCTAGAAGCGCTCCACCTCCTGAGGGGGAAAAAGGTGCCCAGCAGCACCCCCAAAGCACCCCCAACTACCCCAAGGGTGGCCCTGACAGATCAGAGGATCAGAATCCTCTGGGTTCTAGGGAGCTGGCTTGGCAGGAGGGGTGGGTCCCCAGAAACCAAACTCCATTGTTCAGAGACAAGAATTTGCCACATGGGTGCTGAGAGGGCCGCAGTGTCTGGGCAAGCCCTTCAGGGCTAGCAGATGGGTTCCCCGGCCCCCCCCCCCCAGCAGCAACCAGAAATGAGCAAGACGCTTAATGTAATGTCTGTGTGTGCCACCAGCCAAACTGCCAAAAACAAACACTAACTAACACTTGCAGAGACCACTTTCCTGCTCAGAATAGAGAGCGGGGTGAGTATTCACATGTCAGCCAAATGGACACCAGGTAATGGCATTAAAAGGCAACTTAATACATCACACCCTGCTTTGAGACCTGGCAGAACTTTAAGAACTGGATTTTAAAAGTTATCAGCTCCCAGTGCCAGCCTTCAGACACGTGCAGGAGGTATGGAACGCTCAGCCAGTGTTATCTCTTAAAGTACACCGATTATTGATGCCTCCTCCCTCCCACAGGGGGGAAAAGTCTTAACAAGTATTTTTTTTAACAAGTATTTAAGCCAAGGTCTCCATGTAAAACAGGAACAAACACAAAAACTTCACTCAGCAGGGATTGGGTTCGAGTAGAGATTACACGTGGCTGGGGAAGACTCCACAGGGCAGCTGCGGGAGGGGGGAGGACGCAACTCCCAGGTGACTAAAGAAAACTAGACGCACCAGCCTCTAAGAAAGCACATCTTGGCACCATGTGAACCATCCCCAGATCATCTGCTAAATTTGCCCACACGTGAGGGTGGCCACAGCCCTTCACACTGAGCCAGCAGGCCCAGGTCCCCAGGGAAATGAGGCTCCCAGCCAGCTCAAATCACCCCCCCCCCCTTAACCTGAAGCACGAGGAAGCCCCGCCCGGACGCCCCTCCCCCCAGCCGGGTCTACCCTCGAGACCAAGTGTGAGCTTAACAATTAAATGAATTCCAGTGTGCCAACAGCTAGCCCAGCTGAGTTCATTTCTCAAGGATGGTCGGGGCTGCCTTTATGCCAAAACTTTCTGCCTTTAAAATGTCAAGCCTGACCTTGTACAAATCACCACCTTTCTCTGCACCAAGCTCATTACTTGAGTAACTCTGTGTCCCTTTTCTCTATCAAGCTCATTAGCTGAGTAATTAAGTATGTCCGGGCAGACAACTGATCTATAAAATAGTGGGCAGTGACCTCTCCTTCCTGCCTTTCCCCTTCCAAAAAAAAGGAAAAAGAAGGGCAGATTATGGTCCTTTCCTCCTCACTCTCCTTAGAATAATTTTTGCACGTTCTGAACTCGGGACTGTTCATCCCCTACACAAAGGAAGGACACACCCACCCCAGACTCAACGTGGGCCCCACCTAACTTCTCTCTGAGCCGTGGCTTACTAGCACCAGGGGCTGCCCACGGCTCACTAGTCCTTCCCAACTTTTTCTCCTGCTTCCTTTTGACGAGAGTTTTAAAAATCAATGAAGGCGACATTTTTCATCATCCTGAACGGTCGTGAAAACTCTCAAGACTTGGCAGTTTCCCAGGCGGGACTCCTCGCACCGCAGGCCAAGACAGCAGCCCTCCGCGGGCCCTACGATTATACAATCAGGCTTCTCGGGGTAAAGCCGCCACTTCAATAATCCACCCATAGACAATGACATCATGTGAGCAACTAGACAGGAAGTTAGGCTCCCTAGCTAGAAGTGAAGGGTCAAGTCTTGGAGGCCAATATAACGTGGCCATCCCCCCACCCTTCCCCCATCAAAAGGGGGGCAAAGAAGTCACCTGCAGAAAAAGGACTTTAAAGATCAAACAGAAACCCACACGGAGGAAATCAGTCAGCACAAGACACCAAAATCCCCATCTCCAAGGCCATTCGTGCGGGCCAGTGCTTCCCCACCCAAGGGGACGCGCCCGCGGAACTTTGGGGAAAACGTGCAGTGGGAACAAAGCGAAGCTGTAGTTCCTGCGCCCTCCAACTTTCGCGGGCGCACCGCGGCCGAAGGGCCGGCGCGGGGCGCGAGGGCGCCCGCAGGGTGTCACCGCAGGGG
>NW_004567102.1:86905239-86941281 GCF_000260355.1 Condylura cristata | reverse complement strand
CGGCCGACCCCGGCTCGGTCTCGGGCGCACCTCTGGGTGCGGCGTGGACGCGCCGCAGCCGGAGCGGCCGGTTTCCCAGCCCCGATCGGCGCCGGGGAGGGAAGACAACCAGGGCGCTGGCGCTTGGTGCCCGGCGGTAAACGCCGCGGCACTGATGCGTGCCTTTGGCCCCGGGCTGGGCTGACCCGGGCTTCTGCCTTGCAGAGTCCGGAGGCGGAGTCCTGCCCGCGAGTTCCAGCCTTGGCCCCGCTGGTGCTCTCGCAACCTAAGGGGGATGTGACTGCCCAAGCGTGGGCGACCTGCACTGAGTAGGCGGCTCGAATACAGGAACGGGAACCGTGCAGCAGGCAAAAGAGCCGCAGATCTTCAGTAGCAATCACCAAAGTTTGTTAATTCCTCTATGCAAATATTTGGTTAAGCCCACACCTCGCGAATGGCTTTGAGCTAGGTACGACAGTAAAAAAAGTAAACCTGGAAAGATAAAGGTTTGCCTTCTGCTGAAAGCAAATAGAAAGATACAGAATCATCTTGGTGGTCACAGTTCATCTTAGTTTAATGCTTACTCCCCAGCAGAATAACAAGTTCCCACTTGTTGGACTCCAGAAATGCTTGAGTTGGGAGCAGAGGCTCAGCCATGTTAAGTAATTTACTCCCAGACACTTTCAGATGGGGTTCGAACACGTAGAAATAATCACGATTCAATAGTAGATAAGATTTAGTGTGTAATTATGGGCCCACTAGTTTACCGTGCTCTGCCTCACTTAATCTGAACAACCCTGGAAGAGAGCTAGCTGCTGCAACCATTTTTACAGGTAAGGAAATTTAGCACAGAAATTAAATAATTTCCCCGCTCATGCAGTCGTAAGGGAAAAAACGGGGTTTGAACCCACCCCCCAGACAATTAGCATGACTGCTGTGCTATACTGCCAGAGAATGCAGGCCAGGAGAGAAAAGCAGGGGAAGGCAGCACTCAAGGCCTCCCTGGTGGCACACGGGATTAAAGAGCAGCACTGTGAAGCTAAGCACAGCCTCTGAAACATGAGTTTGAGTTTGATGAGCTCGATCCCCCACCAGGGAGTGGCCACAGGGCACAGCAGACCCCTCCTGTCTCCCCGCGGCTCCCCTCAGCAGTGGGTTTCAGTGGATCTGCCTGTTCCGCTCCCCACTCTGTCTCTGGGAAATTCTCTCACCCCCTGCACCTCTGGCCTATACCCCAGTTCTTATATGCATAAATAAATACATCTGTGAGAAAGAAAGAAAGGCAGCACTCAGATGCCCAGCTGTGGGCATCAAGAAGTCTCCCTATTTTGCAACTACAATGTTATAATTGATGCAAAGATCTTCAATAGACACTAAAACAATTGTGAAAATTTATACTGCAAACCAAAATATTCCGTGTCTCAACATATCCTCAAAGTATATTGCCCTAGTAAAGGGAAAACACATTTTTTTACAGTGGAAAGAGTCGGTAGAACCATCTTAATCAATTAAGTTAGTATCACCATTATTTGGAAAAACTAACATTTTCTACTTCCTAAAGTGATGCAATGAAAAAGACTGCCTTAGGGTAATATTTAAAAAAGGGTATAATTATGACTCAGATGCAGATGTAAAATGAACATGTGTCAAAGATACTACTTAACTCATTAAATATGTGAGAGCCAGTAACATGTTACCACTGGTTCAAAGGAAAATCCAGCACATATATAGACTGTTGAGAATGCCTATTAGATGTGTTGAGGGGGAGGGTGTCCTTCTCGTGTGTGCCTGCAATTGAGTCTTATTCCAAGTCTCTTTTAAGCTTGTGGGTGAGGACCCACAGTCCGGCAGCCCATTTCACAACTGGTTTGCCTTGTAACAGATGGAAGATTGGTCAATACCCATAGGTCATTCTGTAGTAACAGTGAGCACAATTTACATTTCAAAAGATAAGAATCATAGCACTCTCCCTGAAGAGTCTACAATTTACAGAGCTGTAAAATAGCTAAGACAATGAAAACCTCATAGAATCTATTAAAAGAAGAGAGGACAGGTCCAAAGTGGAGTGTCTTGCGCTAAGACCCATGTCACCAAACCAAGGCTTCACCTCTAGTTTAACTGTAGGCTCAGCTTGTCTCAGGAACGGAATCTGAAATTTAAGTTTGACTGGTTAGCACGGAGGTGATCTGCCTGACCTGACCGGCCTCTGCATCCCATCAAGGAGGCTTGCCGGCCCGTCTGCTTTTCGCCCATCTGTCTTCCTTGCCCTGCTCCCTTCTGCCTATAAACACCTTTCATTTCGTACGGCTCTTCAGAGCTCCTTTATATCTGCTAGAATGGGAAGCTCTCCCATTTGTGACCCTGGATAAACTTGGCAAGGTCTTTCAATTACACGCAGTTAAACTGTGTGACTGCGCGTTTTAAAGCAACCGTAGGTACAGGACAATGTGCAATTTACAACTTTCCATGAAATTATCCAGTAATATTTTGGGTTAATTTCAAAGTCCTTCACAGCTTTCCCCTATATCACTTACATGGTCTTCTTGCCAAGACATTTAACCTAAATCGAGTCAAAATAAAACAATCAAGTGGAAAGTGACAGCACTCTTAAGAGACACCGCACCCTCAAGGCACACGCCCCACCAGAAAAAGCATGAGTACTATCCTAGATCAGGGTAGCAGACAACAGACTGGGAGAGCAACTGGAAGCAGTTTTACAAATAAAGTTTCTTCGCGCCACCGTCGTACCCATTTGCCCATTGTCGATGGCGGCTTTACCTGCAGCGACAGGATTGAGCAGCTGCAACTAAGCTCGCAAAGCAGCAGATATTGTGACCCTGCACATCTGCCAGCAACACTTCTGCATCAAGGCTGCTTCTAAAATGTGATGTTTGCGCAGCATAGCAGCTTTGTACCAGCCAGGATGTTCTTTGTCACTTGCCAGCTGGTTAGAAATGCTCATCCAGGCCCTCCCTGGTGGCACAACGGATTAAAGCGCAGCACCATGAAGCTGTCACAGACACTGCAGCACCAGTTCAGTCCCCAGCCAGGGAGGCCGCAGCAGACCTCTCCTGTCTCCCCACTGCTCCCCTCAGCAGTGAATTTCAGTAGATCTGCCTGATCTGCCTGTTCTGCCCCCTACTCTGTCTCTGGTGAATCCTCTCACACACACCCCACACACACACCTCTGGCCTGCACCCCAGTTCTTGTGTGGATAAATATTTTTTTTTAAATAGAAAGAAATGCTCATTCATGCCCTGCTCCCCCTCCCGTCAACCTATTAACTCAGTTTTTGGAGAGGAGCACCAGAAAATTCCTTGAACAAACTCTCGAGGAGATTCTCACACAGCGAAGGTTGTAGAGACAATGTCCTCACAGACAACAAAGAGGCAAGACAACAAAACACATTGTCTGACTCTTAACTGTAACCCAGCTCCCACAAAAAAAGAAGATACAAGGACATTTGGGCTAACTGAATAAAAATTGTGCATTCAAAACACTGAAGTTCAGTGGTACAGGTCCTGCTGTATTTCATTTAAATTTCACTCAGAGCTCTTAGCCCAGGACCCCATGTTAAATAATGTTAAATAATGACCCCGCACAGGAGCGATCTTGAGCTCTAACCCCATGACTTTAGAATGTGACCTTATTTGAAAATATGTTCATTGCAGATGGAATTTGTTCATACTCACACATCTTGGTAGGGTGTGGCTTCCAGTCCATTAAAACTGGTCTTGCATAAGTTGCTGGGGTCTGGGTAGGCTGCCCTAAGATATGCCAAAATGCAGTATTATTGGAGTATTATTTTGACTTAGAGTGCATCAAAAAAAGTGCTGATGAAGAAACGATACACTGAACCCCTGTTTCCTAAAAGCAAAAGAAGTAAATTTCTCATTCGAGGCTGCCCTCCTGCACCAGAGGGAGAGGAGACATCTCCACAGCTCTTCCGGGTCTGTCTCTCCTGCACAAATGGGCTGTTTAATCCACTAAGTTGGTGTCCAGATCTAAAACCGCTCTGGCCCATGTACCCTTCACAGGTGTGTCGCCTTTCCGGTTAGAAAGCCGTCTGAACCGGTCATTTCGTTGAAGCTGTCTCTGAGGCCCCATGTGTATGATTCTACCTTCCCTCCCGCACATCCACCGTTTGCGCAGAGGGCCATCCCAGCTGGGAACCCCACAGGGTAGAGAGAATGTTTCCCACCCCAACAGATCCAAGAGGCATGGGAAGAAGACAGCCTGAGAGTGCAGAGGAGGCTGGGTCTAGAAGCCAAGGGCACCAGGGAACGCCCGCAGCTGGAAGCGAGAAGAGAGGCGGAGGCGAATGGAGAGTTTGTTTTAGCCAACTCTGAGCCTTTAGCGAGAGCACAGCCCTGCTGACACCCTGATTTGGGACTTACAGGCCCAGAATTGAGATGATAGATTTTTGTTGGAAGACAGGGAGTTCATAGCCAGCAAGAGCTCACTGACATTGGCAAGCACAAGAGTGTGCCTCAGGCAGGCTGAGGACTCCCCAGGGGAGATACCCCTAGAGAGTGGCTCAAGGCAGACACACACAGGAGGTGGTTTGAGGCGGACACGCAGGACTGCTCCAGGCGGTCAGGCTAGAGCAGTCACAGTGGAGACTGGCGAAGACAGGGGAGGCGATGGCAGAGGCCATGTGAATGAAGTTGCCGGGGAGAGCAAATGTGATCAGGCTCACAGTCATCATTTGTATAATTTCTGCACATTTCCTTTTTGTGTGTGAAGAGCATATATAAATTCTGCATTTGTATAATTGCACACACACTCCCGTGGGGCTGGCCCTTCTCCCCGTGACTTCTGGCCCTCAGCTGGAAGACTAGAGGGCTTAGGGCTGGACTGACCTGAAAGGTCATCGACTCCCACTCTTTCCAGGATAATAAATATCAAGGAGTGACCATCTCTAGGAAATGCAAATCACAGCCCCTGGGGAGCACCATCTTTGGGGGAAAGAGATGCAGAAAGAGAACCAAGGGGCTCGGAGGCAAGAGGGCAGGAGCAGCCGCTGGGGCAAGAGGGCAGGAGCAGCCGCTGGGGTGCTGCTGGGGTGCTGTCTAGGAACTGCTCGGAGCTCAGTCGGGAAGCAGGAGCAGAAACGATGGGAGCACGGGCCTGAGAGCGGCTGCAGCAGGCTCTCACTTTCAGGTTGGTGGATGAAAAGAAAGTCCTTGGGCTGATTTCAAACCCCCTTGTTTCAGGTCTCCTGCTAGGAAGCAAGACAGTCTCACACAGGAGAGCAGATGGGGAGACAGCGTCCCTTTGAGCAAGGTCCTACCTGCTCATGGAGGTAAGTGCTTACGGAGACGGTGTGGGTTGCTGTATTCTGCAGATTTGTCCACAAGGAGAGCAAGGAGCTTGGGAAGAGACACGGACCATCAGGCCTGGCCCAGCAGCGCCCACGGTGCTCTCCCGTCCACCCCGGCAGGCACCCCACTGCCCACCCCACCACCACCTTGCAGATTTCCAAGAGAAGACAGCAAAGTTAGCAGACACATGTTGAAGACCTATTTGTCCATCGACACAATACTCAGCAGTAGAGGTGCAGTGGAGACGCAGTCCCTGCCTCAAGGACTCGGATTTGAGAAGAAAGTTAGCCAAGGGGTTCGCCTGCGCCCCGCACACAGAATAGAGAGGCACTGGCACTTTCCACAGGACCAAGGGGGACAGACCAGCCTGTCCACAGAACCCAAGCTGAGGGTCAGGACTCCAGAGGAGGTGCTCCAGCCCGGGGGAGAACCGTGCAGGGGAGAGGGAAGCTGGCTCCAAAAAGCAGCAGAGGCATGAAGATGGGAGAAAGCTTGTCTGGAAGGGAGGCCTCATGCAGCTGGGGGCAGGAACGGGGCTTGGCTGGAGGCTGTTGTGGGGCAGGGGCGCAAGTGAGAAGAAGGGGGAGGAGGTGACAGAGAGAGGCGCATGGGCAGGAAACTTAGTGCTTTGCCAAGGAGAAGGGAAACTGGGGAGGACTTCTCACAGACCAGCTGACCACACCGGGAAGGAGAGGTGGGGAGGGGGTGTGCAGGGACCACCAGAGGCAGGGAGCTGGAGGGGAGACCGTGGCATGACCAGATGGCAGCGGGGAACAGCACCCCCCCCAAACGTGCGCGAGGAAGGCCCTGGCTTCCTTGGAAATAGCATCTTTGCAGCAACGGTAATCGTTAAGATGAGACCATTCTGCAGCAGGGCTGGGCCCACGGACAGGCCCTAGGTAAAGAGGGCTTTGGGCAGAGCTGAGCAACACATCAGTGCTAGTGTCGGGCATGTAAAGACCCGATGTTTGTGTATACTGCAAGGTGACAACGATGGTTAAAATACCAGTGAACCTTGTTATCTCTCAGGGTTCCGAGAGGCAGTTCTGGCCCAGGCTCTCACCTGACGCTGCAGTTAGGTGTGGACACACGGCTCGTGCCAGCATCTGAGGTCACACTGGGGTTGGCTCGGCTCCCAGGCCGCTCCCACCACCAAGCAGGGAGCCCACGGTGAGAAGTGAGAGGTCCTCCCCGGCAGCTGGAATGAAGACAGCCCCCGGCGTCCAAGTTCGAGTCTACCCTCTTCCTCTCACCAGTTCTAACTTTGGACAGCTCACTTAACCTTAACTCCACTTTCTTCTAGACACAGGACCAACAAACTGGCTATCACGGGCCAGTTAGTGGATGTTTCAGACTTTATGGACAGTCTCTGGCACACCTATGAAAATACACGAGCAAATGTCAGGACTGTGTGCCAATAAAGCTTTATTTACAAAAACAGCCAAGGGTTTCAATTTGGTCTGCAAACTACTGATCTAGAAAATGGACTCTGAGGGAAGTCACCATCACAAATTCCACAGGCCAGGCTCTGAGCACTGACGGAGTCCTGACTCGACTCAGCTGACACTCTCCCTAGAGAACGTCAGGCCCTGTGGCTAAAGGTTCGTACCTGGCTCAGACCCCTCCGCCAGATGCTATTCTCTCGTCCAGGTTGTTGTCTGGGCTTCTGACCAACCAGCCATAAACCTCAGGGTTTTACCAATTTACTAGAGTGGCCCCAGAACACAGGAGTATTTTATGCACTTAATTATTGTTTTTTCATAAAAAGATCGAATTCAGGAGCAGCCGGGTGGAAGTAAAATCGGGCGGGGGCTTCGGGAAGGGGCTCGGAATGCTCTGCCCCTCTCGGTTCCCCCGGCACCGTCGGTGTGCAGCCTGGAACACTGTCCTTTGGGGTGCAGAGGTCACCTTCCCGCTGCACCTCCCTCCTGTGGCCGAGAGCGCCAGGCACTCTCTCCCCTCCCCTCCCTGGAGGTCTGAGGTCAGGGACGGTGTGAAAGTCCCAGCCCCTGAGCACACACTCAGCAGACTCCCTGTCGCAGCCTCGGGATCCCAGTCACCTCATTAACAGAACAAAAGGCACCTTGATCCCTCTCCCCTTGGAGAGGATAGTCCCTGGGTTCTGGGAGCGCCAGCAGCCAGGACGCAGACCCAGTACAGACTCCTTATTACAAACCCAGGATCACCAGGACACGAGTAGAGGGCATCGTGGGTGACCGCTCCGTCACCCACCCGGCTGGCGAGTCCAGCCTGGCAGCCACCTCCGTCCCCGCGAGACACGCGGCGAGGGTGGCTGCAATCAGCAGCCTGCTCTTACAAAATGCCGCTGTGAAGTCCAGTCTCCCTCTGCCCCAGACAAGGGCAGCGAAGCCTCCCACCCTGCAGCTCTTCATCCCCGTGGCCTTAGGAAAACTGACTACGAGGATGACCGAGTTCTAGAAGCCTGTTCTCTAGGCTTCTTTTCATGTGAACTAAAAAGTTTCCCAACTTCCCTTTATTAACTCTGAATTAGGTCATCTGTTATTTCAGCTAAAAGCATCCTAAGTGAGAACCTCATTCCCAGGGTAGCCATGAAATCTAAGCGGGATAATGTATGTGACCGTGGCAGGCAAATCACCGAGCTCCGGCGACGTCCATATGGTAACATGAAATCAGCCCGGAGCCCTCCCCCCGTGGTCCGGGTCTGGCAAGAGGATGGCAGAGCCACCCAGGCCTTTGACACCACGGTGCACTGGAAATGAAAACCCTTCATCTCTCTTTAATAATTAAAAAAAAAGTTTGCAAACGATCTCTCCTCTTAGCTTGAGATTCCCAGCCCACATCAGAAAAGACTCGGTGGAAAGAAGCCAGCAGTAATTATTAGCATGTCAAAGTGACAAAGTGTTGGGGTCCTAGGGCCGACCGCAGAAGAGGCTGGGGGCTCGGACAAAGCCGGCTCCCTCCCCTCCCCCTCCCTGGCCTCTCTCCTTCCTCCGCTCTCCCCTCCCTCTCTCTTTCCCTCCCTCCCTTCTTCTCTCTTTCTCCTGGAGAATGGCAATTCAGAAACTTCAGTTTGAGGGGTGCGGACTGGAGTCTAAACTCAGCCTTCCATTCCGCAGGGGGAGGGGAGAGGGGAGTCAGATCCCAACCGGGAGGGAAGCGCTGAGGGATGGCTGTAGGGCGCTGGGTGCCCTGGCGGTGGGGATTTCACGGGACTGCAACGGAGAGGAGAAAGCGCCCCGTGCAAAACTGAAAAATGAGGGGAAAAATATATTAAATAGATAAAATGTAGAGAAAGAAAGTTAAGGCAGGGAAAGAACAAAAAACAACTCAGTCTTCTTTGACTCTCCAGCTCCTGCCCCGGAGGAAATCCTCACAGCCTAGATATCACCATGCCTGTGACACTCTTTCGCAGCAGAAACGGGGATGCAGAGATTTGTGGTTATTTATTAAAATCCAGAAGTGCCAGTACCTAGTGGAGAGGGCACTCCCAGCGCCTCTGCTCCGGGTGGGGGGTGGGTTCAGCACAACCAGAAGTGCTTTTCCCCTCGGTTTCCCTTTTCTATCTTTCTGGGATGACCCAGCTCCATGCTCATCTGAAAGCTGAGACAAAGAAAGAAACGAGGCCAGCGTGGCACTTGGGGCCAGTCTGCCCCCACCCGCTCCCCGTTGTGGCGAGCCCGGGCGCCCCGCTGGGCCTCGCAGGGCCCTCGTCTTCCTGGTCCCCGGAGAAGGGAGCCTCCTGAGCAGGGGTTGCAGCAACGGGAGGTGGAAGGGTCTGGGAGGACGTTCAGGGAGAACAACTCAGTTCGGAAACTATGAAAGGGGAGGCCGCCAGAGCTCTGTTTGTGTAGGCTGCTGGCTGAGACGCCGCTAGGGTGGGCCACGGGGGTGGCGGCCCCGGCGGCCGGCGGCTGGGAGCACAGCCTGCTGGCCAGGAGGGACAGGTGAGGCGCGGCCACCTGGGCGCCCCGCTGGGGAAGCTGGGCGCAGCCTCTGGCCCGAGCAGGACTGGGCTCCCGCTGCAGCCTCGTGAGGGCTCCAGCCCCGCGCCCTGTCCCGTGGACAGACCGTCTTTCCTTCCCGCCCAGCCTGAACCCCTTCCGTCCTCGCTCTCGCTCCCTCCCCGACCCTGCCGGCGCCAGTGGGCCCCTCACCCCGAGCCAAGGACACTCCTTGAGGCTGCCTCTCGCTCCTTTGGCACTCGCTAGCTTGTAGCTAACTTGTATCGGCAGTTCACTTTCCATTTCTGTGCGTTGATTTTGGCAAGCACACAGGCAGGGGCTACATTTTATGTGATTTCTTGGTGCACACATATTCTTCTCTGCAGCCTCTGCGGGATCCAGCGCCCCCCGCCTGCCTGTACCTACACTCCCTGTTTGGGGCTGTGGAATCCAGGTGGCACTGGCCACAGGCTGGATGTGCCCCTGTTCCCAGGCCCCTCAGCGTCCAGACCTTGGGGACGGGCTACGGTTTTGTGGTGAAGCGCTGGGCTTCCAGAAAGGCATCCTGAATCTGAATCCTTGCTGTCTGACACTCTTGCTGGGCCATCTGGAAAATGGATCTCACACTCTCAAACTTAACCTTCTAATCTCCAAGATATGAATCACAATGAACGTCTATAAAATTTCGTTTGTTCCATGGGTATTAAAAAGGCAGCTAAGAAGCTGAGACAAAGCTTGACATGTGCCTTTGCGCTATCTTATATAAATCCGCTCTGGGGGCCAGATCTGTGATTCCCATAAAATGGGAATGTTCTTGTCTACGCGGTGCTTCAAACCTTTCTTTGGGTAGATTTCATCTATTTTTTTAAAAAATTTAGTTTTGCTTATTTATGCCCATAAAAACTGAGGTGTAGCCCAAAGGTGCAAGGGGTGAGAGGACTCCCCAGAGACACAGTGGGGAGCAGGACAGGCAGATTGAAGTACACTGAGGGGAGCAGCGGGAGACAGGAGAGGTCTGCGGCGCCATGTGGTCACTCCCTGGCCCGGCATGGAACTCAGGCCTTCGCAGTAACCCTAAGCCACCAAGGAGGCCCTTAAAAATGTTTTCTTGGAGTAGCTTTGCACGATAACACTTTGTAAGTTTCAAGCCTGTGCATCAGTGTACATCAGTAGCTGGTTAGACGACATTCAGTTCACCACAGAAAGTCTAATTCTACCCTTTACCCTACAACTGATCTCTTTATCCAGCTGACCCACCTTCTCCTCTTCCCTCTATAACCAATTTGGTTTTATTATCTAAAATTTTATCCTGTTTTATTTTGTTTGTTCCTTTTTGTCTTATTTCACTGGTCATAATAGCCTCCTAGGTTCATCTTTGTTGTAGCAAGTGACTTATTTTATCCTTTTTATCCAACTGACTCAGTTGAATAAAATACAAGAGCGTGTAGAATACTTTATAGCAGAGTACTACTCTGTTGTGTATATATACCACATTTTCTTAAGTTACTACCTGTAAAGGAAAATCAAAAGGAAAAAAGACTTGCAGAGGTAGAAGTCGGCAGGACAAACAGCTCTGTGGGGAGGGAGGCACCCTGCGCCCAGCCCTGCCCTGCTACACGGATCAGAGGGCATCACCGGCCAGTGCACGAACAGCTCCCCATGTCCAAGCAAACACACACGCTCTCCTTTGATGTCCTTAGCCCTGCTTTGCTCACACGCAAATTGCATCTATCCGAGATAATGATTGAATGATCTGAGTTTGAAGTAGGCACATTCTTCTGTCTGGAAATTAACATATGCCTGCAGAAATGAAATCTTTGTTTTGTAATATGCTGTCTTTAAAAGAAAAAATTAAGCCCTTTTTTTTCTTTAGATTAAGATTTTATCTATTTTGTTTTGTACAGAAAAACTGGGTATAAGCTGGAGATAAATGGATATAAGCTGGGAGGAGAGGCTTCACCAGAGGCAGAGTGGGGAGCGGAACAGGCGGATTTACTGGAATACACTGCTGAGGGGCAGCGGGGAGACAGGAGGGGTCTGCTGCGGCCTGTGGGTCAGTCACTCCTCAGCTGGGGATTGAACTCATGGGCAGTGGCTGAGGACAGCTTCATGGTGCTATGACTTAACCCCTTGAGCCCTCAATAATTTTTAAGAACAAAGAAGTCCTGCAACCAAAAGACTTAAGGATCCCAAGTCTGGAGGTCTCCTTGGTGGCAAAAGGGGTTGAGTCTCAGCACTGTGAAGCTGCCACGGGGTGACCCACAGGGTGTAGCAGACCCCTCCTGTCTCCCCGCGGCTCCCCTCAGCAGTGGATTTCAGTAGACCCACCAGGTCTGCTCCCCACTTTGTCTCTGGGGATCCTCTCACCACATTCCCCCACACCTCTGACCAACACCCCAGTTCTTGTATACACAAATAAATAAAAATAAAGCCTTTCTTTTTAAGAACTCCAGGTCTACATGCTTCTATGCTCACACCTCAAGTACACCTGCCCATGTTTACTCCTAAGTCACCTCACAGGTCTGCAGACCTGGTTGGAGAGGCGCGTGAGCAGTGGTGTGGACCTCTGACAGTAGAATATATTTTTCCAGCGCTAATACAGAAAGCTTTTTACACCCTATATTCATGGCAGCGCTATTCACAGTGACCAAGTCCATACGTACTGATGGAGAGGTGACCGGATAGACGCTGTGGGGTACATGAAATATGCCTCTGGGGTCAAAGGGATACTGATGCTCCCTCAATGAACCAGGTGAGGGAGCGAGGCAGTGACTGATGGCTTCCCTCAGCTGTAGAATACAAATAACCAAAGAAAGCAAGGGGGTGAAACACAACAAACTTTCTGGGAGACAGAGCCGCTGAGACTTGCCTGGGTGAGCCCCAGGGCAAGTGAGGCTTAAGTAGGCAGCTTTAGGGACAGAACAGGCAGGGACTTCTACGGGAAACTTAAAGAAGCTTCTGCGATAAGGGAGCAACTTCTAAGAGATGCTAACTAAAACATACTCCAGATCCCACATGTCCAGGAGAACTAAATACACAAGAACAGTAAATCCCGGGAGAATTAATAAGACCTTGGATAGAGGAGGTGACTGAGAAGCTCCGAGATAAGAGCTGGGAAGATGGGCACACCCGCCCGCGTGGCCCCCAGGGGAGCCCTGGACCGGCCAGACCGGCCTCGGGCCCCTCCCAGGAGCAGCCTACTGGGGCTCGGCTTTCTTCCTTTATTTTTTAAAGATTTGTTTATTTTTACATCCAGAAGTGGGGTACAGGGCAGAGGATTCACCAGAGACAGAGTGGGGGAGCAGAACAGGCAGAATGACTGAAGTACAGTGCTGAGGGGAGCAGCGAGAGGACAGGAGAGGTCTGCTGCGCCCGGTGGGTCCCCCAGCCCGGATGGAACTCTGTCCTCCAGGGGCTGAGATAGCTTCATCCTGCAGCTGTAACCGAGCGAGCGCTTCAACCCTCTCACCCGTTGCGCCTCCGGGAGGGACCTGCTTTCTACCTTTAAGTAGACTGTAGTTTACCTTCTCGAATAAAGTTTGCTGCTCTCTGCTTACTTATCTGAAAAGTCTACGGATTCCTTCTTATGGCCTCATGGGACGAGAACCCGTGAAGATTCAAGCGCTAAATTCCTGGCTGTTCCCAACTAGACCAGGGTAAAGCAGCAGCAGCAGGAGCCGGCATGCTGGCTTCAGGGAGCTGGGGGGGACAGGTAGGGTGGTCGGGAGCTGCGCTGGGCAGGGATGGCCACAGCACATGGGCACCGTGAGGAGCTGGGGACCCAAGCATAGCTATTTCTGTAAACAAATGGCAAATCCATGACATTTTGATGACAAGAAATAAAGAATGAATGTTTCTGAGGGGGCCGTCCTGCTCATTCTTCAGGAGACAATCACAGCTGAGAAGCCAGCAAGAACATCTCTAGCTACAGGTCACGCACGAATCTGTCTTCCTTTTGGGTTAAAAACACATGCACAGGCCCTCCCTGGTGGCGCAGCGGGTTAAAGCACAGCGCTGAGAAGCTGAAGCCGCTTCCGCATGAGTTCGATTCCCGCCTGCCCCGGTGGTGACCACATGGCGTGGCAGACCTCTCCTGACCCGCCCGCTGCTCCCCTCAGCAGTGTACTGCGTCGATCTGCCTGTTCTGCTCCCCACTCTGTCTCTGGTGAAGCCTCTCGCCACCCCTGAGCCTCTGGCCTGAACCCCAGTTCTGTATGCACAAATAAATAATTCTTTAAAAAAAAACAAAAACACATGCGCAGCAGGCTGCCACTCCGCAAAGGGACCCTTGCAGGCCAGTCCTTTCCCTGTCTTGCTGCTGTCTGATGCTCAGCCCGGACTCAGCACATGGGCTCCAGAGATGCACCCCTCAGTGACCTGCACACTGTGTCTCCCCAGAGGGCAATGGCTTTCGTGGCCCAAGTTAGAGAAGGCTAGCGGGGGGCTGACTCCAGGGGAGCTCCGGGCCTGCACTGAGGCCCCGGGAGGGCCCGGCGGGCCGCCAAAGAGCCAGGGCCCTGGGCAGGAGGCGCGTGATGCCAGCGGACGCTGGGTCACCAGCTAGTGTCTCTGCTGAACGGGGGGGACCGCTTGTGTGACCAGCAAGGCCGGTAGGCCAGCTGTCGCCGACTCTGGAACTGGTCAGCTTTAGACTAAAGCTGAGTGCACGGCCAGCGTCCAGGGCCCCTCACCACACAGCCTCGCTGGCCGTCGGGCGCCTGCAAGCCGGCCTTCCTGGGGTGCCCCTGCAGGGACAGCACAGGTTCCGAGTGAGTTTACAAGAGACAGCTGCTTTCTTTGACGAGTCGTTGCCGTTAATTACGATTTATAGGGAATGGCTAGTCCGGGGCAGAAAAAGAATATAATCACGATGACCCTGAAAGTTTGAAAAAGGTCAGTTGCCTGAAACAGAATCCAGAAATGCCACAACGCTGCAGAACTAGTCTCCACCGGTTCCCAGGATGATGAAGCAGCGGCCCTCACCGGGAGGCATGCACAGCGGAGACCGTCCGCAAATGCAAAATAAATCATCGCCGCCCCCACCCCACTCCCCAGGCCTCACCCTCAGCCTGGGGGAGCAGGCCAGCCTTCCCCACAGGGAAGTGGAGGGTGTCTGGAAGACTCGAGAATCAGATTTCAAAGCATTTCCCAGTGAATTTCCCTCTTGCGCTCCACCCCACCCCCACCTGCAAGTCCTTCTGCTGTAACTGGGGCCTCTCTGGGGCGCTGTGCCGCGCGGGCCTGAGTCACCCACTTCAGGCTGGGAACAGAGTTTGCAAGTACTTGGCTTCTCAGCCAGGCCACGGGCCTCAGGGCCAGACGTGCAGATTCAGGGGCAGATGTGCTGACTGCTGGCTCCCAGGGCTGCAGGAAAACATGCCAGGAACCAGAGGGAGCCAGGAGGAGGGGAGGGGGCTGCGAGGCAGAGTTGGAGGCCGCCTCAGGGCTCCCTGCCGCTCCATCTGGGGGGGAAGAGGCCCTAGGTGTCCCTCCGTGAGGCCCCCAGCCTGCCATGGCCCACGAGTCCCGGTCCCCGGGGGTGGGGGCAGCACCCTAGGGAGGGAGGGCTGGGTGGAGCCAAGGAAACTCAGGGGTTCACAGCTTCAACATGAATTCTGAGGGGTGCGACCCCAGGGCAGCCTTGTTTCTAATTCAGCTGATTGCTTGTTTCCCTGTTCAAGGTTCTTTATGTATGTGAGATACGAGTCCCTTCTCGGGTATTATTTAAAAACAAAGTTCCCAGACTGAGACAGCTAACGGCTTTCTTGAGTGATCCCTGAATCTGTGGGCCGTCTCCATCCTGGAGGGGCTCGGAGGCTCGCAGATAATGCGCGGGTCTCTGTGGGGGAGAAAGAGACCTCGCAAGGCTTTTAGCAAAAGAAAGGATTCTCCCGTTCAAGCCAGGGCCGCAGCAATGAGGGGGTGGGGCGGGGGGTGGGGCGCCTGCAGGCCTGGAGTATCCAGGCCGACTGGGTGAGGGTGACACCTTTGGGAGTGCCTGCCACTGCAGTGAGACTGGGTCTGGAGTCGGGGTGGGGGCCCAGGCGGAAGGACTCGCCTGGGGCCCGCTTTTCTATTTTTGAACAGTCTATTGTGTGCAAGTATTTCCTTCCAGTCTGCAGCTCGCGCTCATCCTTCTAGTAGTTCCCTCAAAGCCAAAGCTTCCAGTTTGTGAAGTTCTACTTACCAACTCTTTCTTTTATGAAATGTCACACCTAAGAACACTTTGACTGAGGCCTTGCTTTATTGTTCTATTTGTCACTTCGAAAATTGCTTAGAGAAGAAATCTCACCATTGCCCAAGGCAGAGTTCAATGCCTTAGGGAAAAAAAAAAAAGACGGAGACTGAACACTCAACCTAACTGCAGCCTCAGCCTCTCCCAGTGGAAATTCAAACCAACCAATCAGGAGCTTCCCGGGCAGCTCCTTGAGGGGTGAAATAAGACCCTGCCTGCCCCTGCGGGGAGATGGTTCTGCAGGAATCATTTTTCGGTCACCAGCCCCCTCTCACCCTCTTTCTGTCTATAAAAAATCTCCCATTTCCCACAAGCGCTTGGAATACACTGAGCCCATTACCCTTCCCAGGACTAGGGTAACTCAGCCCCCACAGTGAGAAACTAGGGGGAAGGAACAGGAGACAGGGCCCGACCTGCTGGTGAGAAGAAGACAATCGGGACTGGAAAGCGTTTCCATGCTGGGGTCCCAGCCCCCAGCTCCGGAAGTGGGGCACCCCCCCCCCCAGCCCAGCAATGCAGCGAGCCTGGCCCTGGGCACAGGCCTGGAGCTGCAGACCCACAGAGAAACTGTGCCCACAGGGCGCCCGGTGGTGGGGGGCAGGCAGCCAGAGGGCTGAGGGGACCCAGCACGGGAGGCCCACGCCCACGTGCCTGGCCTTGGGGGCTGGCGGGGCTCCCCTGGCCCGAGAGAACAGGCAACCTGGGCCGTGGGGCCCCCCACTGCAGGGCGGTGTGGGAGCAGACAGCCCCACCGCCGGAGAAGGAGCAGAGGGTGGGGACAGCCCCCAGGGAGCTGGGAGGTGCCTGCCTGACGGTCGTGAACAGACGATGGAATTCGGGCAAGATGTTCTCTTGCAGGAGAAATGAAAAGTCGTGAACTCAACTGAATCTGACTTTAGAGAAGGCCCGTTTCTGCACACCCCAGTTTGCGGACAGGAGATTTATGCCTTTTATGGGGTCGCGGCCGTCTCCTGCTCCAGCGTTACAGTGGTTTCCCATGGCGCTTGTAAATGAATCCAGACTCGGATCCGTCCTTCCTCCTCCCGCGCTGAGCTGGGTCCCTCTGGCCTCCTTTGTGTGCTCGGGCCAAGTTCTTTCCTGACAAGGCTTATGTGTTAAGTTCCTCCCGCCAGGAACGCTTTCCCACACGAGCAGAGGAAGCTGGCCCGGCCTCAAATGGGGGAGGCTGCCACTGAGCTGACTTGCCCCTCTACCTGGTGTCCTCTGCCCAGCACGCCGGCCCTCGTCCACCGCAGAGGGCAGAGATGCCGCAGCGCTGGCCAGGACACCCCGCGCCCTGAGAGGGCCTCAGGTCCTGGCACAGCACCTGCCCGGTATTTGCAGAATTCATGGATACATAAGCACGCAGGTCCGCGAAGCAGCGGTAGGGACTCCAGAAAGTTCTCTGGAAGCTCCAGGGTACAGAGCACGTTCAACAAAAGCATCACAAAAGGCACAGGTGACCGCAGGGCCAGCGGCCCACCACCGGGCGGCGTGGGGACGGCCCCGCAGGCTGGGGAAATCCCGGAGGACACCTACCCCATCCCCCCAGGAAAGGCCGGCCTGCAGGGGCTGGACCAGGGCCGGCCAGGGTGCAACAGGCTGCCGCGCCGTGGGAACGGGAAACTGCTAAGCCCAGCCATCTGCTCCGCCCTTGGCGAGGTTCTAAACAGAACAACAATGTGTCCAAATTCTAGCCCCATAATTCATACACCCTTCAGCCTCGCTAAGGAAGACCCTGATGGAACAGCATCCCTGGGACAGGCGTGAGAAAACGGAACAGATGATCTCGAGCTGGAAGAATGCTGAAGGGGAAGCGCGGCTCGGAGCCCGGCCGACGCGCAGCCGCCATCCACGGTGACGAGCTCTCACCCCACAAGTGTTCCCGTGGCTCGGCACCCACGAAGCGGCCAAGGCTGGTTGAAGGAACACGCGACCATCAGGACAGATGGGCCGTGTGGTCCGAGGGCCCCTGGGGAGAGGGCCAGGAGCTGTGGCTGCCAGGGCGGGGTCCTGCCCACTGCTTGGGGCCCTGCTCTCCCCCTGGAGACCCCACGCCACCCGCTCTGTGACCACTCTGGGCGCCTGGAGTTGAGCTACCCCCAAGCCTCAAGCCGGCAGAGGTGTATTTTTGGAGACACGGTTAAAAATAACAGGGCTCGAATGTGAGACTCCTACGGTCCAGCCTGGCCGTGCCTCTTTCAACATCAGCCCCCCCCAAGACCTGCACCTTCTTACAACTCAGCTAGGAAAAGACCGCTCAGCCCCTTAGCAAGGCGCCACCAGGCCCCCGACATTGTGCCTGGGACATCCAGAAGGGCCAGTGAGCACAGGGAGAGGCAGGGAGAGGCTCCCTCGCTTCCGAACACAAATCAAAACTAACAAGGTAGCCTTCACCCCTAGGGTGGCTAGAATGGAAAGTGAGGGGATCACAAGTCCTGGGGCCCCCACACATGTGCGGGGCCGGGGAGGGGGGCAGGGAATTGACCTTTCCAAGGTACAGCCACCCTGGAAAGCAGCCGGCCATTCCTCCACTGCTGTCCACGTGACCCAGCCAGTTCCCTCCTGGGTATCTACCCAGGAGAATAGAATACCCGCACAAAGTAGAGTATGAAGAGCCTTACAACAGCCGATCGGCGAACATAACCTGTCCCCCAGCTGGCTAGGCAAAAGCCGTCTGTCCAGACGTTGTTATTTGGCTATGAAGAGAACGAAGTCGTGAGCCCCACGACCGGGGCTGACCCAGGAGGGCGGAGGGGGAGAAACAGCCACGAAAGGTCGCCGCCCGCACAATTCTGTGGATACGACTTTTCCAGAAAGGAGAGATCTGTAAGGAAAGTAGCACAGAGGGGCCCAGGGGCGGGCCGGGTGGTGCAGGTGATGAACGCCGCAGCACGGACATCTGCTTGAAGGCACTGAAGGGTCTACGTGCACTATGAGCTAGGCGGGCGGGGTGGCTGCGAGCTGTAGCTCACAAGGCCTTTTCAACAGTATTTTTAAAGACCAGACACCCACAGAGCAGAGCGAAGAGGTTTCTGGACACAGTGAGACACCCTCAGGTGCCCACTGGGCTTGGCCCACCCCCACCCCGGGCCTGGGGGACGCTGGGCACTACGGATCTGGCACAGAGGGGTAAAGGAGCCAACGGGAGAGGGCGCTCCCTGAGCGAGGGCTGCCTTCGGCGCACCGCCTGAGCACGGAGCCGGGAGTCCTGAGGAAGCTTAGGTCAGGCGCTGGGTAGAACAAGGGCCAGCTTCGATCACAGAGTGGAGTAGTCGGCCACGGCCAACTCGTCCTGAAGCTGAAAATCAAGCCCATCCGGAAAGTTCTGGGTACACGTGCCTGGCAAGGGCAGAGGGGTTCAAGCCGCTCTGGCCATCACCAGCCCCATGCCTTTCCTGAGCTGGACGGGCATCAGAAGCATCTGTCCTCTGGGGTCTGCCCTTGGGGGTCTGTCCTCGGGGGTCTGTCCTTCTTGGGGGTCTGTCCTTCTTGGGGTCTGCTCTCAAGGGTCGTCCTTGGCATTTGCCCTTGGGGTCATTCCTTAGGGATCTATCCTTGGGGCCTGTCACTGGGGGTGTCTTCCCTTGGTGGGGGAGGGAGCTCTGTCCTTGGGACTCTGCCCTTGGCTCTGCTGTCTCCTCATTCCGCAGTCTTTTCCTGGACAACCTCAAGTCTGCCATCACCTCTGAATCACATGAAATACTGCACTCTGGATTTCAGAGAGAAATGTCCAGATTTCCTTTGGACAGTTAAAACTTCCAGATTCCTGTGGAAGCTAAGTAGATTTCAACATGTGCAAAACAAGCTGGTGATCTCCAAAACTTGCCTTTTCTCTATGTTCGCGCTTTTAGTACATGACTCATATCTTTCCAGCATCAAATAATTTAAAGACAAAGCAAACACCCCCTAGAAATGACCGTCCACAGCCCTCATCCTACGCGTGGCGCTTCTCTGTCTCCACAGCCCCTCCCGCCTCTCCTTCCCCTGTCTCCAGCCAGGTCCCGGGTGTCCCCTGCGTAGGAGCCCCTGGGTCTGCCTGCGGCTCTCTCCCACCTCCCTGCCCGCAGCGGACACCCAGAGAGTGCTGGGCCTGGCTGTGCCATGAACGGAGAGGCGAGCCCTGGGGTATTCGCTTTCGTCCTTGCCGTCGTCCTCCAGCATATGCCTGACACTGTGACGCCACACCCGACGAGCTCCTCACTGACAAAAGACTCCTGGATGTACGCTGTGCAAGCCCGTTGGCTGCGGGGTTCCAGCGGCGGGAGCCACGCGGCTGGCTCGGGACCCGCCCTCGGCGCGGCTGCCGCCGCCACGCGGTCCTGTGGCGCCCCCTAGCGGCGCGGCTCGCGGCGTCTCCGCGGTCTTTCCCGGCACCTGGAGCGCCGCAGGGATCCGAAACTTTTTTGGCCTTTTGATAGATTTTTTATTAAACTGCCCTGCTCTCTGGCAAGTCCGCTCATGGGGCAGCACGCGGCCCGCACCCCCAGAGGCACACGTGTTCGGGGCTGTGGGAGGCCCGCAGGCGATGAGGCCACGGTTATCCGAAGGGCAACGGGGTCAGGAAGACACGGGGTGGGGTGGGGGGCGAACCCCGCCCTTCAGGGAAAGGCCACGTCACTCGCAAGCAGCCCTCGCAGATATTCCCACAAGGTGGCAGAGTGACACTGCCCTTCAACAAGCCTCTCTCAGCCTGAATTCCCAGTAAGCCACCCCAAAATAGATCACGTGTCCACAGGGAAAATGCAGTTGGGGCCAATTCTATTCCTGGACCGTGCTGCTCGCTCCTTTGGCTGCACACTGGCCTCGCGGGGGCCTTGCCGGCAGGTGACCACCAGCCCTGGCCGTGCTGCGGGGACTCTGAGCTCAGGTGCCGCCTGCTGCCTCAGAGGCTCATGCAACTGTCCCCCCAGACTGGTGGGGCGGCTTCTGCTGGCAACTCTGCCCTGGTACCTCCTCTTTTTCCAGAGGACCAGCAGTGGCTGACATCTGGCCCCCCAAGGTGCCCTGCATGTCCCTGCACCCCGAGTCTCCGGTCAGGCAGGGCGCTGAGTGTGGCGCTCTCCCCGGTCTGCGTCAGGCCGCGTGCAGAGAGCAAGGGGCCCGCTTGGCGTGGACGCAGGAGAGGCAGGTGGAGGTGCGTGTGGGCGCACTTTTGGAGGGCCGTCTGCCCTCACCGTCTTTCCTAAGACTAGGTTCCTGGGGTGCGGCTGTCTGGAGGGGAACCTAGGTGAGGGGGCTGTGATGGCGTCCTGGATCCCGACCCCTCCAGCACACAGCACCCCCACATTGTCTTCAGAGAGAAGGCCAGAGGGGCCAAGTGCCTCCTCCGGTAGAACCCCAGGGGCCAGAGTCCAGGCAGGACAGTCGGGCCCACAGCCCGACGACGAAGGAAGGCCGCTGTCCTCGAAGACTCCCCACGTTCCAGGCACCGTCGTCGGCTCCGGCCCCCTGGGCTTCGCACCCACAGGAAGAGCCGTGACGAGGAAGGTCGTGCCCTCGGGGGACGGAGGGCTGGACCTCACCCTGGGCAGCCTCCCTGTCCGGTGGCCTCCCCGAGTCGGGCAGAGGGCAGGCGCGCGGGGCGGCGGGCAGCCGAGGCCAGGGGGTGTGCGCGGGAGGATTATCCCCAAAGGCAGCAGAGCAGGCCTGCCTCCTCCACACCCCCAGGAACCCGCGGTCTAGGCCAGGCAGCTACTCCCGGGAGAGGCAACAATCACAAGGGGTGACTGCTGCTCTCCCATGACGGAGGCTCCAAGTAGACCAGAAAAGAAAAGTCGATTTCTCTGACGTGGGAGAATAAGAGCTTCACCGGAGGAGAGAGGTGCCGACCAGCACCCCGAGTCCCTGCCCTCCCCAGACACCAGCACGTCCCGCCTGCCCACCGACGCAAGGGTCAACAGCCCCCCGTGCTGCGGACACTTGGGTCAAAGGCCAAAGGTTGCAGTCGCAAAGGCCAGGGCCTGGCAGATCCGGGATTCAAATTCAGGTTATCCAGAAGGAAACCTCAGGGTATTCTCTGGGAAGCCTTGCCTGTTAAAGGCTGCTGTCTTTGCAGATGAGAAGACTCGGTTCAGAGCAGAAGGTTCTGGACAGGCCAAGAGGCCCAGCTCTTTGCCCAACTGTCCTACCCACCTGAGTGACCCTCTTAGGGAACCGAGGGCATGCACCTCCCCGCCCCCACACGTGCCCCCTGCCCACTGGCGGCCGCCGGCACGGCCCTAGCTCTGGCCCAATAAAGGGGCTTCGCCGGGCGCTCCTGGCCGAGAGGACTCTGGAAGTGCACATGGCTTTACGGCACCATCGGCACATGAGCAAATTGCCTATCGGCAGCAATAAACTCCCCAGGTAATGCGTAAGTCCGGCAATGGGGCAGCACCTGGGGGCCGTGGCGGAGGAGAGCAGGCCCCCGCCCCTCCCTCCGGCCACTGCGCGGGCTGCCCCCCCGCGCCTCAGCCCCCTTGGCCAGCTGCCCCACAGCGGCTCACAGCTTCGGAGTCTGGTCACTGTGCTGACCCTCAGCGTGGGCATCCACCGCGCCTGCTGCCTCGCACCTGAGGGACGCTCTGGCCCACCTGCTCTCTTCGCACCTGCTTCCTCTTCCGGCTTCACCCCATCCTCCTGCCCCGAAACTGCGGGGCAGCCGCGCTGAGAAGGGAAATGAAGGAGGACATCTCTAGCCTGCAGACACAGCACAGCCGTGGGTTTGGTGACCGGCATCGGACACTTTGAACAAAAAGTTAGAGAAGGGGCTCTCCCCGCTGGCGCAGCAGGGTAAAGCACAGCACTAAGAAGCTGAAGCGGCTTCCGCGTGAGTTCGATCCCCGCCTGCCCCGGAGGTGACCCACAGGGCCAGCAGACCTCTCCTGACCCGCCCCTGTGCCCCTCAGCAGTGTCCTTTGTCCGTCTGCCTGTTCTGCTCCCACTTTATCTCTGGTGAAGCCTCTCGCCGCCCCTGCACTTCTGGCCTGTACCCCAGTTCTGTGTGCACAAATAAATCTTAAAAAAAAATTAAGTTAGAGAAGTACTATCTCCCCAAATGATATATGTAAAAGTCTGCTAACATTCAGGTCAAAGTCATAAGTAAATATAAGTTAAATAACAAGCAGGAATTCCAATAACACTCCCTTCTGAGAAGAGCCACTGGCGGGTCAGCTTGTCCGTGAGGCAGGGTGAGGTGGGGCTCTTCCCTTCCTTCCGTTCCTCCTCTTCCCACCCTGATTGTCCTCGGTCCTGTTTAATCAGAACAGACGACAGACACTGGAAGTCACCGGGAGGGAGAGTGCAATGCCCAGAGCCCGCGGGGAAGGCAGAGGGGCCCTCGGCTGCTTTCTTGTCTCGCACTTGTAGTAAAATGAGACATACACCCCCACCAGCACATCCAATGGCCTGGGGGGTCTCTCACTGAGAAAACTTCGAACGAAAATGGAGGTGAAAGCGCAGGTCGGACACCCACTCGCCCTGGCCGCAGCTGATCTCCCCGCTGCCTTGCTCAGAGGGAAACGCCTCGTTAAACCGTCATCCAAGCAAAGGGAAGGCCCTGCAGCCCAGTCTGCAGGCCCCCAGTGAGCAGAACCCCCACAGGCTGGTCCACCTGGGGCCCGGCCCAGAACATCCCAAGGAGCTGAAGCTGGGACAGACGGACACGGGCAGCGCCAGCCTGAGACGCTGGGCACTGTCCTCAGAGCAGGCGCGTTAAACACTCAGCCGCTCCTCAAGCCGCCTCCGTGTCGGTGGCCTAGCGGAGACTGCAGTGCCCAGTCTCCGCTAGGTGTCCTGGCTATCACCCCCTGCCGAGGACCTCCCACAGGACACGGGCGGGCGGGGGTCTCCCCATAACCCATTACCATGTGGACAGGAGGCCCCACCCTGCCCCCTCAGCCGCTGGCCTCGCCCGCCACCTTGGAGAAGCTGCTGCAGGGCCGCGGTGGAGAGGCCCGCGTGGAAGAGCTGCCAGCCGCCCCGCGGGCCTGGGAGCCTTTGGCTGTGAGGGGCCGGCCAGGCCCCGGAGCGTGCGGGGACGGTGTGTCCCCGTCCTCAGTACACAGGACAGCGGCGAGACCAGGAACCAGCGGAGACCCCCTCCGCCACGGAGAGCCCCAAATGGTGCCGCAGGCCTGGCCGGCCCGACAGTGGCCTGGGAGCGCCGTGGCCAGCAGCGCTCACGGCACCTCCTGACGGAACCCAGGGCCACTCGTGGCCGGCGGGCGGCTGCAGCCCTGGCGTAGGGCAACGGCCGACTGGTGCAGCGGAGAAGCGGCGCCTCATGGCAGCCGCTGATCCTTGCAAATGTGTTTCTAGTAGTCTTTGAGGAAAATGAGGAGCACCTTGCCCACTATCGTCCAGGAGACCCCGACGGTCCGCCTCCCGGGAGACCCCAGCTGAAGGGGGGTGTGGAAACGCAGGTCTGAGTACCAGAGGAGAGACCGAACGTGCGGGCCGAACACTAATCATTTTAGACGTCAGAGTCCAAACTTAGGGCCCCCTGCTGGCACAGGAGTTAAAGTCTCAGCACTGGGAAGCCTCCGCAGCCACTGCGGCCAGGGAGCCACCCCCGGGGCGCAGCAGACCTCCCCTGTCTCCCCGCTGCTCCCCTCAGCAGTGGATTTCAGGGGATCCTCCTGTTCTGCTCCCCACTCTGTCTCTGGGGAGTCCTCTCACGCCCACACCTCTGGCTGGTGTCCCAGCTTTGTATGCATAAATAAATAATTTTTTTAAGAGTCCAAAATTTAATTTGGCAGAGGAAGAAGTAAACCCAGGGAGGTCAAGGCTGCAAGGTCACCCCTTCGCAGTGGGGCAGAAGCAAAACTGAGCGTCCCCAGCCGCGACCCAGGCGCCTCGCCCCCAGAACACACTGCAAGCCTAGTGTTTTGGGGTGATCTTATGATTATGTTCTTTCAGCCAACTTCAGAATATTTACTTGGTGAGAAAGCAAAAAACTCAAAGTTAAATAATTAGCAAAGATAAAGTGCTTAAAAAGCCAACCGTGGAATCAGTCCTGTTACTTGGAAGCGAGACGCCGGCTTGGCTGCCCTTTAAAAACATTCCCAACTGACTTCTGCATTTCGGGACTTTGCTCGACTCCCACAGCCGCCCCCCCGCGGCGCGGCAGGACAGCACACTGGCACCTGCCCCTCGGCGGGCTCTGGGCCCCTGGGCTGCTCGCACCTGCAAGCGCGCTTTTCTTTACACCCGTACACTCTTGGGGAGCCTTCGTGCCGTGCCGACAGGTGGAAGTGGGTGGTTGCAGGGGGGAGTGAGCGGGAGGCCAAGCAAAGCCAGTCCTGTTCAGGTAGGAGCCAAACTTCCTGGAGGAGGAACAAAGGTCCAGGTTTTTCTGGTTTTGTTTTTTTTAAATTTTAATATAGTTTATTTTTACATCATTTTGTGCCTTTTTCCATCTCCGTTGTCATCCCTGTGGGCTTCCCATCACCAAATCACCCCTGTGCCATCACCATAGTCCAGTGCAATGCCCTCCCCTCAATTTTTGATCCCGGTCCCCACCCCATTCCCATGAATGTCTCTGGTACACAGCTGTTCACTATTCCCTCCCCCCACCCCTGCCCGTCCTTCACGCTCCTGCTCTGATGAAACCATCCGGTATTTTTCTTTCTCTTTCTGGCTTATCTCACTCAGCATGGTCTTTTCCAGCTCCATCCAAGTTGCTGCAAAAGACATGTGTTTCTCTTTTTTGGTTGCTGAGTAATATTCCATTGTATATATGTACCACATCTTTTTTATCCAGTCATCTACTTTTGGGCATTTGGGCTGCTTCCATGTTTTTCCAATTGTGAATAAAGCAGCAATAAACATGGGGGTGCAGGTGTCTTTTTGAATCAGTGTTTTTGTGTCTTTTGGGTAGATACCTAGGATGGCTGGGTCGTAGGGAAGCTCCATGTTGAGCAGTTTGAGGAACCTCCACACAGTTTTCCATAGTGGTTGTACTAGTTTGCATTCCCACCAGCAGTGCAGGAGAGTTCCTTTTTCTCCACACCCGAGGTCGAGGGTTTTTAATAGAGCGGAAAAGATGGCCGCGCTGAGGTCATGGCCAGATGAGAGGTCACGAGGCAGCAGGTGGTAAGACTTCACCTTATCAGCTTTTCCAACAGGTGCTCTCCCGCCTGCTGGCTTCTTGGCAGGCTGGAGGTTGGGCCCCGTCCCGTGGCAGCAAAGTGGTTTTTCCTGCACGGCATTGTCCATTTTAAATAGCTGCAGCTGCGAGCAGAGTAACTGGAAGGCACGAGGGAAACTGATGGGCTGGAAGGCGGCACCACAGGAAACCTAGGGAGGAACTTGGCATCACCCCACTCAGGGGTCGGGGACCCTGAGAGGAGCCTTAGGGCTGACGAAGCAACTGCCCAGGGCGCACAGCTGTGCCGGGAAGGACTTGGGGGGCCCAGCAGGCCCCTGGCTGAGGAGCCCGCCTCGCCCACACCACACAGCCCTCGGGCGGCCTGCTGAGGCAGGGCGCCAGCCTCCCACCCTGCGCTGCCCTGTGCTGACCGGCTCATTCCCACTGCCCCGGGCACCTCCCACCAGTCAGCACAGGGAAGGGCTCATGCCAAGGTGGGCACCATGCTGCCCTGGCACCTGTGGTCAGCATTCACCCCCCAGCTTCTGTTAGGTGTCTCGCTCTTGTACCAGGTTCCATCCTCAGGATCCACCGGTGTGTGTGCGGGTGTGTGCGCGCGTGGGGGTGTGAAACATTGTCAAGCACACAGTCCTGCAGTGGTAAAGCCACTCCCGTGGTGACCCACTTCCCACCACTGCCCACGCCATGCTTTCACCTGCATGGCGAAACTGCAGCCTTCATGAGGCCCCTACTTCCCGCCACCCGCAGCCCCTCCTACTTTCTGTCTCTGTGAGTTCCACTCCTTTTTTTAAAGATGTATTTAGTTATGCACACAAGAACTGGGGTACAGGCTAGAGGTGCGGGGGTGAGAGGATTCACCAGAGACAGAGAGGGGAGCGGAACCGGCAGATCTACTGAGACCCACCACTGTCGCTCCCTGGCCAGGGATCGAACTCATGCGCCGTGGCTGCCACCTAGCTCTGAGGCCGAGGCTTCGCCCCTGCGCCACCGGGGAAGCCCTCCTTTGCCTGTCTTTTCTGGAAATGTCTATTTTGTTCCCGAGCTCATGTTTAAATTGATTTTTAATTTTATGCTGCCGAGTCCTGTGAGTTCTCAAATGCAGCGCTCCGTGAGTTCTTTCTGCAGACCGCGTGCTCAGGGGCTGTCCCCCGCCTAAGAGCCACGGCCCCCCAACACTCCTTCGCTGCGCGGAAGCTCTTCGGTGCGCGGGAGTCTCGTTGCTTTGGCCTCTGCTGTCAAATAAAAACAAAACAAAACCAAAAACATCGCAAGACCACTGGCAAGGCGGCTCCCCCCGTCTCCTCGTAGGAGTCAGGGCTGCAGCCTTCCCGCTCACATCCAGAACCCGGTGAGCTGGGTGTGCTGCGGTGGAGGCTGGAGGCCGGCGGAGGCCCGAGGCCAGCGGAGGCCGGAGGCCGGGGAGGAAGGGCGGGGCGGCCTTGTGTGCTGGGAGCTGTTTCCCTTCTTTTTGTCTCATCAATCCCCTCACTCTTAATCAGTTTGCTCAGATGCTCCAGGGCTTCATGACTCCGCTTCTGTTTCCAGGGATTTATCTGTCTCTTCTGGGTGTTCGCATTTGCTGGTTGCAGCCGTAACAGTCTCAGGCGCTTTCATATTTCTAATGTTTCTCTTTCTCTTGAAATTTTCTTTGTGTTCCTCTCTCCTTCCTGAGGTAGCAGAGTTAGAGATCTGTCTACTTTATCTTTTCTTAGCTCATGTCTTAGTTCATGTACTTCCACTCCCATCTTTGTTAATTTCTCCATTTTCCTAACTTAGGCCTGGTTCATCGTTCCGCAAAGTGTACGTCAACTTGCTTAGACCTTTCTTTTTCCTCAATGCAGCTGTTTATAACTAGACGTGTTCCCCTGGGAACCGCTCTGGGAGAATCCTACTGGTTTTAGTATATCGTGCTTCCATTTTTATTTGTCATTACGCATTTCTCCAGATCTGTACAATGAACACCACAAAGGCTGACCCTTAACGGCAATGACGGTCTTTGGGTGATATCGTCACAGGCCCTGAGAGGGCGCCGCCCGCCACCGTGTGATGCGTCAGCGTCTGCTCACCCGCGTAACCGGTGTCCCCTTGGTGGGCAGGCGATGGCAGCGTCTGTGCGCGTAGAGGGCACACCCCTTGCCCGCCCCTTCCATTCTGTGGGCAGCCGAAAACTGCTCTAAACAGAGACTTTAAAAAGCTCCTTCTTAAGGAAAAAGAAAAATATCAGGTGGTTTCACTTAGAGCAGGAATATAGGGAACCAAACAAGGAATGGAGGGGGGGAAGCAATAAAGAAAACAAAATAAACAGGCAACCATAAATCAGAGGACGGGGCGGGGGGCCGGGACGGGGGGAGCACAGGGAACTGTGATGGCGCACGGGGGGCTGGTGGTGGGGTTCCACGGGGCCCGCCCGAGAGGGGAGCACACGCTGTACAGACGCGAGCGACGACGTAAGTCTATATATAAATAAATAAATTATAATTTTAAGAAAGTTCCTGCTTAACCTAACATTCAATATCCTCAATAAAAATAGAAGGCTTTTTAAACTCAGCTCTCTCAGATCTCCGTTTGATAGAAAGAGGTCGCACTGTTACGTAACTCCTTCTGTTGCCAACACCTATGTAAATCAACTGAAAGACCAAACTGTGTATTAAAAACACCGTAAATAGTTTCTTGGCTCACTGAAAGGACAGAAGGCAACTCTGATCTTGCTTTGTCTTGTTATTTTGTAATTAATAGAGGAATTTAGAAATGCTTTTCCTTCACAGACCTATGAGAGAGGAACAATTAATGTTTCTCCTAAAAAGATGACAGCTCTTGTAAAAAGCTATTTCCAGCATTTCCAGCAGAAAACTAAAGAATCATTTCTCTGGCTTTATTAAGCTCTCCTGTCTCCGAAAGCCAACAAAACTCCAACCCCCCAACTTCTTAAATGTCAGAGCCCTGTAACTAAATGTCTCGATAACTACAATCTGTCTGAGGTTATTATCTGTGGAAGCGCATTTGCTTCTGCCAACTGCATCCCCCTAAGGACGCTGGGCAGCTGATTGTCTCTTTGGGGGCACTTAACCCACCTCCAAGCAACGTCCCTGTGGGGGGCTCCTGCGAGTGTGACCTGGGGTGCCAGCAGACTGAAGGAGCCTTCCAAGACAAGCCAAGTGAAATGCAGCCCGTGGTTACAGAAAGAGGATCCCGCCCCCCACCCCTGCCCCCCCAAGCCTGCCTGCCTGGCACTCTCCTGCTGCCAGGTCACCCCCAAGCAGTCCAACACAGGCACTGGGTTTCTTTGTGATCCAATGTGTCTTATTTTCTGCACTGAGAATATTCTTTCAAGGAGTCTGTAGACTTCGCTAGACGGACCAAGGGTCCCTGACACACATCTCTCATAGACAACGTTCAGAATTCCAGCACAAATATAGGACCAGGAGCTAAACTCCACTACATGTAGCTAGAAGCAAAGCTAAAACAAAACCCTGCCATTTTCAGTAGCCACAAAAATGGCAAGGCATCTGGAAATAAATCTAACAGACTAAGAACGTATGGCCATACTCAGATAATTATAAAATCTTTGGCGAAAGATATTGGAGAAGACTCAGATGGGGAGAAAAGTCACATTTCTTGTGTGGAAATATTAATATCATAATATCTAACATTCGGGAGCGATTATCCCCCTATATGACTCCAAACAAAGTCACCATGGGGTTTTCATGTAACCTGAGAAGATGGTGCAAAGTGTATTTGGAATAGCAAAGTTTTAAAATAGTTCCCTGGGAGACCCCAGGGAGCTCCGTGTGGAAGTGACTTATTAGGAAATGTTCCCAGGGAATCTGGTCTTGCAATGGAGAATATAAGGGAGCCCACAGGGGTGCCGGTAGAGACGGGCGGCATTGCCGGCCCAAGTGAACGAAGTGAAGGGGTTTCCCTGCCAGAGAGCAGCACAGAAATCAATTTATGTAACTAAGGCCATTTAAATAATTAAGACCATTTCAGTAATTAACACCAATTAAAACTTGCCAGAGAGATTGTAAACATTTGACCTTGGAAGAAATCACGGGGAACTTCCCTTCCAGGGGACAAATATGGTGGGGACCCAACACATGCCCAGTGGGTGGGGCGCAGGCGGCCCCCCCCCACCCCCCCGCCTGGGCAGGCAGCGTGGTGGCCCCTGGGCTGACAGACGCATCTCAGTTGCTCTGTCTCCACGTGTCCTTCCTTCTGGATGTCCACCTGCCCGGGCCTCTGGCGAGGACACTACTCATGGGGTTTCGTTGCCTGGTCCACGGTGACCCCAGCATAGCTGAACTGAGAGCACCCACAGGCCCGTCCCCAAATAAAGCGACAAACCGCACGGCTGGCAGGCGTCCTTGCTCATCGGTTTCCGACAGGGCGCTGCGGCTCCCGGCCACCCGCCTCAGACTGCTGCCCAGGAGCGCCTCTCCGCCTGCCACCGCCTGCCCTCGGGCGCCTCGCAGGTGAGGGCTGTGGCTTGCGGCTCCCGAGGCCGCCTCCCTGTCGGCGGAGGCTGGTCCGAGTCCCAGCAAACGCTTGCTTCCAGACAGCTACAGATCAGGGCTCCCCATGGCCCCTGCTCCCACTGTGGGTGCCTAGGCTGGGCTGAGCCCCAACACCCATCGCAGGTTTGATTCATTTGCTCGAACAGCATCCAGAAATCAAGAGTCTCTCACTAGATCATGATTTACCCCGAAGGCCACTGAAAGACAGAACCGACAGCCTGATGCGAGCAATGCCTGGGCGAGGTGTGGGCCAAGGGCTACTGCTTCCACGCGCACTCCAGCCTGCCAGTGTCCCCCAGATCTTCCCGGCTCTCCAACCCGAAGCTCCTTCCTCTTGGATTTTTACGGAGCTTCCTTCCACAGGGCCCAGTAACGACATCAGCGGCCAGTGCCTCGGATGTCCCCCCAGCCCTCCCCGGGGCCCTCGGGCGGGACCGGAGGCCCAGGCGCCCGTCGGGCCGCTTCTCTGACGAGCGCCCCACACCCAGGTGCTGGCCAAAGCCACCTCTCCATCATGGGCCCACGCAGAGACACCTGTCAAGCACTTGCGCCTCCGCTGTTAATGCAAAAGATGTGCTGTTGCCCAGACGGGCCAGGAAATTCCAAGATCTGGGAGCTGGGAGCAGGAACCGCGGGGGGAGCCCGTCGCGGCGTCCACTGGTGTCCGCTGCATGACCCGCGCGTCTTGCCCGTAAGTCACAATAGGACACACTCTGGACGTGGATTTGGGGAGTGAGGGTCAGTGGCGTGAATGGCCAGTTCGCATGGCAACCTGGGCAGCACTAACGTCCGGACGGGACGCTCTGCACTTTAGACCGAGGCGCAAGGGGACGGTACCCCGCGTCGGCCGGCCAAGCGGGCGGCAGAGGTGCGTGTTGCTTCAGGAGGGGAAGGCGTGAGGGCATTTTCTCCTTCTGCTCATCTCGCAAGCACAGCAGGGCAGGCTGGCGACAATGGCCCGAAGCCCCTGCCCGTTTTCACAGTTTAAAAGCCTTGGTTTTTCGTAAGTTGACAGGTTGCTTTCCGGAGAACAGCGCTTCTCCAGAAGGGCCGCCTCGCTCAGACCAAACAGCCATGGCGGGCAGGGGCAGGCTCCGGACCGGCAGGGTGAAGCCGACAGCACTCAGACGGAGGCCCCGGACCCACGCCCGGGCACACCGGGGCGGTGCACACAGCGCCACCGCACGCCTCCAGCCGGCACGTTCTGTCTGCTCTTCAGCCGCATCAGTGCCGCCCAGGGCCCCACCCGGGGTCAGTGCCCGAGAGCCGCGGCTCTTTCCTCGCTCATCAGCAGTTACTGAGAGGTGAGCGCTGCCTCACTGGTGCCTGTCTGGACGCTCGAGGATAAGAGGTTGAGGGGGTCTGATCTGGAACATTCTGGAAAAGGAAGGGGCTCCAAAATGGGACAGGGGAGAAGGTGCGGCCTATGAAGACTTTTTATTTTAAAACACATAAACTCTTTAATGAAAGAAGATATAGACTCTGGCCAATTCATAGATCATTCATGGCTACTCATCATTTTATTCCTGATTTTGTGAACTGTTAATTTTTATCTTTCTCAAACCAGTTTCACTCTGTTCACCGCTCACAAATTCTCACCTGTCCTTCAGCCTTCTGCTTCATCTCCTAATTCCCCTCCTACTTCTCAAGGTGCCCTAGAGCGGCCCACCCCGTCTAGCCCACCTGGCCTATGTTTTCGCTCTGCACCCTCCCACCTGCCAGGATCTGCACTGGGACATTCATGGCGTCGGCTTCCTCCGAGGCTGGGGACCACAGGACCTGTCTGCAAGCGGAACAGCCCCGAGGGGATAATGAGCCTGAAGCAGGAATTTCTGAGTCTCTAGCGACAGCTCCCTATTCGCGGCCCCATTTCATGCTACCTGGGCTCCTCCCTCCTGTCCAGAGCGTAAGCTCAACCTCACTTTAAAACCTGAAAGGAGGGCCTTCCCCGGTGGCACAGTGGGTTAAAGCACAGCACTACGCAGCTAAAGCTAAAGCCAAAGCCGCTTCAGCATGAGTTCAATCCCCAGCCCCGGAGGTGACCCCCAGGGCACAGCAGACCTCTCCTGCCCCGCCTGCTGCTCCCTGCCACAGTGTGTTTCAGTCAATCCACCTGTTCTGCTCCCCACTCTGTCTCTGGTGAAGCCTCTCACTACCTCTGGCCTGTACCCCTGTTCTGTATGCACAGATAAATATTTTTTTAAAGATTTATTTATTTGTGCATACAGAGCTGGGGTACAGGCCAGAGGTGCAGGGGCTGTGAGAGGCTTCACCAGAGACAGAGTGGGGAGCAGAACAGGCAGACCAACGAAGTCCACTGCTGAGGGGAGCAGCGGGCGGGTCAGGAGAGGTCTGCTGTGCCATGTGGTCACCTCCGGGGCAGGAATCGAACTCATGCTGAGTGGCTTTAGCTTCTCAGTGCTGCGCTGTAACCCTCTGCACCCCCAGGGAGGGCCCTGCACAGATAAATCTTACAAAATACAAACAAAAACCTGAAAGGAGGAGGTCAGAGCGGCCCCCTCCCTCTCCTCGGGGGGTCTCACCACGACACAGCAAAGGGTAGCCACTGTGCGGGGGGGGGAGGCTCGGGGAGCTGCCGGAGCCAGAACAAGGCTTTCCTCCCTACTCCTCGCTCTGTGGCTGGAAGACGCGGAGGCGGGGGCCCTCGTGACCCTCACAGCTTCATGCTGTGTCATTTCTCAACTTCCTTGTCGGGAGTGAGAGAAGGTGGCCCTTCCCTTGGGGCAAGGCTGATATTTGAGCAGTGGAGGGAAAGCCGCAGCTCTGGGGCCAGACAGCCCGTCGAGCCCGGGCGCCCTCGTCCGCTCCGCTTGCAGATGTGTGGCGCTGCCGGGCCGCGGGCGGGGGCAGGGGTGTGTCTCCCCCACTGGAATTTCATGCCGAGCATCTGCAGGGAGGGGCCTTAGCAAGGCCGCGGGGAGCCCGGCCTGGCCGCTCCATGCAAGTTCGGGATAGGCCTGAACAGTCAGAGGCACCAGGGGCTGTGAGGGTGGCAGTGCCTGAGGGGCTGCAGTGGGGCCGCTGTCCACCACTGCCCTCGGCCTCCTGGAGGCCAGCCCCGGAGAAGAGGACGGGCCGGGAGGAGCCCGGCCCCCGGGCTGGGACCCACGCGGCCCGACACAGCTCTCGCTGCCTCCGGTGACTCACGCAGGCCTTTTGAAACGAAATCCAGCGGGAAGTGTCCGCCTCTGAACTGGAGAAGTAAGAGGCGAGGTTTCGGGGTGCTGATGCTCTTCAAAAACAGCTGTGTGCGAAAGGTAGGGAGCAGCGAGGCGCTTGCTGCACCCCACCAGGGCTCCCGCATGCGCAGCTGGACGGGGTGAGGCCCCTGCAAGGGGCGTCTCGCGGAGCCATGACTTTGTTTTAAGGAATGTTTTTAGCTCTCTACGCGACCTAGGAGCAAAGCTGTGCCACAGGCTCGCTTCGACCAACGCTCAGGTCCTTGGCATTAAGAACATCCTGAAATAGGCCCTCCCTGGGGGCGCAGCGGGTTAAAGCACAGCACTGAGAATCTAAAGCCGCTTCCGCTTGTTTTTTATTCTCGCTTGCCGCCTGCCCCAGAGGTGACCACAGGGCGCGGCAGACCTCTCCTGACCCGCCCGCTGCTCCCCTCAGCAGTGTTCCTCGTCGATCTGCCTGTTCTGTTCCCCATTCTGCCTCTGGTGAAGCCTCTCGCTGCCCCTGAGCCTATGGCCTGTACCCCAGTTCTGTATGCACAAATAAATAAAAATAAATCTTAAAAAAAAAAAAAAGAATATCCTGAAATATGTACCCCACAACTTGGAACAAGGCTTGGGCTCCTTGGTTAAGATGGGGATGGTACGCAGCTCATCAACTGCTACCAGGGACATGCTGTTTTTAACTTATTAGCGATTGGAGCTTATTCAAGCTGTACCCGAAGCCATATGTGAGATGATCCTTCCGAACACTCCCAGGAGCTCCTAGGCATGAACGCTTCATCCTGCTCTGAAAAGCTCCAGCCGCTCCTTCTGACGCCCCAAACGTGGCTCTATATGACCAGCCAAAGCGGCCCCTGGGCATCCAGTCGGAATTATATTTACAGCCACGTTAGCTGCCACAGAAAATTTCTCCGACGCTGGTAGTACCGCTGTCTGGTTGGCCGGAAAAGGAACTTCTCGTTTCCACACCAGTTTCATCCACCCGGCCTGAGCCCTGGTCCGCTGTCCTTTGGACAAGTCAGAGGTCCAGGAAACAACTGGGTTGCCCACCGAGGTCAGGATTGTGACGGGGTAGTCAAGGTCGTATTGAAGGGCGCCCCAGGTGAGGAACCCCGAAATTGTCCAACTCAGCGCGAAGTGCAGCATCCCAGAGCCAGTCTCACCCGCTGGGCTTCCTTCTTGTAATTGTTTTTATTGATTTACCTGTCGTTTGCCATCTGTATTAAATTGGGGTGCATCTTTCCTCCTCGGTGGGTACCTGCTTCACTTACCCTCCACCTCAGGCCTTGTCCGCACCCCGCTTCCCCCCGCCTCCTCCCTGCTCCACCCCCACCGGTGACCAGCCCCATTTCCATCAAGTCTGAGTCCAGTGTCCTGTGCTCTGCCGGCCCCGATCCACAGGCCAGTAAAGCCACCCCCACCTGACTCCCTTTCTGACCGGCTCACTTTGCCTCATCATCCCCAGGTCCGCTCTTGGCCCCAAAGGCGCCATTTCGTCTGGGTGACCAAGGAGGAGCCTTCGGCTTCCCGCGCCCAACACACGCGGTCTGCGTGACCTGCGAGTGCAGAGGAATCGCTTGCGTTTGAGGATATTTGAAAAAAAGAATGAGTGTCTCTGACATGTGAAAATGACACGCACCTGATCTTAGTTCCTGCAACTAAAGCCCGTCGGCGTGCAGCTCCTCTTCCACACCCCCTCGTCCACCGCCCTCGCCCCGGGCCCTGGCCTCGGGCCCTCGCCTGGCGCCCAGGCCTGCTCGGAGGGGCCGCGCTCGAGGGGAAACCCAGATTCTGGGAGGTTTTGTCTAGCTGGCCGCTGTCCTCGTGTCTAGAGGTGGCACTGGCACTCTCCCCGCGCTGACCGAGGCAGCCGGTAGCCTCACTGTTGGTCAGCCGGGCGGGGTCTGGCGCGCGTCACCCTCCGGTCACCCTCCCGGCCAGACCTGCCTGCAGGCAAGCAGCCTTCGTGCCTGGGCACCTGACGCTGAATTGTTTCTAGAACCCAACCAGCACTCTCGTGTGTACCCAGAAAGCCCAACTCTGAAGCACGAGAAATGCCTTTGCAGAGGGGTTCATTCCAGACAGACATCAAGGGAGTCACGGGAGAGGCTCCCCAAAAATGCAGCACCCCAGTGGCGGGAGGGCTGGGACTTTCTAAAGGGCAGAGGAAGAGGAGTCACTCGCAGGTCCCAGGGCCGCGGCCAGGAGGTGCCGGCGGGTTTCGGGCTCGGTCCCTGCGCGGTGTTTTCTCATCCACCGGCACGCGGTGGTTTCTGATGCTTTTAATGATCATTTCCAAGCCCCAGAAATGCAGGTGGAGCCAGTGAACCGTTAATCACCAGGAGGGGAGGCGGGCAGAGAGGACACGCGCCTCGGGGTTCTTTGCACTTGTTCCAAAGTTTTGGTCTAGGGAGTTTATGTATTTACTTGTTTTCGCAAAATGGAAGGGCTCCAGCCACATGTTTATTGTGGTTAAAAATAAAAGTTACCGGGAGGGAAGTGCACGGGATTATGGTGATGGCACACGGGTGACTTGGTGATGGGAAACCCGCGGGGACTACAATGGAGACGGAAAAAAAAAATGTAAAAATGTAAAATAAAGTGTTATAAAATAAAAAATAAAAATAAATAAAAGTTACCAAAAATAAATAAATAAAAGTTACATGTTGACCATTTTCAAGGGGACAGTTTGTGGCCTTAGACACGTTCACGCTGCTGCGAGACTGACCCCATTACCCATGTCCAAGACGTTCCCGCCCTCCCAAACTGAAGGGGGA
>NW_004567102.1:86901921-86905091 GCF_000260355.1 Condylura cristata | reverse complement strand
AGCGGCACAGCGCTGACCCTCGGGGCCGTGACCATCACGCCTCAGCACATCTCCTCAAGGAGGAGCCCCCCGGGTGTTTCTCAGCTGGCGGACCGCAGCCCTGGGAGCAGGTGGGGTTTACCCTGCCCGCCCTGAAGGCACCTGGGGCCCAGAGGCCAGTGGGGGCCCCCCTCCAGGCCAGTGGGCGGCGCTCTCGGCCAGCTGGTGGCTGAAGGCGGGGCTTTCCAGACTACACCCCCCCAGCAGGGCTGAAGGGGAGGAGGCGTACGAAGGCTTTCTGGGGACTTTTGCCCAGTTCAGGTGCTGGTGAGGAGCGCGTCTTCAGAGAAGCCCCCAGCTGGCCACATACGGCTCTGGCTCGGGCCTCGGTGTGCCCAGCGGGCACTACGTGGGTCAGGACAGATGGCCGCTGGCATGGCCCAGCCTGCCAGTACGCTCTTCCCGGGTGTAAATCAACCCTGCATTGTCACTTCCCACTGGGCCTGCTTGGGTCACGCCCCGCAGTGGTCATGTCGGGGAGAGCCCGCCCGCTGGGTCGCCCCCAGAGGCAGACCCTGCGCCCGCCGGGCTCCTGCCACGGTCTTCTTGTCATGGCGCGCTCCAGCCGCGACGGTGGGGCCGGGGGTGCTGGGCACGGGCAGGCCCACAAACCACGCACCGACGATCCAGGAGTGACCTCTCCAGGGAGGGTTGGGAGACAGCGGGTCAGCACCAGCAGGGGGGTTCCCAGGTGGGTCCCTGGGCCGCGGCGTCACAGGCCCCTGCCGCCCGCTGCGCCCCGTTGCCCCGCGCCCTCCGCCTCCGGTGCCCCGAGGAAGGCCTCGTGGGCAAATTGCTGACACCAAATCCTCACCTCGGGATCTGCCTCGGAGCGCTCTCCAGCGAAATCACCAAGGGTAGATGACAGGGTCAGAGGTTCACGCGTGGCCCTGGCGCGGCCGGTTGGTCCTGTTGGTCCTGTTGTCCCCTCCCGAGCGCCTCCCGCTGTGCGAAGGCGTTTCCACCTGGGTTGGTCTCCGGAAGGGAGTGTCGGCAGCAGGCCCGTGAGTCACTCCTCCCATACAGGAGGGCACAGGCAGGCGCCCGCAGCCCAGGCTCCTGCGCCATGTCAACCCCACTCACACTGGCCTGTCACACGCTGTGCCTAGGAGCAGCCTGCTCTCACCTGGGACGCCCACGCTGCCGAGGCTGCTCATTGCAAATATGTCTGCAATGGCTAGATTTATGGGGCCTGGAGGACTGGAGAAGTGGGGGGGTCACACGCCCATGCTGTGTGTAGTTAGATTCAAGACAGAGGCCCAAGCAGCGCTCACCTGGACAGTCGCTGTCTACATTGCTGAGAACTCCCTGGTTAACTGGAGACCCAAAATATGCTTTCAGGAAGAGGAGGGGGCCTCTCGGGCTTCCTCTCAGCTTGGGGTCCTCCAGAAAGAAATGTTTCCTTTGTAGGCCTGCTTCTCCCCGGGAATCACTGGCCTTCTGTTGGGTGACATCTGTATCTCTCAACAACTGACAATGCAACGCTTCGTGTTAACACACCTGCGTGCACCCTGGAAAACGAGCACAGTGAGGCCTCCCTGGTGGTGCAGCCGGTTAAAGCTCAGCGCTGTGAAGCCGTCTGCAGCCACTGCAGCACGAGTTCGATCCCTGGCTGGGGAGGGACCCACGGGGCGCAGCAGACTCCTCCTGCCTCCCCGCTGTTCCCCTCAGCAGTGGACTTCAGTAGATCTGCCTGTTCTGCTTCCTGCTCTGTGTCTGGGGAGTCCTCTCATCCCTGGACCTCTGGCCTGCACCCCAGTTCTTGTGTGCATAAATAAATAAATCTTAATAATAAGTGCAAGAAGACCTCCTTTCATTAGGATGAGGCCAAAAATTTATAGTAAATATCGAGGGGGTAGAGGGAAGCTTAGTATACTCTCCTGGTCAGTAAAAGTCAAATGATGACAGACTTTTATTTTGTAGTTATCAAAACTTACTGTGATCTTGTACACCTGAAGCGGTTACATCATGATACGTCAATTACATCGCAACAAATGGGGGACATCTGCTGTTATTTCGACCACATGCTCTTAGACAAATGTAAAGTCACGCACTGACTGCTGCCTTTGGAGAGGCTCGTTCTCGGGGCTCCTCTGAGACCCTGCTCGCCTGCGCAGTGCCCTGCAGACCCTTTGGCTGGGCCCAGGCCGCGCCCACCGGGTCATCAGTCTTGGCTGTCCGAACAATCCGCCTCGCGGGCCCCGCCAACGAGCCCTTCCCCGAAGCCACCGGGGCGCAGCTGAGTGTAGTCAGCCTCGGCAGTGACAGTCTTCTGTTGTTTTAAGTCACAGAGTTACTTCGGGGCGAGGCTTTTCCGAAACATGGCGCCACCGTCCCATGCCAGCCTTCCTTGGTGGCTGTTACCGTCCGATGTCAAACACTGGATGATGTTCGCAGAATAGCAGAGGACGGACTCCCGTTTCCCAAGAGCCTTTCGTCGGTGACGGGCACCGACGCCCTCCTCTGGGGCCTGGGCCTCTGCTGACCTCGACCGCCGCCTCAGTCTGCCTGTGCTCCTTGAGCACGCCAGCGGCCTTCTTGCTTCTCGCACCTGAGTCCAGCGGCTCACAGCACCCGGATGTTTCCCAGCGCTGCCAGCTAGCCTGCAGTCAGGGCAGGGTCCGTACTGACCGCCAAGCACCGAAGAGAACGCCCATCGGGAACGTTGAGGCAGGAGCGAGGCCTCAGGCGAGCAGGCGCTCAGACATGGCGGGTGCAGGCTTTGCACGTGCCACACTCGCCGGCTGCGGGTTTCCGGGGGATGTTCCTTCCCCACCAGTCCTGTGACGTAGGGAGTCGGAGGGGAAACAGAATCTTCCCCAGGGTGGTCCAGGTGACCAAGTACTTCACGACCCTCCCCTCTCCTGGCCGGGCGCCCCACCCCCTCGCTCCCCAGATTCAGGAGCCTTAACATTGGGGTGCTTTCCACGAGCAAAGGCCCAGCGAGCTCTGGCTGTGAGGCGACGAGCTGTCCCTGCTGGGGTAACTTGCAACTTTGCAAGGGGTCAGCGAAAGGCCAGAGTGTAACCCAAGGAGTCGTGTCATTGGTGGCCAAGCTGTCCATGCCTGCCAGGCTCATCCAGGCGCTGCCCACGCAGCTCTGCGAAGACAGTGACCTCCTGCCAGTGACC
>NW_004567102.1:86897549-86899766 GCF_000260355.1 Condylura cristata | reverse complement strand
GGCCGGGGTGCGGGGGAGCCCGCAGTGCCGGGCCCGCGCCTGAGCGGCCCTTCCCGAACCTCCAGCGCGATGGTGGATGCGTCCGCTTTGGTCTTCACACGCACGTTGCCTTCTCAGTTGGGGGAACTTAGAGTCCCCACAGCCACCAGCTGGGGCCGGGTGCGGGGTGACTTTTTGGTAGTTGGTTTTGCCCTTTAGAGGTGGGAGCAAGTTGGGCCCCAGGACCCACAGAGTGGGGAGGGAGGTGGACTCCCTCGGTGAAGAGCACCTGCTGTCCCGGGCAGGTGTGCACCTGAGCAGAGCTGAGCACCCCCACCGGCATGTCTCCTTGGCCTGCAGGGGTCCGGGGGGCCAGCAGGCAGGCAGGACTGTGCAGCTTAACCAAGGAGGGTCAGGGAGGACTCAGCCAGCGAGGAGGCCCGGGCAGCCATCAAGAGCCACAGAGGGCGAGTGGGCCTCAGAGGGTGGGGAGAAGGAGCTGCAGGTGGAAGCCCGGAGGCAGGTGCACACCCCCACTTTCCGGGATTGCGAGGACGGCAGCTGCTGCAGAAGCGGCCACACCCGCCCAGACCTTAGAGGGGCTGGAGCGTCCACCAAGTCAGGGCACGCAGACCCTGAGGCCGCCATAAAGGCCAGGTGTTCCATGAATTTCGGGGGCCTCCCTGGTGGCGCGGGGGCTAAAGTCTCAGCCACCGCTACTGGAGTTCTGCCTGGGCCAGAAAGTGACCCACATGGTGCAGCAGACCCCTCCTGTCTCCCCGCTGCCCCCTCAGCAGTGGGCTTCAGTGAAGTCTGTGCTGCTCCCTGCTCTGTCTGGTGAATGCTCTCACCCCCACCTCAGGCCTGTACCCCAGTTCTTATGTACATAAATAAATACAATTAAATATTTTTAAAAATTGGGGGGCCCTCCCTGGTGGCACAGCGGGTCAGGATGCAGCACTGCAAAATGGCCGCAGCCGCTTCAGCACGAGTTCGATCCCCGGCCCCAGAGGTGACCCCCAGGGCGCGGCAGACCTCTCCTGTCTCCCCTCTGCTCCCCTCAGTGGTGTACTTTGTCCATCTGCCTGTTCTGCTCCCCACTCTGTCTCGGGTGAAGCCTCTCACTGCCCCTGCACCTGTATAGCCTGTACCCCAGCTCTGTATGCAGAAATAAATAAATCTTTAAAAAAAATTTTGGTTGTTGATGTGAGAGAAATTATCAGCTGGGAGCTGGGAGAATAGAGAGATTTGAACAAGGAGAAAAATGAGGACAGGAACAGAGGCAGGCCCATCCTGCCTGGTGGCGCTTCGCAGCTCCTTGGTATGGGAAGCCAGGCTCGGGGTTGGGGGTGTCAGGACGTTGGGGGAGAGCTTGGAAGAGCCCCCCAACGGCCCAGGAGGGACCCCCCAGATGGTGACCCTTCCCGGGTGACTGGAAACAGCGCTCAGGACCTCAGATCTGCCCCTGGTTTGGGTGAAGGCAACCGGCCCAGGCCAGGGCAGAAACTAGAGGGACAAGGAACCTGGACACTGTCAAGGGCCGGACACGGGCCTGAGACACGGGAGAGACGATGCGGGGGAGTGGATGGCCAGGGCAAGAGGGCAGAGGGAGTAGCATGGGACGGGGTGGGGGGATGGGCAGGACAGGAGAGCGCCGCCGAGGGCTGCCTGCCGTCGCGGTTTCAGGAGGGGGGACGGAGGCCATGAGGGCCACTTCCGGCCCCACCTGCCAGCCTGTCTCCCGTCTTCGCTCCCCCCTAGAGGGCCAGTTTCTCGGACTCAGCGGCCGGGCCTCTGCTCTGTCCTCTGGGTATTTTCTGAACCTGGGTCCAAGGCTCAGAGAACAGGGGAGCCGAGGGGGACGGAGGCGGCTTGGAGATGCGGACGCCAGGGAGGACGGGCAGTGAGGGGGCTCCCGTGGCCAGGCCGGGGTGTGCCAGGGCGCAGAGACAGGCCTGGCTGCCACGTTGCAGGGCCACTGAGGCACAGACACGGTAACGAGGGGAGGAGGGGCATGCAGGACCACGGGGTCTCCGAGGCCACCCAGCCGCCCGCAGCACCACGGCAGCCAGGCCCGCTCCTCCGTGGGGGTCCTTGCGCCACCCTCTGCCCGGCCTCCCCTTCCCTTCTCGGTCCCTGGAATCCTACCTGCCGTCAAGAAGGCACCTGCAGGGAACCGTCCTTCTTAGCCGCAGACCCCCGAGCTCACGCCTCTCGCCTGCACGGATGGTGCTTGGC
>NW_004567102.1:86895982-86896499 GCF_000260355.1 Condylura cristata | reverse complement strand
CGGGGCTTCCGCCTAAACCCCGAACCTCCTGTCCCAAAGCACTGGTTGTGGCAGGTGAACTCTGAGCCCAGGGCGAGGCTGCGAGGGCACCTGCGAGGGGAAATGCGGCTCCCCCAGGTGTGGCCACACCTAGGACGCCACAGAAAAGGCCCAGGAGGAGGCCCAGAGGTGCGGCCTGTGCCCGGAGGCTGGAAACCCCACGCGCCAGCCACCCAGGACTTCGCCTCCTGCCCTGGAGAGCTGAGCCCCGTTCCTGAGAAGTGTCTGGGGGCATCCAAGCCCGTGCTCCTTGCAGGAGCCTGCCACAGGGAGAGGGAGCCTGGCCGCTCCTGCACCGGGGGCCCCCTGCTGCCCGGCCCAGCCCAGCAGTGGGGTGGCCAGTGTGAGGCCGGCAGCCGCCACAGATCTTGCGCGTTCAGCTCCGTTCTGCTGGTGGCCGAGCCGTGTGTGTGTTCATCTTCCACCTAGCGGGGCGGGGACACTCAGAGGTCGCTGAGCCGGCACCACCAGCGCCTCG
>NW_004567102.1:86892847-86894861 GCF_000260355.1 Condylura cristata | reverse complement strand
CTTCAGCACGAGTTCGATCCCCGGCCCCAGAGGTGACCCCCAGGGCGCGGCAGACCTCTCCTGTCTCCCCTCTGCTCCCCTCAGTGGTGTACTTTGTCCATCTGCCTGTTCTGCTCCCCACTCTGTCTCGGGTGAAGCCTTTCACTGCCCCTGCACCTGTATAGCCTGTACCCCAGCTCTGTATGCAGAAATAAATAAATCTTTAAAAAAAAATTTTGGTTGTTGATGTGAGAGAAATTATCAGCTGGGAGCTGGGAGAATAGAGAGATTTGGACAAGGAGAAAAATGAGGACAGGAGCAGAGGCAGGCCCATCCTGCCTGGTGGCGCTTTGCAGCTCCTTGGTATGGGAAGCCAGGCTCGGGGTTGGGGGTGTCAGGACGTTGGGGGAGAGCTTGGAAGAGCCCCCCAACGGCCCAGGAGGGGCCCCCCAGATGGTGACCCTTCCCGGGTGACTGGAAACAGCGCTCAGGACCTCAGATCTGCCCCTGGTTTGGGTGAAGGCAACCGGCCCAGGCCAGGGCAGAAACTAGAGGGACAAGGAACCTGGACACTGTCAAGGGCCGGACACGGGCCTGAGACACGGGAGAGACGATGCGGGGGAGTGGATGGCCAGGGCAAGAGGGCAGAGGGAGTAGCATGGGACGGGGTGGGGGGATGGGCAGGACAGGAGAGCGCCGCCGAGGGCTGCCTGCCGTCGCGGTTTCAGGAGGGGGGACGGAGGCCATGAGGGCCACTTCCGGCCCCACCTGCCAGCCTGTCTCCCGTCTTCGCTCCCCCCTAGAGGGCCAGTTTCTCGGACTCAGCGGCCGGGCCTCTGCTCTGTCCTCTGGGTATTTTCTGAACCTGGGTCCAAGGCTCAGAGAACAGGGGAGCCGAGGGGGACGGAGGCGGCTTGGAGATGCGGACGCCAGGGAGGACGGGCAGTGAGGGGGCTCCCGTGGCCAGGCCGGGGTGTGCCAGGGCGCAGAGACAGGCCTGGCTGCCACGTTGCAGGGCCACTGAGGCACAGACACGGTAACGAGGGGAGGAGGGGCATGCAGGACCACGGGGTCTCCGAGGCCACCCAGCCGCCCGCAGCACCACGGCAGCCAGGCCCGCTCCTCCGTGGGGGTCCTTGCGCCACCCTCTGCCCGGCCTCCCCTTCCCTTCTCGGTCCCTGGAATCCTACCTGCCGTCAAGAAGGCACCTGCAGGGAACCGTCCTTCTTAGCCGCAGACCCCCGAGCTCACGCCTCTCGCCTGCACGGATGGTGCTTGGCACAGCCTGCCTCTGCGGGCTGGGTGCTGCGGGGCGCTGCGGGGCGGGGTCGAGCCGCCCGGCGAGTGGGCGGGGCTGTCCCCGCAACCTGCCCCCGCTCCCAGGGCTTCCCGGGCGGCGCCTCCCCTCACGCGGACCTTTGACTGTCCAGGTGCCTGGGTGCCTTTTGCAGCCTGCCGTCCGCCTTTGCGCCTTCACCTGCTTTCGCCTTCCCTTGTTTAGTTTAAACTTACAGTTCACTTTTGGGGAGGGGCCTGGGGGAGAGAGGCGTTACCACCATGCAGCTGTGGTGCCTGCGTCTGAGCTCGTCTGAGCTCGGAGCCTCGCCGGGGGAGCAAGGTGCGAGCTGGTCCCCCAGTCCCCAGAGGCAGTCAGGCGGGGCTGCCCGTGCTTCCGCATCCTCCTCCAGGGAAGGTTCCCTTGGGTCCACTCAAGACCAGGCACCCAGGGGAGAAGACGGGAGGGGCCCCGTCTAAGCTGAGCCAACCTGAACAGTGCCACCACGGGCACTGGCCACCACGCAAGGGCAACCTGAGGTGCCCACCCTGATCTTGGCTCCTTCCCAGGGAAAAGGCTGTTTCCAATCTAAAACAAGATGGGACTAAATGCCGCCGCCCAGCCCCGTCCCCCTCTGGGCTCCTGGAAGCGAACTGCCTGGTGTCTGACCCAGGCATCACCCCACGGACGCCCCACCGCCCCCAGGCTCTCCACCGGGAGACTCTCATGGTACCCCAGCAGAGCTGCCCGGTGGAGACG
>NW_004567102.1:86890274-86891637 GCF_000260355.1 Condylura cristata | reverse complement strand
GCGCCCCAGGCTCAGACCACGGTCTCCACGGTTGTGGCGTTCCCGCCCGCGTCCTGGCGTCTGGGCTGCGACTCGTCTTTGAAAGCCCGGGTCAGCACCACCTTCAGGGACTCCTGGAAACGCTTCTTCTTGCTGCTGCCCACAAAGAAGTAGATGAAGGGGTTGGCGCTGCTGTTGATGGTGGAGAACAGCAGGGACACGTGGTGCAGGTTGCGGAAGGTGGCCCAGTACTCGTAGTACAGCAGATACAGCAGCCGCATGGGCATGGCGCAGATGAGGAAGATGACGATGGTCAGCGTGATGACCAGGTACAGCTTCGAGGAGGGGGAGGCCCACGTGCTCTTGCGGATCTTCACCACCAGGACGGTGCTGGACACCAGCATGAGCGGCGTGAACACCAGGAAGCTCAGGACGCCGATGAAGACGATCACCGCCCGGCAGCCCCCGCGGGGAGAGCTGTGCTCCTGGCGCTCGATGCACTTGGCGTACTCCATGGTGGTCACCAGGCAGGACAGGGCCCACAGGAGCGCGCAGACGCAGGCCGACTGGTGCTTGGGCCGGTGGCAGCGGTACCAGATGGGGTGGAGCACCGAGAGGCACCGCTCCACGCTGATGGCCGTCAGCAGGTAGAGGCCCGTGTTGTAGCCGAACAGGAACGTCACCGACAAGGTGACGATGGTGTAGTAGCCGGAAGTGAGCTCCATCTGGAAGGCGTAGTCCACAGACAGGATGAAGATGCAGAAGAGCAGGGAGATGTCGGCCACCGACAGGTGCGTGATGTACACCGTGAAGGGGTTCCTTCTCATCCGGAAGCAGAGGAACCAGAGGAGAATTCCGTTTTCCACAAAGCCCAGCGGGGAGATGGCCATGATGGCCCAGTGCACGACGGGAATGGCCCCGCGGAGCCCCCAGTCGGAGGCGTTCTGGCCGCCGGAGGAGTTGGCGGGGGTCGCGTCGGCGCCGTCCATGAGGGCCGCGGCTGGCTCTGGGGCGACTCTGTAAACAAGCTTCAGAACACAGGGAGGTTGAGGAAGGCAGGCTGTGTATCGTAAGGACACGCTACTCAAACGTGTGGAAGCAACCCCTGGTGGGGAGAAAGTTAGACGTGTCCCCCGAAAGGGCCTGCCCCGGCACCTCCCCGTTCTGCATTGCTAGCTGCTTGTGGGCCAGCGCCGCAGACGTCCGGGTGTCCGGCCTCTGGCCCACACTTTCTGCGCCCCCACCCCCGGGGGCTTAATCGCATTGAAACACCGTGGCAAGGGCCCTCCCTGTGCACAGGGGTTAAAGCGCAGCACCATGAAGCCGTCGGCCGCCACAGCAAGGCAAGTCAGCAAGGCCAGTCGGATCCCCGGCCAGGGACTGA